>NC_051156.1:192562634-192870807 GCF_013339745.2 Dermacentor silvarum | reverse complement strand
GGTGGGAGATCTGCACGCTCCAGATTTACTGCTCTAAAAAGGCATACAGCTATTAGGCGAGTACGCTTCCTCCCCAGGCTTCAGAAAAAAAAAAAAAGAGTGAAATGAGAAATAAGGCGAATGAGCTTGTGTTGCGGACGGTGTCGGGCCGGTTCGCTCGACCCGTTAATTAAAACGGTTGCATCAGTTCAATGTTGTCCGTCTCTATAATACGAGCCTTAATGCGCCAAATGCGCCTGGGGGTGTTATGGGTTACGGAGAAAACGGAAATATATGGGAAGAACGGCCCGATCACCTGCGGCTGACACCAACTTCGCGGCTTTGAAAGCCGCCAATCCGTGAAAGGAAACCGTAAGGACTACGTAAGAAGTATGTTAATGCAACGTTGCAATACCGACTTGTGCGGTGTTCGCTGGCTCATTATGCTCACGTTACATACATCCATCCATTTCGCACAGATCGCATGCCCTGGCATCTTGTATTGGGAAACAAGATTGGCCAACTTGGGCCACAATGCCCACCGGCGATGACGTCTGACGTCTTCGCCTCCCCCGTCCAGAAGACAAAGCCCCGTTTGTTCGTCCGTCCACGGCGTGGTATAGTCAATCCAGAGTTGTGCGCCCTTTTAATAGGAGCGCTAGCTGCCGCGTACAACATTTTCGAGGCAATATTTCAAGGGCAGACGCCCGGTATGAAACTGAACGGTATGAACCTGAATCAGAAATGTGTATTTCCTATGAATGAAGTCCAATTTTGGGGCTTACTGTCAGTGCTCAAGGATTATCCCCAGTTGAATCGAAAGTGAGTGGTCTCCGAAATGCTGCTGCTCTTACAGATTGTAAGTCACTGCAGTTCTTTTTGGGGCTTGCAGGATACTATGCAAAGTTTTTACCGCATTATGCTGATACGGTTGAACCACTGCGCCGAATGCTCCGGCAAGGGCAAACATTCGAGTGGTCTGAAGAAGCTTATGCCAGTTTTGATAAGATAAAGCAACTGCTTGCAGATAAGTCCATAGTACATGTATTTGATGAAAGCCTTCCTGTTGCCATCACTACTGATGCATCAATTGTCGGTATCGGAGTAGTTTTTCAGCAGTTGAAGGGTGAACAGCTGGTCACTGTTGCTTTTGCCTCGCGAACATTGTCGCCAACTGAGCGCAGGTATTCGGCAGGTGAACGCGAGCCCTTACATGCGTATTTGCGTGTGAGAAATGTCACGTGTATCTGTGTGGTCGCCATTTTACTTTGCGTACTGACCACCAAGCGTTAACCACATTACTTGCTGCTGGTTCAGTAGGGCGACGTCCATTACGCATTGCCAGATGGTGTGCCAAACTCCTACATTATAACTTCACAGTTCAGTATTCATCATCATCATCATCAGTCTATATTTTATGTCCACTGCAGGACGAAGGCCTCTCCCTGCGACCTCCAATTACCCCTGTCTTGCGCTAGCGTATTCCAACTTGCGCCTGCAAATTTCCTAACTTCATCACCCCATCTGGTTTTTTGCCGACCTCGACTGCGCTTCCCTTCTCTTACTATCCATTCTGTAACCCTAATGGTCCACCGGTTATCTATCCTACGCATTACATGGCCTGCCCAGCTCCATTTCTTCCGCTTAATGTCAACTAGAATATCGGCTACACCCGTTTGTTCTCTGATCCGCACCGCTCTCTTCCTGTCTCTTAACGTTAGTCCTAATATTTTTGTTCCATCGCTCTTTGTGCAGTCCTTAACTTGTTCTCGAGCTCCTTTGTTAACCTCCAAGTTTCTGCCCCATATGTTAGCACTGGTAGTATGCAATGATTGTACACTTTTCTTTTCAATCGACAGTGGTAAGCTCCCAGTCAGGGTTTGGCAATGCCTGCCGTATGTACTCCAACCCAATTTTATTCTTCTGTAAATTTCTTTCTCAGTGATCAGGGTCATATGTAAGTAATTGATCTAGGTAAACGTACTCATTTAGAGACTCCAGAGGCTGACTGGCGATCCTGAATTCTTGTTCCCTTGCCAGTCTATTGAACATTATCTTTGTCTTCTGCATATTCATCTTCAACCCAATTCTTACACTTTCTCGATTAAGGTCCTCAATCATTTGCTGTAATTCGTCTCCATCGTTGCTGAATAGGACAATGTCAGTCTGCAAACCGAAGGTTGCTGAGATATTACCGCAGCTAATACGCTGCAGTGCTAAACATTATTGCCTACACAATGTTGTCTGCATTGCTACATCATAACCATAATCATTATTTATTGCTGAACCTTTGTAATCAAAGCGCATTGACACAATGACATCGGCTCGTGTTACATGGATGGAAAAGGTTTACCCACAGAACAAAACCGAAGAAAGGTGATTGTAACGCATTCGCTAGTAAAGCGAAGATTCCCGGCCTCCGCCTAGAAGTCAACAGCAAGGGTGCGCGATCGCCTCCTGCATATTGCCTGTATCCGTGAGAAAACCAAATATTAATCGTCACCCACTCACGCGTGCATGGCAGCCCAGTTCAAAGAAAATTCAAGAACTGAAAAAATATTACCAGGTGTCCTATAGCTATCGCCTAAGAGACGCGAATGCGAGTCTTGTAAAATATACTGTAATTCACCTCAATCCACACTTAATCGACTTTAATCCTCCTTAATCCACCTTATTCGACCTTAATCCACCCTAATCCTCTTTAATACACTTTAATCGACCTTAAACCATCTTAATCCTCCTTCCTGCACGTTAATCGACGTTAATCCACCCTAATCCTCCTTATTACATCTTGATCCATCCTAAACCACCCTAATCCAACTTAATCCTCCTTAAGCGACCCTAGCCCTCCTTATTTACCCTTTATCCACCTTAATCGACCTTAAACCACCTTAATCTAATCATTAATCAGTCATGAATTTGCTTTGCTATTCATTAACAATCTATATTATACACGGCTTCTGGCCTTCATTAGGTCACGTTACTTTCTGTACCTCATACGCTCACCTTGAAACATATCCAACTAAGGGTCTCGCCTTAAAATGTTGACTAGCTGGTACTCATCACCTTCAATACCACGGGTATACTTCGCACAAATTTTTCAGGCCCTGCATTCATTGTATTTAAGTGACTGACACGCACATCGAAGCTGTAAACAGCTCCTCTACAAGCTGCTATTCCGATTTTCAGTAAAACGGGCAACGGATCCTAACAATCACGAAAAGTGCGATCGAGAGGCTGTATCTTCGGGTATATTTGTTCAGTGGAAAGCAGAATCTATAATGCTGCATTTCCGATTGAATAACAGTTGACGACGTGCGAGGTGAGGGAGTCCCAGCAGAATATTCAGCATTCTGAGGAGAACCACATTTTTATGCAACGTACAAATTGCCGCAACAAAAACGCTAATGAGCAGGCCGGAAGAATTGAAAAAATGCAGCATTAGGGGATGCTTTGATATGAGCAATAAGAAAGGCGCCTTACCTCGCAAACAGTACTGTTCCTTGTCGGAACGAAGTTCTTTCAGCCAATGTTGTGCAGCCACTGGTTCTTGCGCAAGCCATCACGCTTTCCTTGCGGTATCGTAAAAACTGCATAGCCATCATCGCGCTTCTTGCTGCAGTTATATGCGCAGCAGCACGGCACAGCGCTAGCAGACACTGCACGAAACAACGTGCAATGTTAGTGTGCGACGTTCTCTATACGCTGAGCCAACCGAGCTCAGGCGCAAAATGGTGCGAACGAAAAAGCAAAACACAAGCAAAACGCGAGCTCCGCTCGTTTCCAAGAGCAACGGCATGGAGACCAGTCATCGTGCAGGAAAACGGGCGCAAGACCGTCTGACGCGGAGGGGACTCGTGAGGGGCGAGGAAGTCGCGCGCCGGCGGCATAGTACAAAGAGTGGCGGTACATTAGAATTATCAAGGGGCTTTAGCCGGTGGTAGAGTGCCTCGATGCGCGCGCCCCCGCGCGGGCATCAAGGCACCCTAGCCGGTGGTAAAGCCCCTGCCGGTGGGCGCTCGCTGCGCCCTCTGTATGACGTTGCACCCCGCGCTCCACAGCTGTGATAACTGGGAGTATAGAAGGGGAGAGCTCGCGTCGCCGCAGCCATAGTTGAGGCCGCAGTATGGATGGTGAGAAGTCGGCCAGTGGGGAACTAGTTTGGACCTGGTTCTTCAGCGGAACTTTGACGAGTCTAACTACGCCATTGATGATGTCGCCACAAAAGCCCATTACAATACGGATCATTGAAGCGCATTAATTGGGGTGAAAAATACAGTTTTACCCGTTGGTTGACCACAACGTCTCTCCTTTCTTAGTCTAGTGTGAAACAACTAAGTTTAATAACATGTCTATACAAGCGAAGCCTAAGCGCAGCCGGGGGTTCGTAGCTATCGCTACTCGGCTAAGTTTAACCAGAGCTAAACCACAGTCAATTTTTAATTCTTTTATGATAGACTTATTCGCGATCATGCAGCTCGAAATCAGTTAAACAGAGACAACCGAGTTCCCTGTTTCTCATTGAGTACGACATTTGTTTGGGGCGTTCGGCCGATTTCCATTACATCAAACTGCGTAAGTATACATCGAACAAATTTAAGGCGGGGCCATTTTATTGTTAATCGGCTGACCTGAGCAACTCGATCCCCAGTTCGACCAATTGGCTCACTCCCGGCTATGTGCGAATATACTGTTCATAGCCTTCTTTTTTTCCCCAGGGGTAAAAAAATAAGAGTGCAGCTTGCACTAGTGGTGCAAGGCTGGAGCCAACAGCGGAGCTTGTGACCGACCAAGCTACAGCCATGGGCGCTATCCCGACGACACTGGATACTCAAACGCAGGCTCTCGCGTTCTCGTTCTCGAAACTCGGGATCTTCGACTCGACAACGCCTCTTCTCGGCTGCAGCTTCGGCACGGTATTCCGGATCGGCTCTCCGCACGACGCGCTTCAAGACGCGGCCTGGCGAAGCGTTGACATGTCTAGGCGAAGCGAGGCACATGTGGTTGCTAGGCGACGCGAAGTGACGTCATGGCTAGACGGAGCAGGTGCGCGGTCGTAGCGGCGGCGAAGCGAGGCGCAGCTGTGCCAAGTGGTTGCTAGGCAACGCGCGGTGACGTCATCGCCAGACGCAGGTTTCTGGTCTACGGGCCAACCTCCGGCTTAAACAGCTCCGCTGTTAAAAGGCTCTCCGTCCAGCTGCCGCTTTGGTAGTGAAGTTTGACCATGGCGCGCACACTTTCAAGTCACACAATCTCGTACAGGTGCGCTCGTGCGACTTCGCAATAAGCTGCTGTAGCTCGCTCGCTCACCGCGCGCATAACGACCGGCGCGAGAACCTCGCCGAGCGTCTCACCGCCGAGCCTTTCGGACAGCAGGGCTGCCATGCTGGACAGGATGAACTGGTTCGCCTTGGCCGCGGGCGACGCTTCCAGAACTGGTCGTCCATGCAGCTGGTCCAGGAGGGTCTAGATGAGCCGGTGTATGGCTGCGTCCCGAGATACGGCGGTCACAGCCTCGATGCTTACAGAGTTTTCATCATCATCATCGCCGAACGCAAACCCTTAGACGCCACAAATCTCATGCACGCGCGACAGGCAAGGGAAGCTGCCCGAGAAAGCCAAGCTGCTTACGGTTTATCTGAGAAAAAAAAAAAACTTTATTTTCGCATGAAAGCATGCAAATGGCGATCGAAAGCAACATCATTAAGTAGAAAGAGCTTGAAAGGAACGAAGCGAAATAACAAGCGTAGGCGACAATGCTGTCATCAATTGGTAACCACATAAAGGAGACGCGCAGGATGACGACATTTGATGTTGCAGAAATTTACCGTCAGCTCCCGCCTCGTCCACTTGCAAGCGGTTCTGTTGCGAGGCATGATCCGGCTCGGCATTAGCTACAAGAGCGAGATCTCATCCTGTAAGAAAATTTTCGTGCAACGAAAAGACGCAACACACCAAGGAAAAAGACAGGCGAAAGGAAAGAGCAACGAACTTTATTCCGAGAAAGCATCGCAATATATAGCCAAGCCACACATGCGCGGCAAGGTTCCACGCATCACACCACCCTAGATGAGTCAATAAGAAATATGTGCTAGTTTAAAAAGCATCTAAGAAATTCAAACTCGGCGCCGCGCAACACCACTGACGTATCGCTAATGCAGATATCGCATAGCGATACGATCGCATATCTGCATTAGCGATACGTCAGTGGTCTTGCGCGGCGCCGAATTTGAATTTCTTAGATGCTTTTTAAACTAGCACACATTTCTTATTGACTCATCTAGGGTGGTGTGATGCGTGGAACCTTGCCGCGCATGTGTGGCTTGGCTATATATTGCGATGCTTTCTCGGAATAAAGTTCGTTGCTCTTTCCTTTCGCCTGTCTTTTTCCTTGGTGTGTTGCGTCTTTTCGTTGTATGAAGCATGTACCAACTAGCCCAACAACACGTTTTATAAAGAAAATTTTCGTTGCATGAAAGCAGTGGTTTTTGACAATATGAGAAGAGAGAGAGAGAGAGAAAATGATTTAATGAAAGGCAGGGAGGTTAACCAGGACTGAGCCCGGTTGGCTACCCAACACTGGGGGAAGGGAAAAGGGGAGAGAGAGATTAAGAGAAGAATAGAAAGAAGAATAGATCTCTGCTCTATCACTGACGATCAATCAGTCCAGGTCATAGACGGTCACAATACGACAATATGACAATATGAGAAAATGAATATGAGATAAGGGACATGGTTCCAATGTATCAGTTGAGACATTTACCTGGGTTGGGGACTCAATCCCTTCAAGAGCACGCTTTGGGGTCGGAGTGAAAAATGAGCTATTCGAACCCGTTTACGTTACATCGCGTTCGAATAGTGGTTTCGTCTCCCGGAAGAAGCCTTAAAATTAAATTAAAAATGTATTATTGCCATAACAATTAGATGAACGCTCTAGGCGGATTTCGGCGTCGTTGTTCATGTGCGATTAGATCGCGCGATGTTTGCTGTGAGTGTGAAGGAAAGCGTGCACGTGTGATCCAGGATGGCAGCTTGTCCTGCATGATGCTCGAGCTCATGTATTCAAAGGCGCAGTATGGTGGGGTATATCGTGGGAAGGGTAGCTGAAGCGAGTGAAGGTTCCTGATCAAGCCCCCCCCCCCCCCCCCCCCCCCCCCTGTGTACGCCCCTGCCGGGGTCTGGCCTAAGACGAAACTGCGGTTGCGCAGAACGAGTGTATTGTTTTAGCAGTGCTGGCGGGCTCAGTTAGGCAAATACAAATAAGCTGTATCAATCACTTGGCTGATGAGCGACATCATGCATGGTTTGTATTTACCGCGCCTTCGTTTAGTTGCCGCGCGCGTCACCAATGTTGTGATGGCAGCACCTGCGTTAAGCAGGCGTGCGCCATCTTGGGAGGAAAAGAGGGACGCCGATGGCCGCTGCGCTATGGCACCCAGTTCGTTTCATCCGAAAAAAGGCTGTTTAGTGGTGACCAGCAACGAAAACCGCACGGCGCAGCGGATCCACCCACACCAAGAGTTCAACAATGGCATCGTTATGAGCGCTCAGCCACTTCGGGATAATCAGCTGTTTGAAGTCAGGATCGACAAGAAGGCAAGCGCCTCCACCTCCCTCAAATAGAGTCACTACACGGCACCTGATCAGTCTCCGGAGGTCAGCCTTCAGCTGAAGCAGCTTTCAAGCTGTTTGGGTGCCATTCACGAAGCGCATACACACGCCAGTTTGCGGTGAAAGTTTACTTCCGAAGTGTCGAGTTGGAGGTGTTCGATCAACCGGCTCCTGAAACGATGTTTTGCGGCGGCTCCCGGCCAGAGTGGAGGGGAAAAAAGTAAAAATAAATTTCGGGTCGATCGTTTCGCACCTCCAGCGTTCTGTAGTGACATTTGTAGCTTGCTTTATTGTCCTAGCGTACTTTGGTCCGACTGGTCTGAAGGACTGAATGCTGCGATGGGGGGTGCCACACTACGCGCTTTTTCCGTTCTCTCAGCTAAACTAAAGCGCTTATGACAGCGCGCCGGTGGAAGAGGAAAGAACGTGTTTTCGCGTGAACTGCACATCACTAGGGTTCAAATGGATCTTGTTGACATGCATGTAGTGATGCGACGAAATTCCCTACGCGTGGCACGGTTTGTGATATCGTTCTAGGGATAGTTCGGCGAGGCGGTTTTGGAAAGTTGTCGCAGCGAAAGAGCCCTCTGCACTCAGCTGCCGCGTTGTTTTCCCTGATGTTTCTTTTTTTTTACTTTTTTCTGTCATCGCTCCTTGAAAGCGGTTAAGGTTGCAATTGATGTCTGGCGCTGTGAAAGTAGCTTTTTTCCAAGAAATCCCGCGGCAAAATCTTTTTGAATCTCTCTCTGGCATCTATGCGTGTTTCCATCACTGAAGTATAATTGCATTCCCTGCGTCCGGTATTGCTGCCTGAATATTGAATATTGCATGATGTGTTACCTTAGCTCCAGTTTAACATCGATCATCTTCGGCACATTTTTATATCCCCTTCAAGCGCCAATTCTGTCCACTGAAAATTTCTTTCTGCCACATTTCTTGCGTCTTCGGACTGATTAAGAGCGTGCTGCAAGCAGAGCAGATTAAGAATATTTAATTCTTGGACGTACTTTGGAAGTTTACAAAAATGTGGAATCGATGCACGAATTCTCTGCAGGAACATCAGATATGAGAAAGTAAATTATTTCATGACTGGCATACTTGAAAAGTGTTTATCCAGCAACTTCAAAAAGGTGCCTGATATAAAACACGGTCAGAAAGAAATTAAGAAGTGAACCTGCTACATGACAGCATTCTGGCACCCAGAGAAGGACACTTGGACGTCTACCTTCCAACCCCTTTCAATGAAATACTTGTCAGATATCATTCACATTTGCAGCAAGCGTCCTATCAAAAGTGACTCAAGATGTACATGACACATTTTAAACATTGATATTTTCATTGGTGCTCTTGCTTTTGATGTGCTATCTTGGTGTTCACAATTGTGCGCGCAGTGCTTGAAGGGGACATGATAAAATTTCCACGCAACTCGTTTGCTTAACCAATGCATTCTGCTAGCACGCAGTGTCACTGGTGAGTTATTGAAAGTGCTTCTTCAGAAAGTATGAAATGCAATGACGAGACTAAAACGAAGATGGCAGTGCATTTGTGAACCCACAGCTGATACGTATTGCTATTGCAGTAGCAAACTTTCAGCTAATAAAAGGAATGTTGCAGGTGAGCATATGGGGGGGGGGTCTCTGTTGTCTATGTTGCGGAGAGAGTAGGCGTTCCTAGTTTGGGGGAACCTTCGCACGCGCTTACGTCAGTTGCCACAGCCATGTTCTGATGCAGGCAATCTACAAAAATGCCTATACGCAAGCTTTGGGAGCTCATTTGGTAAAAAATAAAATGGAGACCTCGACTACAGCATCTGGTATAATCCCTGTGCTACCTTGGGACATCAATAATCTGTCGGTAAAACTTGTGGTGCAGGTGTCAACATGGAGTGGCTCCATAGAGATTGGCGTGACAGCCCTGGACCCCAGCACGCTCACGTTTCCGTCGAGTGCCACCAACCTCCGCGAGGGCTCTTGGGTCATGTCTGGCACTGGCGTGCTGCAGGACGGCAAGACACTGGTCGAGGAGTACGGCACGGACCTCGACCAGCTCGGCGAGGGTGACCGTGTTGGCGTCATGCGCACCTCAAGCGGCGAGCTGAAGTTCTTTGTCAATGGCCGGAGCCAGGGTGTGGCTGCAAGTCAAATTCCGCCACAGGTGCACGCTGTGGTTGACCTGTACGGGAAGTGTGCCCAGATATCCATCGTGGAGGATGGCGATCCACGTGAGTTTATCCTTGGACATCCACATTTCTACTCGTGTTCTATCATCGTTTTTTTAGCCCATGGCAATGTACTACACAAGCGCAAGTTGAAACGCGAAAGGTGTACAAACCAAATCTGATGTGTCACGTGCAGTGGTCTCAACACATTGATGGTTGTCATCTTACCCGAACGATCACGACACAATGAAGAATTCTTGTACTAGCTGCTTTCCACTGGGCTGTGTCAAAACCAAACGCTCCGCGGTTTACATTTGTCAAAAGCAGCAGCACCTTTGGGGGCATGAGCATCTTTTAGATTCTGTTAGGTTAGCTTGCATAGTATTGCGTCTGTGAAGTTCCTGGTGCCAGAAAGGCTTGGATTGTGGGGACACAAGTTTGTCTTTCTTCCTGGAGCTTTCGAAGTGTACGGGCAGAAGAAAAGGCCCAGTAAATGTCGAGTCAGCTGTGATCACTCACGAGATGCAGTCACATGCTTGAAAGTAAATGTCGAGTCAGCTGTGATCACTCACGAGATGCAGTCACATGCTTGAAAGGTTCGTGCGCTCTTGTATAAGCTCTGTGAGTTTACGGTAGTATACAGGGTGTTCCAACTATCATGCACCAGGATTTAAAAATACACCAATGCCACGTAGCTGGACAGAATCAAGGTAATGTTGTTTGCGGTTGCTTGGAGATACAATTATTTTTTGCATTCTGCCTAATTACATAATTAGTGTTAATTAATTAATCAACTTCTCAAATATTTAAATTAGATTAAAACTGTACATGCAAAATTGCCACGTGACTGGCCGCTCGTGGCACCTTGAGTGTGTTCGCGTGCTTCTTTCACACTCTGAAAAACACTTTTATGTAGCACGTATTGAGCAACAGAAAGCTGTATCGGGAGTTTTTCATGTTGCTCTACAATTTTCTCATTGACACTTTTCATCTTAATAATAATATTTGAAAAGTTGATTAATTAATTAAGTATAATTATGTACTTAGGCGGAATGCAAAAAATAATCCGAGTATCTCCAAACGACAGCAAACATTACCTTGGTTCTGTCCAGCTACGTTGCATTTGCATATTTTTAAATCTTGGTGCATGATAGTTGGGACACCCTGTATAATTGAAGATAGCAATAAAGGAAGTAAACAATAAAAAGATTTATGATCCATGCGTCTTGTTTTTTATTTTGTTTTTTGCAGCACTGTCGGCAGGGGATAACATAAGCTGCGAGAATATTGTCACCTTGGGAGCAGCTGCATGTGGACCTCCGTCGGATGATCCCCTGCGATTTCACACACGGTGCGGTTCATTGGTGCAGCTCTCCAACGACAACCGGACAGCAGAGAGGCGGCGGCCCTCGGACGAATTCAACAATGGTGTCGTTATGACACACAGGTCGCTGAGAGATGACGAGTGGTTTGAGGTGAGGCCTGTTGAGTTTATTTTTAGTGGTGTCTAACATTTTTAGTTCACTGATTATTCTGCGTTCTGAATATGATTGCTTCTGGAATTGCTTTCCGAGGGAAAAGAAAAGTGCAAGCCAGCTAATGTTTAAACCACGAATATGTCTTTCAGGTGCGTTCTTGTGTGCCCGCAATTTCTTGCTTTAATCTGGACCTTTTTCTATTGTTGCAAATAATTGGAATGAGATACAGCTATACTCCGATTTCACACTTAGCAGGCAACACTACGGGAGTTATACAGGTAGTGGGGCCACTGAAATATATCGCTGCGTGCATTTCATATTGAACTAACTTGTGATTTGCAATGCCTTCTGCAGAATAACGGCTTGATATTTTGTAGCTATAACATAATGTCGTTGCAGTAAATCATGTATTTTTTGTATACCTTGAGCTTCTAGTATATAATGCATTACATTTTGGCTACAAGTGCACCCGGTGCGCCATGGAAGCTATTCGCTGAGCACGGTCGTGAAAACATACAAGCGTATCACTCTGCTCATTGCTCCCTGGGTAATAGATTCAAATGTGCCGTGTCTTCTATGTGTCAATTTTTTCACACATATTGCAACTTTAATGCATGAAACCAAGTTACGTGGTACATTCCAATCTCTTTCTGTCAGGTAGCACGCACAATTTTTTCGGTTGCAAATGCAAACTGCGGGAGAAATTACTCTCACCTTAGCAGCATTGCCTGCTATGTGTGAAACAAAGTGTACTGAGTTTGGCTCACTGTAGCTATCACATTGATGTTTGTTGAGATTTGTATATGGGGGTAGGGGGGCATTATTTGTAAATGTAATGGAAGCCACTGAGTGTCCCAAGCGTTGCTGTGTTCTCACTGTATCATGCCATGTTTCAAGACTTCAAATGCCAGAACGCTTCGGAGGGTGGAGTGGGAGAGATTGTGTACGTCTATAGAGCTTTTGAGCAGTGAAGGCTCAGTAGGAGGCCAACTTGATCTACTGAAGTCAGGTGCTGTCATGCATGCAGTGGCTTTGTTTCTTTTGAAAAAGACTACACCAGTGTACGTCAGGGTCTGCTGCATCACTGTGCTACTTATCACTGAATGCGTCCTTTAACATGGGGTTTTTGTCGCTAACAGCAATTTTCTGTCCTCCATAATTTATGCTGCAAGACCTCCTCCTGCCTTGTTTTGTGTTAAAGTACTGTCTGTTCTTAGAACTTGCTTTTTCATGCACAGCTCCGAATCGATGAACTGGTGAACAAATGGTCGGGCTCCATCGAGCTAGGAGTTACCACTCACAGTCCCGAGACTCTGGAGTTCCCGGCAACCATGACAAACATGCGCTCAGGTCAGTTTCAGCAATGTTGTGTGCATCTTAACTGTGCGAGAATCCAATCATTCACATTAAAAATGAATGGAAAGAGCTAGAAAACAGGATCCAACTAGCCAGATGCTCAGCCTAACATGCTCCTATAAATGGAGCACTGTGTTGAGCTTTGGTAAGTTCCTGAGAGGCTGCTTTTGATAGCTGTGCTGTTCAGTTTAAGAGTTTTGGCTCCAGTAATAAAAATTGATAGGTCTCTTTTTATGGTATAGAATATAGTAGACTTCCGTTAATTCGACTCCGTGTAATTCGATTTTTCAGTTATTTCGATCCCGACAGAAGGGCGCGGACAGCGCCCATGCATTTCTATGGGCCCAAGTTAGTTATTTCGATCTTTAGTTATTTCGATCTTGAAATTGGTCTTCACCGGATAATTCGAACTTGACAAGTCAACATGCATGCACCTGACCCCCATGGTTACCCCAATAGCAGCCCCATGCTGCCATTACTGGAAGCATGCCTCGGTGGAGCCTATTAGGAGAGAGTGAATATGTTGAACACACATCATCTTCTACCAAAAAAACACTTATTTTCGACCTGCCCTAAGAAGATCTTTCAAGCAATTATGGTAGCTCACAATGTCTGATTAGACTATCTACCAGATTATAATTCTCACTTTTTTTTTTTTTTCACCAAAAAGCCTGTAAACTGTCTACATGGTGCAGTTCGATCCGAAACTAAAACCACGTTCGCGGCATTTGTATGCTTTACCGCATAACACAACTGTATTGCAACGAAGCTGACTTCAAAAAACAACTGTGCAATGAAGCTGGCTTTAGGAAACCGGCCGCCATTGTGCAGCACATATTGACCCTTGTCCAGTTTTCTTGCTAAAAAGTTGTGCGCGCATTCGGTTTCTACTTTGTTTAGAAGCTTTGTCATTTCTATGTTAATTTTCTACGTCAGACACAGAGAAAGTGGGCGCGCATTTGATTCGGGGCATGTTAAAATCGGGCAAATACTGCCAAATGAATCAGTGGTGCGTTTTTGCATTTTTTTTCTGCATTTTGTTTACTTTGACTCACCAGATAATTTGATCTATTTGGTCGGTCCGATCAGGGTCAAATTAACGGAAGTCCACTGTATGTGCTTTGAGTTAACATCAAGGATCACTTTTAGTAAACAGGCTGGCAGTAACAGCAGATTTCCTTTTGCTTCCTATGCCAGGTACCATAATGATGAGCGGCTCAGGGATTCTCACAAACGGCAAAGGCAGTAGGCGGGAATATGGCAACTACAACCTGGATGAACTTCATGTAAGTGGCCATTGGGGCAATTGCTTTGTCTAGTTCATTTGGTTAAGTAGTTCGTCAAATATATATTTTTCTTTCTCGGCGATTTACTGTGATAGCCCTTCGAGCATGAAACTGGGAGACTGCAGACCACAGCGAAGATTGAATTTATGTAAAAGCGTCCATGTGCAATTGCGAAATTGCAAGGCGCGCTAACCACTAACCAAATATTGTACCATGGCACAATATTTGGCAACTGATGTAGGGCTTGTTGGGCATGTAGCGTGAGTGACACAGGGATGGTGTACCTTAGTCTGCTTCAGAAGCAGCAGCAGGAAACACGCTGGCATAGCATAGCTGGTGTCTATTGCAGGACATGCGCAACATGGTTTTCAGTGCAGGCACAATTAACAGCATTCCTCCTGGGAGGACAACTGTTTGCTCTTTTTTAGATGTTGATAAATGTAGTGTTGTCATGTTGTGGCATCATCATTTTTATCGTGCCGCTGTCGTCATGTCGTTGTTGCACACAGTTTGCGCAGGACTACGGTAGTTTTGCACAAAGTTGGTCGAAGGAGAAATTGCTGTCGCAGTAAAGGAGTTGAGAGTTGGGAGAAATGACTCAAGTTTGCTTTTCTTTTTTCCCATCTTAGCGTTCCATCTCCTCACTAATATGTCCTCACCTAAATACTTTTTCCTTTGCTCTTTATGTTTATAGCACACTTCTGTTACACCGCTCACGAGATTACAGCGAGCTCTGTCAGAGAGTTCCCCTGCTCATGTGATGCAGGAGGGCGACAGGATAGGGGTAGTGCGCAAGTCCAACGGCAACCTGCACTACTACATCAACGGCATGGACCAGGGTGTGGCCTCAGGGAATGTGCCCAAGGTGGTGTACGGAGTGGTGGACCTGTATGGCATGACCGTCAAGGTCACTCTGCTTGACCACAACGAGAGCTCTCACAGACACGTGGCATCTCCCAGCGATGAAAGCAAGGCCATCAAAGGTGAGAGCACTTAGGCCAGTTCTGCGTCAGCGCTGCGACATTGCATGTGTTTTGGCTTTACCATGAACTTGTTTCAGCAGCCGAAAACAATATTTTTCACGTTTTTCGCTGGCTGCAGTTACTGCTGGCTCACCAGTTTGGCCAGGGATTCACTTTTGTTCAGAGCCATGATGTCACACGTCTTTTTGGTGCCTGCAGTGTGACAAAAGTATGGGCTTCAACATCACAATGCATTGTGAGGTTGTGTCAGCTGAACGCAAGAATCGCGGAGGTCATTCAAAACTGGATGCACACTGAGAACTTTGTCTCAGTATTATGAAGTTGGACTGTTCTTAATTGAATCATAAGGCTAGCATATCACTTTCTGACCAATTCCGCTACCGCTGGAAAGTTACGAAACAAACACAGAGCTGTTCCTACATTGATATTTATCTCCTTTTGATGCTTAATCCCATGTGATTTTCATTACTCTGAGGACGCTGTTGCCACGGGTGGGCCATGTTGACACCGCCGGTTCTGTATGTATGTAGTTAATGGCATGTTTAATGTCTGGTACATGATTTATAGAGGAAAGACCCTTGTTGTCTGCCAGGCACTGAAAAAGATAGCACAGTAGATCGGCTTAGCCACTTGCTGGCAAGGTAAGGAAGCAAGTAATATAGAAAGCAATGGCATGGAGGCCTTTTATGCAGGTGGTCAGCTTCTGTGGTGGTTAAGTTCACTGTTTCAAGTTACAGATTTGAAGGCAACAGTAGTTGTTCATCACCACTAAATGAAGCAGGCAAGGAACAATACTGGACAGATATGTTCTAGTTTTTAGCACTTTACAAGCCAGTACTCCACACAAAATGTTTTATTTTTTTTTTTTTTGTTTGGTGAACTTGAGTGCATCTCAAGGATTTAACTTGAGGAAACTAACTTTAACTTTAACTCCATTGGAAAGCACACTTAATTAAAAATACGCATAGAAGATAGAGCGTTTTTTGCTTAAAATTCTTCTGCCTATTCCAAAGAGCTTGCCATGGTAATGTACAGTGCTCGTGGATTGAAACGCGACAGGCAAATTTTGGCTAGAACACTCCTTATGTGCAATTGCTCGAGAGCACCATGTCATGTTGCTTCAAATCTGGTCACTAAAGGCGACGTGGGCTCTGATCTAAGCATACGAGTCAAGGTTACGCTGATATCACACAAACTACCGACGGTGGAAACAAAAGCATGCACATTGGTTTGGTGTAAATTGTCGCGTTTCAATCCGTGAGCACTTTACATACGAGTACTTATACACATGACATCCAGGAGGGATCGTGCCATTCTGAGTACCTTGTAACTTTCTTTTTCTTCTTCGTCAAGGTTCTTCAAGTTTTGAGATGAGTGT
Source organism: Dermacentor silvarum (assembly GCF_013339745.2). Lineage (NCBI taxonomy): Eukaryota > Metazoa > Arthropoda > Arachnida > Ixodida > Ixodidae > Dermacentor > Dermacentor silvarum. The sequence goes on along the minus strand of NC_051156.1, from coordinate 192,854,578 downwards.
GCTTCACTCATTTCTTTGAAAGTGCATCTGCTGGTGTTTTTATTGCTTGCATTTGCAAACCATTTTCATTTCGCAGATGACACAAATGACCGGGAGACTGAGAGGTTGCTGTTCCACCCACGCTGCGGCGGACGCGCTGTGGTTGTCAACGATGGCCGCACTGCGCGGAGACCTAGGTGGGCTTCTTTCTGCTTAACTCTTTCCCTACCATGGGGAAAATAGGTGTTTTTTGTATGTTAAGGCAGATGTTTTTTTTCCGAAGGAACTACTGCACTCAATCTTTATTGCAATACATAAAAAGAAAGCAAAATGAATGCACTTTTCATGCATAAATGTTTTATTAAGGAGATGTATGTCATAAAAAAGACGTAAATTGTTAAATCAAGATTGTGCGATAAAATTGAATAAAGTTTGTAAAGACACGCTTGGGGGTATCTACTAAGAAAAAAATTTTATGAAAATTATGAGATGTACAAAATATAGTGCCGTCTTTTAGGCACTATCTTCGAAAAATTTAATTTTTCATTGAACAGGTATTCCGCTACAAAAATTTAACTGCAAGCACTACAGTTGGGTGTGCTGGGCTGCAGCCGCTGATGTTCCGGGCTGGTTTGCATTGTCATCGCTTTCAGACTAAAAGTCCGACGAAAAGTCAGCGTCCTCTGACTCGCTGCTATTCTTTGATGTATCGATAAGATCAGCCGCAGAGGCAGCGGAATTGCGATATCTGCGATCTCCCGAAGTGCGCGTGTCGTTTCTGGAGCCAGACATTTTTGCATTCTGCTTTGATGATCGCAAAACTTCAGAGTGCATTTAAAAATCACCACCTGGCGGCGAAAAAGCAAACTGGTTAGAAAACAAAAATATAGTTTCTCTTCTTTCATGTCCGATGGCGCAGTGTGTCCGTAAGTGGCACGGAAGGTCTCGAAAGTGGCATTTTAAACCATCGATAGCTGGTGGCCATTTCTTCGTTCTCCTTTGATGATCACGAAACTTCGAAGCGCGTTTAAAAATCACCGCCTTGCGGGAAAAAAAGCGAACTGCTTAGAAAACCGAAATATAGTTCTCCAACTTCACGCCCGATAGTGCAGTATGTCCGTGAGCGGCGCAGAAGGTCTCGAAAGAGGAGTTGCAAATCATCGATAGAGAGCTAACGATGCCCAATGGAAGTGGTACAGAAAGAGTTAAGGCAAGTCCCTGACTGCAGAAAAATTTGCGCAGGAATTAGTTTTCATCGGCCACTTTAATGAAAGCTCATCCTGCATGGTCAAACGTTGTTGTAACTATTGACACCAGTTGTTCTGAAGATGCAGTATCTTCAAGCTAACAGGCGGCAATATTTTTTAGCTATCAAATTAAGAGTTCAGAAGATGAGGCCGTTCTTATAATTTTGCTATATCCTGCCGAAGCTCCAGCATTCTTTACTAAGTGTGCTTTGCCATTTGTCTCAAGGCATATGTAGCAAAAAATAAATAATAAACAAGAAGGAACATCAAATAAACGCTTGCAGCCCCATGTGATGCAAGCACTGAAGCAATGAGTTGGTGCATTTGTTTTAAATTATGCAACAAGTATAGTCCTCTGGAACTGTAGCTGTGCCCAGAGTACCAGGGCACAGCTACAGAAGGTGATGGGTATCTGCCGTAGACGCAGGAGCAGGGCACTTAGTACAAAATTACAGGTTTGTTGGTTGTAGATGCCCAGGCCCATGTGAGAGCAGGTGTCTGGGCCACTTCAGCCTCAAGCCTCCAAAGACAAACTTCCTTAATGGGGAAAGGTTGTGCTGCCTTCTTAATTCAGTACAGCCCTTGCTCTTTGTCACGTCATACAGCAATCCACAAGGCAGTCGGAAACCAGCGAAGAGGTCAAAGATGTTAAGATGCTGCGCAAAATAGACAGAGACAAACAAAGATGCAGACTGGCACAAGTCCATGTCTGTTCCATCGTTTTTGTCTATCTTGTCGTGTATCTTTCCCTCAGGAACAATTGTTATTGAGGTCAAAGAAGTTGTGCAATACTGGCAGCTGTTTGCTCAATATTGTCACGAGCCAGCGCCAAGAAAGAAGTTTCAACTGGGACGCGCGCTCTGCAAGATTCGGACACTTGAAAGGAGGAAGTAGAGACTGAGGACAGAGGCTTGAGAGTATCCACACCATCTTGTCCAGCTGTCTGTCTTGCCAACACTGTGCACATTTTTGCACAGGTGTCATTTCATGACAAAACTGGTGGAGGTGTGGGTGTAGGTGTTGGAGGTTGTGCATGTCTCCTAGAATGTATTAAAATTTAAACCCAATTGTGTTACTGTAAACAACCTTGAGCAAGAATTAGAATTGTGAGTTGGTAAGCTGGAGGCCATATTTTGTAGCGATGAATGTCATTTTTTGTTCTTTTCAGTCATGCTCCATTGGCTCGGACGTTTCTCAGTAACCATTATCGTCAGTATTAACCCTCAGCAGGATGGGGGACAACCATGGGATACCTTGCTGCTCTCACACTTGTTCTGCGTGAACATTTTTGCCTGTTCAGTGCCCTGGATGGCTTCAACAACGCCGTCGTCCTGACGAACCGTGCGTTACGTCCGGATGAGCTGTTCGAGGTGGTGCTAGAGCAGCAGGTGTCCAAGTGGACAGGCTCCATCGACATCGGGGTGACCATGTTTCCGCCACACCTGCTCGAGTTCCCCACTACCATGACCAACGTGCGGTCGGGCACCTGGGTCATGACTGGCTGCGGTGTCATGCACAACGGCACCGAGGTCATCAAGGACTATTGCCGGAACCTAGACACCTTGCAGGTATGAAAACTGAATGTCCTGACAAAAAAAGTTCTTCAATCGGACAACTGAAAAAAAAAAACTGTATCGTGACACATTGGCACGCAGAAGCAGTTGGTGTGCTGCTGCATACAATGTGTGCTGCTAAATCAACTCTACCCTCCTGCTTACATGACAACCATGTCTCTAGCCAAAAATAATGTGCAATTTTTACCTACAGCAAAGCCACTTCAGTGGTGTATATGTACTGGCCACTTCTGTAGCCTAGTAAAAATTGCAGCTCCTCCAATATATTGGAGTGCCGATTAACCCTTTGAGGGTCGAATTTTTTTGCCAAATGCGACCCCCCAAGGTCGATTTTTTTTATTGCTGATTTAAATTCTTCGAAAGAACCCATTTCGGAGTGTCCATTATCGCAATAAAATAGTTGTTTTGGTTATAGTGCGGATATTCGCGACTCCGGTGACTTACGTTATAAACAGTCTACACTGTAGTGTGTTTGCGTGTTCCCTGTCAAAGTCTGTATCTGTTGGGGCAGTGAAGAAGCTAAAACATAATGCGCTGATGTCACACTTTGAATGACCTACATGCACAGGTGGGGGACAAAGTTGGCGTGAAACGAACATCCGAGGGCAATCTGCATTTCTACATCAACGGAGTGGACCAGGGCATAGCCGCTCACAACGTGCCTGCACGGGTGTATGGCGTTATTGATCTTTACGGACAAGCTGCCCAGGCGTCTGTGGTGGACCACTCTGGTAAGCCAGCACATTGCATTCCTGTGTTAAATCACTGTACCTTAGGAGCATGCCATAGCTCAGGTTTGTTATTAGTGTTTCGCCTGTACTTTTGCTCGTAACCCACCACACTCCCCTCCCCCAATCACAATTCTCGTAAAATGAAAAAGTTGCGAGGCGACTCACCGTCTGCTTGAAGTCGATGAAAGACAATGTCTTCTTGGATGAGTTGGGGCTGAGAATGAGGTGTGTGCATCATGGTTTACTGAGAGAGCCGCACTGGAGCGACGTTTGATCAACGTCAACTAAAGGTTGAATCGCCTCTCACATTTTTGTCCTCAGTAATCATCGGCATCATCAGCCATCACAATCATTATCAGCCAGTCATCGCATACCCAGTGGCGCTGGTTATGTAACACCCAATGACGCTGGGTATAATGTTTAAACTGCTCTATCTTCGGGATTGGCCCACATAGTAGGCTAGGAACAGCTTAGTAACGGACATACCCGATACGGAAAGGTAGTGGTAATTCACCAAAGAAGGCATTGTTTTCTATAAAAAAGTGTAAGAATTAGGCAGAAACAATCGGAGGGTGATCCTTCAAGTCAAGTGATAGCTCCTTGGTAGACCTGGGGAAATACGCTGCTGGGGACACTAATTAATTTGCTCCATTGGCTGATGCTATGAGACATGTGGGCACACAGATGTTAAACTGCCTCCAGGGTTGGCCCACGTCACAAAAAAAAACAAAGAAAGAAATCAAGGACACACATTGGACACTGGTTTCGGGATCAAGCCATCAAGTCACCACCTTTGACTGCATCGTCTCTGGGATCGGCCCAGCTTACTCGTCCAAACGGTTGTCCACGCCAAGTAGGGGGAAAAGCCAAAGAAAGCTTTGATTTTAATGAAAACCTTAAAAAACAGTCATTTCGTTTACGCTGATAACTGCATGCAACAACCTTCAGACCTTTATGAAACCAGCCTGGCATGATTGTTGGCACAAACTGGAGCTCTAGAAACAATCTTATTTGGTATGCTCAGCTATCTCCACTTTTACTGCGACTCAGTGTTGAAGTGTTGCGCGGATTCAAGGCAACGTGGAGCGCATATGTGCATGAGTGATTGCCATTTGGGTGGCATTTTCACAGCAACGAGAATATAATATTCAGGTGCGGCTTCACGACAGTGCGCTCTGCCTTTTGTGGAGCCGCACTCGAAAACCACGCTTAAGTACTAATTCCCGTTCCTGCTTTGTGCTTAACCCTCTAATGCCCAAACGTAGTTCCTCGTCAAGGAAAATTAGAACAACTTGTTTGCCCTTATTTCTGGCCACGGAGAGTACATTTGTACAAAAAACAACCACTGCCATTTGAATTAGATTGTAGTTAGTATACAGTAGAACCCTGTTGATACATTTTCAAGGGACCGTGCAAAAAAAAATTGTAACAGCTGGGAAAACATAACTGTGAGGAAGGCCACCAATCATCACAGCTATGTCAGAAACAGCTCTGCATGGCTGCCAGTACAGCTATTAGACATCTCAGCGCTCGTACTGTGACCGAGGACGGTGCTTGCGCACATGTGCGTATAATTAAGGGATATGTACAATGTTTCCTGAAAGTGGTCCCTTTCAACTCGCTTATGCTTCACCACATAACACCACTCCATTGTGGCAAAGCTGATTTAAGAGAACCAGCTCCAAAATAAATTTAACGCTGCACTCAGTGGATCTGGCCCAGTGTGTGTGGTTCCCAGTAGGCTTTACCTGATGCACACTTCGCGTCGGGTGCTTCGCCGACTGCTGTGTTCATGTGTAGCACCGGGTTTGGGCAACTTTGGTCACTTACTGCAAACCGTGCTTGCTTACTGCAACATGCCCGTCATTTACTGCAACATGCCCAACGCTTACTTCAACGTGCTGGTCGCTTACTGCAACGCATCAGTCACTTGTTGTAACGTACAAGCTGGCTGCACCGCTAAATTTGAGTGACCGCCACATTCAAACACAATGTAAGATGCAGAAGCATTAAAAATTGGCGACATATCAAGGGGAACATAATATACGGAAGTCAAAGGGATTTAGGTCAGGGCCGCGAAGATGCGACGTAGCAGCCGGGAAAAAGCAGCAGCGAGGAATGTATCAATGGGGTTCAACTGTAGTAATTAAAATAATTAACAGTTGGTTTACTGACCCATCCACAACTGAAAACTCGCTCCTGTATATCGAAAATGCTACTATGGGCTGTGCATTAAGTTTCCTGGGCTTACATCATAATTTTGAGGTATCAAACCAACCTATCATATATGCATAGAATATATGGTAGGATGGGTTAAGTTTATTAGAATGTTAGTGTGAGTTAAGCACACAAAAGTACCGTATATGAGCCGCTGAGTCGCTTACCGTGAGCAATGGTGTGCATCTTACCCATTCTCCCGAAGGCACTGAGACCGCACCCGTGCCGGAGCTCTTGTTGGCGGTGCCGTCACCTTCTCTCGCCCTGACTGTGGGTGAGCCGCTGGTTGCAGAGCTGCGCTTCAGCAAGAGGCATGGCCGTAACGCCCGGGTCCTCAACAACGGGCTGACGGCAGTGCGCCCGAACGCTCACGGCGAGTTCAACTTTGCCATCGTCGTCAGCGACCGGCCTCTCACCGACAACCAGCTCTTTGAAGTGGTTATTGATCAGATGGTTGACCGGTGGTCGGGATCCATCGAGGCTGGTGAGTCTCCAATATAGAGGGAAAAAATATATATATACAACGAGGAGGGTCATGTGACAATTTTGAAGCCTAGTCATGAAAAAGTAATTGTGCAGATCTAACGCACATACTGGGATCTATCTGAAGTAGTTAATTGGATGCTATACAATTGGTCATCTTCTGCACAACATTTTGCAGCATAGCACCTGCATGCCTGCCAGGCGGGATGGCAAGACGTTAAGAGCCCCACCACGCGACCGCACATGACCAGTCTCCGGAATCGGACCACTTTGCTATGACATCGTATCCTGGGTCGTTCACCTGCTGAAAATGAAGTTGGCCAGTCCTGGAGATTGTGCAATAGTTAATTGCCCTATCTGCAGGATTGGCCCACTTTACTAGCTTTTTTTTAACTGGGCAAATTACTAAAACACAAATCTTTAATGAACTTCCCCCTGCACTTGTACAAGAACACCAGTATTACAACCTCTGTTACAGATTTGTTTGTAGTCACATATTCGATAAATAAGTAAAACATAGGCAGTTACAATGAAACACATAGGAAAGTTCCCACGTCAAACATTTCCCATAAATTTTACAGTGAAGTTTCTTAGACGTGGCTCAAAATATTAATGATAACAGTTTTCCATGTTTATAGCCATGTAGTGCAACATGCTAAAGGCATTCAGCAATTGTTGGGGGTTGTGCACAGAAAAATGTAAATGTCAAAATTGCCTCAACATTGCAGGTGTCACGGCCATAAAGCCTGAAGACCTCGAGTTTCCCAGCACAATGACTGACATCACTCACGATACATGGATGCTAAGGTAGGCGATCAGCGTTTCTCTTTCATTCACAGTGCTTTGGAACGATTTCGCACAAAATGATTGGGCATTTAGGCACACGCCATGTTTTCGAAGTGAAAGTGAAACAGAAAGTGCTTCGTACCACTAGGTGCCATGGCTTTGCAAGCCTTATGGATGCTCTTTGGTGTAGTAAGTAAATAGAAAATCGGTATGGCTTGCCAAAGAGGTGTTTACAGAGGCTTGTCTCGGGAGCCTTGAAATGGGACACTTAGGTTTGCTTCTGCGATTACAGCAGACTTGTGAATTCGACTCCGGCTAACGTGACTTTTCAGTTAATTTGATCATGACAAGGTTTTGGCTAGTACCGTTACATTTCTATGGGCCAATACTTTGATTATTTGGATCCTGCCTGTTGGTGCCCTCACCAGATAATTTGAACATGTCTGGCTGGCATAAACACACCTGACACCAATTGTGACCCTGATTGTGACCCTAATGGCTGCACTTTCATCAGGATGTCTCTGGGACATCCTGATGAAAACGCCTATATTCAGCATGCCTCTGGAAGATGTCCAAGTAAAAATGGTACATTACAACGAGTGATTATAGTATTGACCCAATCCTAATGCGCACCTTTTTTTTAAAGAAAATTGTTACGGAAGTTGCCTCTGGCGGTGCAATCAGACATGAAAATGAAACCCCACATTGCAAGGAATAGTCCAAGTAAAATGCTGACTGATGCAAGGACTCGACACATGCGCTATCTACACTACCTTGTAATATGTCGCACCAACAACGCTGAATTGCTGCCATACCTGCCAACCTTTATGACTTTATCGTAATATGCCCTAACTTAAGCTTTGTTTTTGATTATTGTGTTGCACGAATAATTTTACAATTTTTATTTGTATCTCACTTCTAACAAAATTTATTTCAAAAGAATACAAATATAATTGGCTGCCGAATATTCAGACCGATACTACGGACCCGCTGAATTATTCGGACCTGCCGGCTGCTATGCCGCCTTCTAATAGAGCAAATGTATAGTGGCAACCAAAATTTTGCCCAACATTGTGTGGCTGTGTTCACAAAAAAAACTTGAACATCTTCATTCTTCTGTGCCACAGATCATTCTTGCAGCGACTAACAGAGTGCCTGTTTACAGTGTCCCTAAAGAAAAACCTCTGCAAATTGTTAAAAAATGAACAGTCAACACCTTCAGTAATAAAACACATTTTAGTGTTTTTTTTTATTCCACTGTAGTATTTTCAGAATTTCAAGATTGGCAGTCCTGCAGTGCTGTTCTCGTTAAAACTCATAATTTGATGTGAATGTTAATTTTTAATTTGCAGTGGTTCGGCCATCATGCGCAACGGCAACACTGTGCGGAATGGCTACAAGTGCGACCTGGACCAGCTTGGTGTTGGAAGCCGCGTGGGAATGATGCGAGATTCCGACGGCTGCCTGCACTACTTTGTCAACGGAGAAGACCAGGGAGTCGCTTGCAGAAACATCCGGTCACGTAAGCTGCATTTTCAAGAACTTATTGTACCTTGAGGTTGAATTCTGGGCCCCGGGAGGAGAATATCCCCACAAAATGTATCGTAACTTTGACTTTCTATGCATCCCGCCACATTAAGATTGCATTTGCGAAGGTCCTTTTGGCGCTGTGATGACTATGGTCTTTGGCTCTTTCCCGATGTACTTCGATTCATGACAACATTGAGGAGAATGCCATTGTGAATTTTTTTCAGTTAATTTGGTTGGGGCGGGAATGCATCTTCTCAACCCCACTTTTTATTGTAGAAACTTTTTATTGTCACCTCCATGCCTTTTTATGTCGAGAGCTAAACAAATTTGTGATCGAAGAAACAGTACATGCTTCTTAGCGTTGCCCTTCAGCCTGCTAAGGATTACTACTACTACTACTACTACTACTACTACTACTACTACTACTACTACTACTACTACTACTACTACTACTACTACTACTACTGGCATTCTTTGCTGGAGTGGTGACATCCTGAAATCAGTCTGTTGGCAAGACATGCTGAAGCATAGTCGTGAGATGAGCTCGTAGGCTTGCATATTACCCTTCACTATAGTGACTTTGCATGCAGTAAAAATGTAGCTGTACGTGATCTTCAGAGTGCGACGACACGCATATGGCGGGCGGCACTGTCGTCACATTGACTGCTTGCAACGAATCTTTTGTTACAAGCTCCATCGTTGTAAATTTTGTCTAAAAGATAAGAATAATACTTTTGGCCAAGTTTTCGAAAGTTACTTAGCAAAGGAATTATAAACTAGGTGCTTCGAACATGTTGAAATTTGCCAAGTTTTTTTGCACTTTCTGAGGGCCTAGACTGAAGATCTGCTCCTGCAGTCAGATTTTAGCTTTTAAAACATAACTAATTCCCATAAAATCTGTTCAGCAGCCTGCTTCAAAAGAGAGTCATTCCTGCGTTTAACCTGTATGTCCAGGCAGGCAGGGAGGACTCACTTTCAAATGAAAGGGAGTCCTCGTCACTTTTAGTCGAAGCTTCCACTTAAAGAGACACTAAAGAGAAATATTGTTTGTACTCTGCTGGTAAATTACCCTTCCATAATACCAAAAGAGGGACACTCTTACTGTGAGAAGGTGCTTGGTAAGGCAGAAAAGAGGCAAAAACGAAAGACGGATAGCGGTGCTACCTGGAAGTTCCTGCAGCAGCTCGCTGTGATGTCATAAATTTTGATGCCATCTGTTTGAGCCTAGTTAAGCTTTCATTGGTGAAAATGAACATTGTTGTACTATTCTAAAAGAGCCAAAGAGAGAACATGGAAAGTTTGCGAGGAAATAAATATACTGTGCAAAATACAACACAAGGACGTAGTAAGGGACACAAACAAGTCCCTTACTACGTCCTTGTGTTGTATTTTGCGCTGTATATTTATTTCCTCGCAGTATGAACCAACTCGCTCAACAACCCTTATTGCACCATGGAAAGTTTCAGTAACTTTTACTGAACCACATCCGAAACGTGCAAAAAATACTTTGCAATTTGCGACATCCCCTGGTGTTTCAGCACGAAATTCAAAAATGACACTTTGACCATCATTTGCTCTTTTAATAATCAACCTATTACTATGAAATCAACGAAAGTAGAGTTCTTCAAGAATAATTTATCAATATAAACTTATTCAGTGTGTTTCACTTTGGTGTCATTTAACATTGTGAACGTGCACATGTCAATGTGTGCTGTTTTCACTTGGTTAATGTTCCCCCCCCCCCCCCCCTAATTTCAGCTGTCTGGGCTGTGATAGACCTCTACGGCCAGTGCGCACAGGTGTCCATCGTGCCGCAGCAGCGGATCTCACCACCAGCAGCCCTGCCTGCCAAGGTGGCTAGTCCGGAGGTGACCAGAGCGAGCATCACACCTGCACACAGCGTGTGTACGTACAAAAGCTTGAGTCTTTTACGGCAAGCAGCTGTCATTGCTGCACGGAATCTGCCACATGGCTGATTGGCCGTTTCATTCCGTGCCGAGCGCGAGGTTTCGAGTTATGTTACTGGGCTGGTCGGTGGTTAACATTAACTTGCTAGATTTCGCTACCAAAACAGACTACCACAAACGATCAACAGAGGAGCACTGCCTGTCCCTTTTACCTGTCTAGTCCCTATGTGGTCCTCTATTTTATGCTGAAATCTAGCAAGTGGTAGCTGGCGGACAGCCCTGTCAAAGTTTGTAACAGTTTTAATGCAAGTTTCTGCAGACGTCAGCAAGTTCTGTGAAGAATCTAGCATCAGCTAAAGATTGCATTTGGAAATCCTTGCAGTTCTTTCACGGTTAGCTTTGAGTTTGCACTGTTCCTGATTTGTGCCTACTGAGAGTTTACGCATTCTAGTCAAACCTAGTAACAACAAATTCTCATTGGCCACAAAAATACCATCATTAGGTTCGATATTTGTTATAAGCATATGAGCACATATTGGTGGAAATTTCTTGTCACTGCCGGCTGCACAGCTGAAGCCACTAGGCCTAACCAGTGCCGCTTTGTCAGGAGTTCTGCTACCAATGTTGTGGTTTTGTGCCAGTTGACATAGCTGCAACTGTGTTCATGTTTGCGGCATCGCGTACGTGATTCATGCCCTGATATCATACGGAGTCCTAAATCTTGCTTATTGCCATTATACATTGGTACTAGGGGTCGGTGACGAAGCAGCAGGAATCGTGCAGGTCCAGAAAATCAAACATCTTAAAAATTGGTTGGTGATTGCTCTTTATATATTTGCTACCAGAATATATATATCTTGAGGCATGTGCAAACAAAAAGTTGCTTCGGTATAAACACCGTGTCAAATCCCGCATTTTCAATTTTGTTATAGCAGGAGAATGCTCTATTGAAATGAAGCATAACCAACCAAATTTTATATTTACTTCATTGTAGCCGCATTGGTTATGTCGAGGTTCGTCTGCATCAGCTAATGCTTGTTTTTTCTTGGGACCAGTTTTGTTGAGCTCATTAGTGCTCGTATTTTTTGTCTTGATGCAGCTGTAAATCACCAGTTCAACACCTGCTGCGGGAAGAATGTGGTCCTTAGGAATAACAACAAGGTGGCCTGTCGCTCCGCTGGCTTCAACAACGCTCTTGTGTTCAGTGCTGCACCATTGGAACTGGAGGAACTCTTCGAGGTGGGTGCAGTGTCACTGCAGAAGCAGGAACATCGTTCTGGCTGTTTTGTTGTACTGAAAGGCAGAATCTTTTTTTTTTTTTAATTTTCTTTTTTACTAGCAACCAGGTAAAAAATGCAGCGTGTTTAGAGACACAATTTGCCGGTGTAAATTGATAATGCATATGCATTTGCTTGCCTGTTTGCTTGCACTAAGAGCTTTGCAAGCCTTTCGCTTCGAGAGAAGTTAAAAGCTAGAAACTGGGTTTGCTTGTGTCCATCCTTTTGCGTTACACCGGCATCGTTATTACTGTGGCAACATTGTCAGACTGCCTCATCATGCTCGGCTCCACCCTCGCCACATGGCAGAGAAAAACACAACAGTGCCACTGCTACCACTTAGGAGCTGGCCGTACAAACCATTGTGCCATTCACACTTGGCAATTTGTGTAATGCTTTGTAAGTCGCGCAGGCTTTGAGAGTGGTGGCATCTGTATTTCAGAAGCCATAGCTGACAATACTGTAGCCAGTGCCATAGCCAGAAACTTTTTTCGGTGGGGGGGCATGCACTTTATCGGTGATGGGGAGATGAACAAACCGCATACTAACGCACAAATTTCGGGGGGTGCATGTGCCCGGTGTGCCGCCCCCTGTTTACGTTAATGACTGTAGCAGACGAAGACATCCGCATCGCAAAAGAAGTTCTTGAATGGTGGTGTCTGCTATGGGAGCCTGTTGCTGTCGCAGTAAGGCCTCATTCACACCAGCGACTTGCAAAAGTTGTGCGACCAAGTTGGTTTTAAAGTGACCAGTCACAAATGGTCGCTTTGGTCGAAAAGCGACTGTTTTTGGGGCAGTCGCTCGCTGCTCAATTTTTCAGTTGCAAAGCTTTTGAACCAATTAAGTGCATAGGAACAGGACGTCTGTATGCGCTGACATTTATTTTACGTGGCGATGGCATTGCAAGAAGATAGGAACGGCATCAATCTGGAGACATTTCAGTGTGGCGACGGGCCGGTCACACTTGCCGATATGAACATTGGTCACCTTGAGGCGCTTTTTGGTCAGTCGCAATCAGTTGTGCGACCTCCTCAAGTTTCCGGTGCGAATGAGCTCTAAATATGTTGAAAGCTGTAGGAATTGCTGAAGTCTGCTGAAGTTTTTCTTGCTCTCTTTCTCATGCTAGATAAATTTGAATATTCAATTACATAAGCATGGTGAACAATTCTGTTTAAGAAGACAGACTGATGCATGTTGCCAGATCAGCTATGCTGTGGTGTGGCCATCGTCTTCTGCTGGCATGTTTATTTCTATGGCCATTGGGCCATGGGCTTGCCTGGTTAATCAATTTAGTCATTTCTGCTGTTAAAGAGCACATATGTATTGCCGTGTGTGAACCTGCACTGCAGCACACACATTTATAATTGCTCCTAAAGCAACCCTGTTGTGTTGCACTTGCAGTATGGTGTGCCTTACATGTCAAAGCTTTTGTTCTAGATTGTATCCATTCCCTCCTGCAAGCTTTGCAATATGAAGTGTAGGCCCTTTTTTGTGTGTATTTTCAGGCTGTGTCAAAAAGTCTGTCGCGCTTATGTATCTTGTTCTTAATGTCGCCAGGTGCAAGTGGAACAAGTGAGCACCGTTTGGGCCGGGGCACTGGTGCTGGGCCTGACGACGTTTGCGCCTGAGCCTGGTGTCCCACTTCCCCCCACTGCCCTCCGTCTCCCAGGCCAACAGTCGTGGCTCCTTGTTGGCTCACGTGTCTTCCACAATGGCACCCTCCTCAGGGACAACTACGGGCCGTCCCTACATCGGCTGTCGGTGAGTTCTTGCTTTGTTTTCAAGCGAAGCTTGTATTCCCTTACAGATTTCAGTGGCGGTGCAGTCACACAAAAAGTCACGTGGTGCATACCCGCGGGTATGCGCCAGGGAAGCCAGAAAGAAAGAAGGAAAGAAAGAAAGGAAGGAAGAAGGTGCAGGGAAAGCTGCACTAGCGCTGAATCACATAACGCGCGCGACCAATCAGGGTTGTTTGGTGTGTCGCGGGGAGGGAAAGGGAAGGAAAGGGGGTTGGCGGGCTCCGCCGGGGTTCCCTCGCCTCAGATCAGTTTTGGTGACCGGATGGGAAGGCCACGCATGGTGCGTTCCGCTGAGGAGCAGGCTGCGTTTGAGCAATGGCGCCGCGAACTCACTCGGGAAAGGGCTCATCGTCTATGTGTCGATTTTAGCGTGAGGGCGTTCGAAGCCCAGGTGAAACATCGGCGAAGAGCCGCAGACCCCGAGTTGCGGGAGCGCGATGTTTAGCCCAAATGTTGGTGAAGAGCCACCGACCCTGAGTTTAGGGCAAACGAAGCAGAACGCCTGCGACAGCGTCGTCTTACGGCCAAGCTTCGCTTACCCCCATTTCCTCGACAGGATAAGGGCTCTGAATTTCTTTAAGACAGCTGCCGCTGCATCTGTATCTTCTCTGGCACACTGCATCCGCCAGTGCATGATGGCAGGTGTGGAGCGGTGATGGTGTGTTGTTGTTCATTATGAAAGCGAGGGTGAACATGAATGACCTTGTGGACCTAAATAGGCTGCAAAAGATCAGGGCAAGTATTGTGCAGAGCTGTATTTTGTTAAAGAGAAAAAGGAAGTGTAAATGAGGTAAAATAAACAAAAACAAGAACCTAACTTCAGTAGCCTTCCTTTAAAGGGACCAAAAAACAATATTTATTGTACACTTTTTTTTTTTTTTTGTCCAATGGGAAGCTTGCCGGTCGGGCAGTCCAATACTGCAGTAGAAAAGCATTGTGTAACATTCTTTATCAGACTTTTTTTGTCTGTAGTCGAGATCTTGTTTATGCAGTTCTGTGCTTGAAACAATGACAGGTGAGCACGATAGCAACTGTACGGCGGCATTGGTGGGAAGCTGATGACAAGTCCAACCATAAGGAATTAATCGTTTTGTCAAACTGATGTTTATGGGGTTCATGCTTCCTGAACTCTTCAATTATTTCTGCAGTAAGAGCTATGCGCTTTCGTGGTATCCTGTCCAACTGCTTTGGTCACACACAAGTCAAGCTAATTTTTCAAAGGCAAAACGGCACTTTTATACATAATGCGCAGTTCAGCTGCCAGTTACCATAGCAGCTGCATATGCTCTCTGATTTTGGAAGCGTCGTTTCTTGAAAATCTGAGCAAGTTGGAGCAAAGAATTTTAGCTTGCATGCGTGACTAGAACTTATATCTGTATGAAATAGTCTTCAAAATAACGTAATGTGTGTTGCCAAGCAATGAGGGATGCCGCTGCTTTTCCCTTGCATTTGTTGCCGCAGAAACAGTGCCACTTGTGTGAACTTTTCTTAGCTCGTAATATGCATAGAATAAAGCACAAGTGCCTGTAAAATATAGAGAATACAAGTTCAAGCAATACATATGGTGCACTTGAAACAGCGAGCTTACGTAATCTGCAGTCATGTGGTGTGCCTACAACGCTAGTATATCGAAGTTGCACCGTAAAGCATTGTGACATACCATTTTTGTGACTTTCTGTGCCGATTTGAAATTAAGATTCTTATGTAAACCGCAAACAGCATGTTCCATTATGTAAATCATGGTCTCCTCATTGTCACCACATGTTCTCATTTTGGCATGTTCTGAGCGGTTGTGGTGCCTTGAAGACGAGCATAAGGGGGCTTCGAAAAAATTTGTCTTCTCAGAAGCTTGCCCTGACGAAAGTTCGCCAAATCAGCACAAGCTAAATAAGGGTTCACAAACCGTCCAGCCTATTAGAGAATTTGTCTTGACAGAATTAACATTAGAAAGAGTCCACAAATGTGAAACGATTGAATGGAGCAACAGTATGACAGGAAGATATGAACGAAATTCTGACATTAGTCCTGCCTTCCATCAAAAATACGATTCCTCGGCAGCAACTCCGATGCCTTGGACTTTGAAACTGTTCAGAGTAATGTGCACCGCCTCGTGGAATCCTTTTAGTGTGTAAATGTGCATTAGTCAGTTTTCATCAAACCACGCACTCCACGCAAGTCATAGCTAACTTGCCTCGTTTCCTGAAATGCTTCATGTGTGTTTGCAAACAGGTGCAGAGGCCTACACCAAGCCACAACAAAAGAAGAAAAAAAAAAGGAAATATGTGGGCATTTAATACTCTGGGGAACAACATTCCGTGTAGCTAATGAGATTAACACATTTTGTGTACAGATTGTACAGGCCAAGGAACCGGATGGTCAACTCTTCTTTCTAGGACTACAAGTTAGTGAATTCTAGGCGAAAGTGGGCTTTAGGGCCAAGCAGGATGACTACCCGTGAAGCAAACCAAATTGCACAGGGCATGTGCACTATCTTTCCATAACCAGAGAGCGGAACCGTCATACCGCTGCCACCCTTTCCACCACCAGGCGATGTAGACTGCGACGAACCAGTGGCCTCTTTGTGCAGCTGCTATTGAGCATGTTTAGCGTTCGCAGAGAAGCTTATGCCAGCAAAGCTGCCAGCTCCGAGCACTCTCTTTCTTTCTATCTCTGTCATCTCCCCATCCGTCCTCCTCCTTCCCCACACTGCTGACTGATGTTCAGGTGTCAGCTATGCACTATGCAGTCATGGTGCAGTCAGCATGCTTTGTTCTTTTTGTGTCAATCCCTGCAAACTGTGACCAGCCAGTTTCTGCTTTTTCCCTTTTTTTTTTTTTTTTTTCCCTTTCAAGAGGTTACTGCAGGGCTTCTCACTTTTTCATGCATGGGGGTGTGCAAAGAGACGTGTTTGTGCCGTATGCTCTTGCAAGAAGCGCTATAAAGGTAACAATTGACAAGGTGCCAGCTAAAATATTTTGCCTCTTTCTTGTCTAGGCTGGTGAACGGATTGGCGTCCAGCACTGCTTTGACGGGACCCTCAGGGTCCACCTCAACGGGGAAGATTTGGGGCCAGCGGCCTCCAACTTGCCAAAGGTCTGTTGACTCAAATTTAATATGCTTCATTTTTTTTTCTTTAATATATTTCGCTTTGTACTTTTCTGACTACTTGCACATTTTGGTGTTCTTTTTATTTTATATTTTCTTTGCAAATGTGTTTAACCTTTTCAGTGTCACTTACATACCGGTATGTTCTCACGTTATGTGCCCTGCCACGTCACTGAAATACCCATACGTTCTCCCCTCTCTCTCCACTCGGATGTGTGCTACTAGTAAAACAAACTTCGCAAGCTCCAAGGTGGTTTCGCCATTGGTTGTACAGTTAAACCTCGATATAAAGAAGTCAGTAAAATTGGCAATTTGCTTTGTCATATCGAAATTTTATCATATTGAAATTCAACCTTTCATGCAAGTATGTACAGTTGCCGATGCACTTTTCTTACGTGGAAGGGAACCCAAAATTTTCCAAATTATTGTGCAATTGGAAAAAGCAAATTTGAACGACAGAAAAGTTATTTTGTTGAATTTGAGAGTTATTGATGGAAAGTTATGGTTTTGTGCCGTGTCAACATTATCTTCATCACATCAGTGGTACGAAGCGAAGCCAGCTGCACTTTCGCATAATGCGATGTTGTACTAGTTGGTTCATGCTTGAAATGTGGTTCTGGCGCAACAAAACTAAGAGGAAAGAAGAAGGGACAGAAAGCGCCAACTTGCAGCTGAAATTATTACCT
This sequence comes from Dermacentor silvarum, assembly GCF_013339745.2. Classification (NCBI taxonomy): domain Eukaryota; kingdom Metazoa; phylum Arthropoda; class Arachnida; order Ixodida; family Ixodidae; genus Dermacentor; species Dermacentor silvarum. The sequence continues at coordinate 192,837,257 of NC_051156.1, read as the reverse complement.
AGAAACACCCATATTTTATACAAACAGGATTGACATGCACAGAACTATCAAGTGCTCTACATGTGTACAAAGAAAAAGGAAGAATTAAAAAAAGAAAGGAAAAAAAATGTGTTGTCTCCTTGCAAACCAACAAGACATGCAGTGCTAGTTGCTTAGCCCGAGTACAGTCTTGTTCAGTGCAATGCTTTCTTGTGTCTCTGCAGGTTCTCTATGCAGTGCTGGACTTGTATGGGATGCTCGAGTCGGTGTCCCTCTGCAGTAGCAGCATAGTCCCTGCCACGCACTCTGCGGCCACCAATTATTTCGACTGTGCCGAGGTAGCGTGGAAAATCTCCTTGAAAACATGACTGGCAATCACAAGCTCTTTAGCTTTAACTTGTTGCACTTATTTGCAATTATCATAGCCAGCACTTGTGGGCCTGATTTTAAAGCTTGCCTTTGTCGCTTTAGCATTCAGTTATATTGCTTGCATGTTTGATGCCTTGCTATTTTTTTTCATGCCTTGTTTCTGCTGTAGTTGAAACCTAGCCCTTGTTGTTACTGGCCAAGAAATGCCAGTGCCTCTAGTGTGTATCTTCCAGAGGGATAGAATGTATTGGTACGTCATCTTGTCTCTCACTTGTGAAGGGCTTTCGAAGAGACCAAACACTGAAACACAAGCACTCGTTTGGGAGGCTGTGCAGGCTTGAATCGAAAAGCAGTGAATGTTTTCCCTCCAGAACACTAGAAGATGCTTAGTTCATAAACAGCAAAAATGATAAACATTGAATAGATGATTCTATAATGAACCATCAGTGTTTGCATCTTGACGTAGGTAGCACAAAACAACATAGACACAAGGAAAGAAAACACAGACACAGTGCGGACTATCAACTGAGGATTTACTGAAAGAACAAACATATATAGACGCGCTGAAGAAACACATGGTTACAAAAAAAAATAATTATAAAGAAACTTTTTAGTTCGAACGTTACTTTATTGGTGTGTATCCAAGTAAACTAACTCTGCATCATGCAGCAACCATTAGTGCAGTCATTGGACGTAGACACTGCAGCATCATTGTGTGCGTGTACCACACAGGGTATTGGCTTTTGTAACTGGTCATGTGACCATGCAGACTGTCTACGTAAATCATTAACACTAATAAACAAACATTCTTTTCTCTGTCGTTATCACCCACTGGATGCGATCCATCAGACGAAATAGACATCCTTCAATGTAGAGGAATGTCAGCTCGGGGAATGTGGTCCGAATGTTGTCAAATGTCGTGGAAGGAAGGACCAGTTGGTTGTGTCGGTGCGACCAGAAATAATTTGTGTGAAAGGCCTAAATGATGTCCTTTTAGGATTGTGGCTTTCCCCTCAGCAGTGCTCATTTGTGACGTTGCAGCCAAGCCAAGGCACACCAAGCAAGGAGAGGGTGGGCCAGGAGTTCCACGAGCAACATGGCCGCAATGTGCGGCTGCGCGCGGGCAGCCTGGGTGCGTGCCGCACGACCGGCTACGACCACGGCCTCCTCCTTTCCACCAAGCCTCTGCCTCGGTGCCAGCTTTTCCAGGTGGTGCTTTCTTACATGTAGACATTTCTTTATTTCAAGTTTGATGCCCACAGAGCACTGCTGTTTACCAAACTTGTCATTCCTAAAGTTGGTTTATTGTATGATGGCATATATAAGCTTGAAATGTGGAAAAAAAGCCTGCTACTACTATGAGCACTCGCGTGGCTTAGCGTAAAGCAATAGCTACTACACCGCTCATCATCATGTGGGGCATATCCCTCATTTATGTACCAACTAAGGTACTCAAATGATAGTGTACATTTCACCACTCGCCACTAAACTTGTTAAACGTTACCCTGATTTCTTTACACCGTACTGTCCAACCATGCATGGTTTTTGTCATGTGTGTAACTGCAACGTCGCAATGTCGCACCAGAGTTGCAGTTATGCCGTGAAATTAAATAGGGGGGGGGGGAGGACCTTTTCCCAGCAAATGAATGCAGATCAATGTTTTCAAACAATGTAGAGAATGGTTTCTAAAAGTTTAAACTGATGAAGGTTTTGCTCTTTAGTGTGAGTTCCCTTAGTAGCTATTGCTGTCAAACACGGGGCTTACGCAAGCGACGGTGCGCGTCCTCCTGCACCTGTTCTCAGGTTCGGATCGATCGACTGAACAGCAAGTGGAGCTCCTCCCTGCAAGTGGGCGTCGTCGGAGAGAACCCCGAGAAACTTCACTTTCCTCTGAGTGCCCTCAATCTACGAAAACTCGCATGGGTGATTTCCGGTGACTCTGTCTATCACAACGGAACCAAGGCAAGCACATTGAACTTTTCTTTTTTTCTTCTCTTTCTCGCAGCTTCTTACTCCTTCAAGTGCTGACATTTAGAAGTACTCTTCGTAATGCCCCGACTGCTTGAATTCAAACACTTTCCTTTGGAACTTTCATCATTGTTGTTCTTAAAAAATTCCAGATTGTCTAACTGAGCGTAGAACTCACCATGTGCTTAACTTTCTGTGGTGTTTTAATGAGTGCTGTCATCCTCCTCAATAATTTGCATTTGATGCTTTAGTCTTTTTTTTTTTTTTCTTTAAGCTAAGATAATAAGACGATAAGGATATGGTGTGCAGTTCTGCTTGCCTGTTGCTGAATTGTTCTTATTTTTATTTTTATAGCTTGCTTTGCCCTAACTTTATTTTACAACATATAAAAGAAATGCAGTGATTGCATATACTGGGCGATAACGGCTCATCGTTTACTGAAATATATACACGTATAACCTTTTTGCTACTTATGTTCATATTACGACTTTACTGTACCTGTATCGCTCGTGTATACTTTATTAACATATCTGTATAACTTATATACCCACCCGTTATGTAATGCCCCTTTTGTGAGGGTTCTTTAGGGTAATAAAATAAAATGGAATGAAATGGAAAAGGGCAGTGATCACAAGAGACAAGAGGCTGACGATGCCCTGTTGCGGTGTGTTCCTTCAGGCTCTTGTCACGCATGCACTGCTTCAATGAAAGACAAGTTCCGTAGTTGTTGTGCGAACGAGATAAAACGCAGCATCCTCATTTCCAAATGCTTTCGTGTTCTCCCCTCCACCCATCAACCTGCTCTTCATTTGACGTCTCTGCGATGCTGCTGTGTGTGCAGGTGAAGCTTGGCTACGGACCCAACCTCGACCACCTGCAGCAAGGCCACACGGTGGGCGTGCTGGTGGACCTGGAAGGCGGGCTACACTTGTACGTCAACGGGATGGACCAAGGCGTGGCTGCCAGAGACCTGCCGCCCGTCTGTTATGCCCTGGTGGACCTGTATGGTCAGTGCGAGCAGGTGAGGACACCGCCTCCTCCGTCAAATTGGACTGGGCTTTTGAACAATATGCTTGATCCAAGTCGGTAACTGTTATGCTGCATCCTTTGTGCGTTTCCATGGCGAGACACCACCAGGCACACTGGAAGTGGGTTGGTTGCCGCATAATGAACAAAGAACAAACAGTGCGAAAGGACTGTATGCAAACATTAGGCAACAAATGAAGCTCAACGTTTGTTGTCTCACACTTGAAAAAGCGGCATAAAATAAACTGTGGTGCCACTTTTACAAATAAATCGGAGGTCTGCAAAATAAGGAGTAGCAAAAGCCTGCCAGATATCTTGTAGCTAACGTAAGCAATCATGATATGGTTGACTCAAGCTCAAGCTGATGACATTTCTTAGCAAGGCACCACCAAGCATTCTGATTGGGTACTTGGTGCACTGTGGTCAGTGCAGACACTTGCTGTCCTAGCCTTCACACTTGCAATGGGCCAGAGTAATGTAGAGAGTCTGTATCAGTCCTTTAAATTTTCGCGCTTTGTAAGTGGCGTGAGCAGCAAAACCCGCCTGCGCTATCACCAGGATCAGCAGGGTGTGGGCGGTTGGTGATATAAAAAGGAACAGAATGGTGTGAAAGCAATACTGGCCCTGATTTAATGCATTGTGCTTCTTTCACTTGAGTGCCTTCTTTTGTTAGCTGATGCACTATTTGTGGTGTTCCAGAATTTGAAATCAGGCAGGTTGGTTAATCATAATGAGGAAAAGAAACAGCATGGCAGGCAGGACACACGATAATGAAAACACTCCAAGAGATAGGAGGAATTACTTAACATAAAGTCATTTCTTTTTGTTGTTTGTCCCTTCTTTTGGGGCTGCGGCGAGCCACAGAGCTTGAGCTCTATGATGTTGACTGTTTTTTGTCATTCTAAAACAGGTGACTATTGTGGAGTCTCATGACCAGGACAGCGAACCCGAGGCCGATTCAAGAGAAAAAGCCGACATAGACAACGGTATGTGGTCATGGTTTTCGTGGAAGCTGATTACTATAGGGTCCTGTGTACATTTTCATTGCGAGATTAGGTTTCCAAGTTGTGACTTTACCTCCAGTTTATCCACTCTTAATCACCGGCATCTCGTTTTTCAGGGGTAAAAGAAAAAAGAGGTGAAGAACCTCCACAATGACATCCACGCCATCAAGAATTGCGAGTACCAAAACCTGTGCCTGAGGTTCAAGGCCATGCTCGGGATTCCTGGTGGGTAATTTATGAGCACTCCTTACCTCTCCTGTCTTGTGCCCTTCAGCGAAATGGCAAATGAAAGTGCATTAGGATTTCTTTTTTTTTTTTTTAGCCTGTTGGATGGACATGTAAATAGAAAAGTAGAAGCTTATTAACGATGGCTACTGTATTTTAGGCACATCTTAGTCCCCAGTCACATTGGAAAACCTTTTTCTCACTTTTAATTTTTATTTCCAAGCCTTGGAGCCTGTCAATAAGATGCAATTGACTTGAGTGAATCGGCACTTGTCTTCCGGCTCATCTGTATCTTTTGTGCATCATTCACAGAAGCCACAAGGGTGTTGCATGGGGAAGAATGTGAACGAAAATCGTAATTGCTATGTTGGTTGCTGCTGCCTTTTTTGTGTGGCAGTTTTTATTGTTAAGAGGGACCATGTAAGTTCAGCATGTCTACCTGTCTGTTTTTTCGCAGACAATTACTTTGTTCCTGACATGAATCTGTGCTACTGCGAGACCTGCCACAAGATCCGCGGTGATGAGCCCTACCTCAAAGTTGGTGAACCTCCTAGGGATTACGCAGTGCCCTTCGGTTGGTGCCGATTCCCACTCAGGTGAGCCGAATGAACTAATCTGCTTTGACGCAACCAACCAGTTTTGCGATATTCAATCTTTTCATAATTAGCATTTCTTTCACTGTCTAGAAAGGTGACCAACCTGAGGCAATAGCAGAGAACAACCAGATACCTTCTGGACATACAAAGAAACTATGAAACGTAATTGCATAAAGACAATTTAAGTATCGTGGCATCGTTTTGATGGCTCTGTTATCATGACGAGGACAGACGGCACGAGCGTACTCATTATTCATTGTCCTCCTTAGAACAACTTTATTCCCTTGCGTTCAGGTCACTATTAATGGAGGTTTATAACGTATGTCACGAACCAGGCAAAGAAAAAATGATGGTAATTTAGGCCATCGAGAAGGAAGGAGGAAGTACGACATCCCATTGGGAAAATGAGCGAATTAACTAACAGGCAATTGATTGCAACTTGAGATGTACAGAGGTGCATGGATAGTTTAGGATAATGTAGTATTGGTGCGTGTCCTTTGTTGTCCCTGTTGTACTCATTCGTTTGCAGGTTGATAGCAATGAATAACGTCAACTTCCAAAAGCTGGGTTGAGGGTTTCATAATTTCACGCAGGGAAACAGCTAGGATGGAAGGCAGTACTGCTCGCGAGGAATGGCAGCATTGGTAAATTGTTACTGCCGGTGTGCGAGGTTGTCATGGCAATCGCAGCGACAGTGCATCGTCGGAACAGCTGTCTTTTCAGCCGCCGTATAACACCAGCTTGTGATCGGCTCTCAATGTACCTTGAAGCACTTGTGACAATGTTTGGCCATGCCACCTGGCATGTCAAGACAACGAATGTCTCTTGCGTCTTGTGATAATTCTTGTGTCACACTCATAATTGTAATTGACAGGTTGCCACTGAGGCCCGACCACAATTCAGTTCAGCAGAAGTGGCACGTGGCGTATCACGGTGTGCCAGTCGCTGCCGTGAGGAAGACCCTGGACCATGGGCAGCTGCTCTCACCAGGCAAGAGTGATCTCATTGTTGCGCGTTTTTGCTATATGAAAGTAACCCTGAAAGACCTTTAATCAAAATCGGTAAACGAAGATGTGTGCTAGAAGGAAAGACGGATAAGGAAGAAAGAACAAGAAAGGTAAAGAAACGAAACAGTTAGCCGTGATTCCCTGGTGTCACTGTGAACAAAACACCTGAAGTATGCTACCTTGGTATCCTTGTGAGCTTTGGACACCTTTCGGCTTTCTTGTGGTTTAAGTGCATGCCTTGTAATAATGTAGAGTTATCCCGACTAAAGGTTGATCATCGGCCTCCCATCCTTCTTTTTCCTCCACAGATAAGGTGTCACTTTGTCAGCCACCCAAGACGGGGTCAAGGAGCAAATCAGAGAACTGTGAAAGCCACTCCGTCTGCCTGTCCCCAACGTTGCGCTACGCTGGTTGCAGTGCATTATGTCCAAAGCACGAGTGCGTACTTTGCCTTCAGTCAGCCTTCTTTTCTCTTGTGGGTCATTTGAAGTGTAAAGTTTCATACTTGGATCACTAGATAGAAATCGGGCATTCTGTGTGCCCTTTGTGCCTCGTCTGTGAGCACATACGGTTAATTTAATGTCGTTTCAAAATCTCCGAGTTCATTGGGCAAGTTGGACAAACCTGAAAGAATGGAGAACTATTTTAACCATGTAATGACCCAAACACAGTTCGGTTCCACATCAAGGAAATTTAGTACACTTTATCCACTTTTATTTCTGGCCATGAAGAGTACAATTACATATAAAAAAAAATATGAAGTGGTGTTAGAATACAAAACATAACTTTAATTGGTTTGCTCAACTATCCAGCTGAAAACTCACCCGCCGGGGTGGCTCAGTCAGCTAAGGCGTTGCGCTGCTGAGCACGAGATCGCGGGATCGAATCCCGGCCGCGGCGGCCGCATTTCGATGGAGGCGAAATGCAAAAACGCCCGTGTACTTGCGTTGTAGTGCACGTTAAAGAACCCCAGGTGGTCAAAATTAATCCGGAGCCCTCCACTACGGCGTGCCTCATAATCAGAACTGGTTTTGGCACGTAAAACCCCAGAAAGAAGAAAGAAGAAGAACAGCTGAAAACTCACTACACAGTGTATCAAAAACGCTACTACAATCTACCTCTGTTAATTGGACCCTGACGGGACCGACGAAGTTGATCGAATTATCCGGCGGGTCGAATTAAACAAGATGCAGAAAAAACTCCAAAACACACAGCTGGTTCATTTGGCAGTATTCGCCTGCTTCTAACACACCCCCAAATCAAACGTGCGCACACTTTCTCTGTGACCAAAGTAGAAAACTAATGTATAAATTACATTAAAGCCCTAAATAAAGTATAAATGTAACGTGCACCCAATTTTTAGAGCGCAAAAAGTGGGCAAGGGTCTAATACGTGCTGCACAAAGGCGACCAGTTTCCTAAAGTCAGCTTTGCAGCAGTACAGCCGTGTTATGCGGAAAGCATACAAATGCCGCGAACGCGGTTGCAGTTCTGTATCCAATTGCACTGTGCATGGCAATTTTTGTCCTAATTTCTTGGTAAAATAAGGCGCATCATAAAGACATGAAAAAGGTGTACCGTAATCAGACATTGTGAGCTACTGTTATGGCTTGAACCATTATTGCTTGAAAACCTTCCTAGGGCAGGACAAGAATAGGCATCTTCAACAGGAGAGGACGTGTGTTCGACGCATTCACTGTCCCCTAATAAGCTCTGCCGAGACATGCTGCCACCAGAGGGGGTCGCTATTGGGGTCACCATAGGGGTCAGGCAATGTGCAGCACAGTCTGTTTGAAGGAGTTCTTATCGTGTGCGAAAAGTTCCAATCCTTCGGGGGTCAAAATCCCTCGTGGTGCTCACCATCAATAGATCTGGAGTGTTCAGGAGTGCCACGGGGACCGCAGCACACAGCCAAACTATCTCAAGGGTGAAGGTAAAAGGCTGTATATTGTGAAAGGGTGAAAGGCTGTATATTGGCCATGATGAAATGGTGAAGACAAACACTTGCCACGAAAGGCTTAGCGATGTTAACATTCTTGTTGTTGAGTCATTGTGAACAAAGCTCCCGTGTGGGAGCCGAAACGCTAACATTACTAACTCTTTTGTGGTCAGTGTTTTTACCTTTTATCGGGTTCTGTCCCGACCCGACGAGGTCCTGTATACTCTCCATTTCATGTAGATTGATCCAAGTCAATTTGTCGCTCTGTTGACAGATTCGTTGACCCGAAGACGAGCCGTCAGATGTGGGCAAGGACCGCCTTCCAGGTTTTAGTCCAGCCTGGCTCCTACACGACACACCCGGCGCGTGTGGGCACCACCAGCCCCACCAGCAGTGCCGCGTCGAGGGATCCGACCGAGACGTTTCTGGGTGCCTCGGAACTGGAGTGGAGGACCAAAGAGAGGGGTGCCACCATCCTCCACGCGCTCCTCGTCCGCCTGGAGTTCCCGCCGTCCTGATAGACTGTGAACCTAGGAACTCTTGCTTGTTTTCATTGGTTTTTATTTGATTTATTTTCCCTGTTTACGTGGCAACCTAAGCGTTGATTATGCCATCCCGCCTGCATTCATTCACACTGCTGATCATTTCGGGCTGTTGTGCAATTCTCGTTGACTCATTCTTATCTTTGTGCTACCGCCATCGTTGACATTGATTGCGTCCCGAGCCCCCACCCTGTGTTGCAGTACAGGATTGCCGGCGCATCGGCGTAGATGACTTCAAACTTAATGTGATTGAGACACAAGCGGAGGCATGAACATGATTGCACACGGTGTGTACGTACTTGTGTATCTGTGTGTGGTGTATATCCTATGACAAAAATGTAAAAGCCAGCTGACAATGGTTGGCAATGGCTGGCCATTGCCAGCCATTGCCATTGCTGGCTATCGCTGTAGCGATGTGTATTACGTTGCGTTTACATCCTCTTTCTGCGTTTGTGTCTCGTACGTGCTACACACAGAGAAGTTTCATGACATCGACACTGTGTGTTTTGTGGAATCACATGTATGTACATAAGCATGGAGCTGTGAGGCACGCTACAAGTGCAACTCTCATTTGCCATTCGTGTAACGAATCGCATATGTTGTTGCAGGTCTCCTTTCAATTTTATTTGCCCTGCTTTTCATGGTCGTGCCACACGTGTAGTGCACATGGCACAAGATTTGGTGTGCTCGTGTGGTTGTCTCGTGTAATTTTTGTTTTTTTTTTCCCCGTTGGGATAGATAGCTTGTTCTTGTGCTGCCATCATTGCACTAGTATTTCCGTTGCACACGTTCTGAGCAGTGCACGACGCCTCACCAGAATGCTTGGGCCCTTCATCTTATTCGTTATTGCCAAACAGTGTTCTTTAAGCAGTCATTAGCTTTGGTCGATACTCTGTTGCCCATGGAGGAAAAACGTAAATCGATGCCACACATAAAAAAATTGTGGCATTGTCTGAAAAAAAAGAAATTCAGGGGGAGTGGACTTACTGCAAAGGCTACCATGTTCAACAGAAAGTCGCTTCATTGGGTGCTCATGTGCGTCAGCCATGTCTAGTATTGCAGAAAACATTTTCCATCAGTTACGGTGGCGTACAGTTCATATTGTCATCACCTGATTATTATTTCTTCATTATGAGTTTGCTATTAAATGATCATTGTTATACGCTGATTCAATTGTCCATTTACATTAGCAATCAGGGGGAAAAAAAAGAAATATTTTCTGCCGTGGTGCCGTCCTCTCGCAGATGTAACGTTGGTCCAAAGATTCTTGAAGACAGAGGAACGAAGCCAGTGAAATCATGGGTCATGGACTGTCATTTGTCATAGTGCATGCTACTTGTGTTTGAATCATGGTGGTAACGCTAAAAGTAGAGTACCTTTTGAAGAACACATAGGAAGCTGATAAGGTATTGTTCAAAAGGTAAATTTGTAAGTTCGCTTTCAATTTACTGTCTTTAGTCTTCCTTCTCTGTTGTCGGCACCACATTTGCACTGCGTCCTTTGTTGTTACCTTCACGCTGCTTGTTTTTGGTAACGACATGACTAGACGTGCAAGTCCTGTTGCACCCTTGGGGACTTGTAACAATTAATTTGGATAAACACTCTACCAATAGCAAGCGATCTGTTGATGCTTACTGTGTGCTTTGAAATACTAAGACGTATTCATTGTCAAATGGATGTCTCGCACTGCGTGTTGCCACCAACCGTATCCTAAGATGAAACAGTTGTGTCAGTTCAGTCTTCAAGTATTGAGACACGGTTTGTTGAAAATGGACATCCACTCTGAGCATCCAGCATAGGCCTAGAAATTTTTCGGTGCCATTTTGTTGAGGACTCTCGTGTCCCCTGTGGTTGCCGTGAACTTGTGAGACTTTGCGAACCTGCCTGCTTCCGCCAGCTGCCCGGCGTGCCATGTCTCCCTTAACCAAAGAAAGCTGTCCAGAAATGCTTGGAGTGTCGTGTGCTTTCGATTGTCCAGCACGTCGACGTTGCAAGGTGGCTGCTTGCTCATGCTCGTGGAAGAAGTTGTGATGTACTGTACAAAGCGCGTCACCATTAGTGAGATGTAGAAGGAATTGTTTTCTACAAATGTGATACATTGCTGCAGGCAATGCAGTTAATGGGCTGGCTTGATACAGCTGTGCGTGCACACATTTCATGCACGGCTTCGAGGCAGCTGAATGCAGTCATCGTTCGTACATCCACGCTGAATTACAGTTAAATGCGAAGGGCCTTTGCGGGGGTGTTATCGAGTCTCGGCGTTGTGCGTTGTAAGGTGTCGGCACCAAGTGCCCACGTCTTATTAGCGCTTCAATTCTTGTCGTGTACGCCATCCACCATTGTCAGGAGTGATCTAACAAACCTGCAAACTATTTTTTTGTTTTCTATTGTGCAACTACGCTTTCTTGTCCAGCTGTAAAAATGTGTTCCTGTCCTCAGCTTGTAATCTCTTGCTGTTCATTTAGCACTGCATGCAGTATACTGTCTAGACAACCATCTTGACGTTCATCATTAGTTTTGACTTTCTTAAGCAAGCGACACTGTGGGACATATTTCCATCATAGATTTAGCTCATTTTTCTCTACGTGAAGACTGCACACTGCTTCCAGTTGAAATATGTGTGTGGTTACCAAGCAAATTGTTACAGCCGGTCCAACAGCATGGTTATGGTTGTACAGATGCTGTCCAATGTACTGAAAGTATGCCGAAAGTATGTTCCACGCAATGGCCGCTTTGTTGCATTTGTCCCAGTGAAACGGAACACATACAAAGTTCTCCGTCTGTTGCCCCTCGAACGATTTGCCGCGGAGCGTGCGTTGTAGTCTGCTAAGAATTGCATGGTGGGTTTTACATTAGCACTTCGTTTATTTCTCTTGGGCATGTTGTGATGCACACCTCAGGAGCATGCTTTTCACTGGGGCCTGACCAGAGCAGACGGATGCAAAGCATTAATCAGAAAGCTGCCTTTATTGGCACTGGTGACTATTTGTCTGTTAAGTTCAAGCTTAAAAAATTAAGATGCAACAGAGCTGCCTGAACTTGCGGCTACTTTGCGTGTGAACAGTGAAATTGAAGCTTACACCAGTGCTAATTAGAAGACTTCTCTTTAAATGTGAAAATTTGACTCATGCTAAGACTATATTGCAGAACTTCTTTGGAAATGTAATGCACGCATGATGAATTGGTTGCGTTGAAGCAACGTTCTGCCTCACTTTTCCAAGTCAACATTTCCTGACCAGTTGAGACGGTTTTCCATTTCATGCAGTGAACCACTGTAGCCAAAATGCTAAAGCTTTCGTTGGCACTTATATTATTTGCTGAACTAACCGCAGTGACATAGCTCCCAGAGATGCTCGGCATTTCCTATTTATTTTGAACATTGATGACGTCGAATTGACTGCAGTGCTGTTCTTGTAATTCCCGTCTTAACATGCAAGTAACTATTTTTATATACATCCTACAGCAGCGGTCTTTAAAAGCCTAAAGTATCTCCATATACTTTTCCAGAACTCCAGATTCATTTTTTGAGCGTGTTGCTATTATAGCACATTTGCAGGTTGTGGATTCTTCTTGTGGAAGGTGTATATGGGACTTACTGACACTATTGGCAAGCCTCGTTTATAGGCAGGCTTTGCTTGTATAAAGTGTCGGGTCAGTAACGAAGCCTGCTGTAAATGGTTGTTTCATCTACAGCTCTGGCTTGTTTGCGTTTGCATTTCCCGTGCAGGTGGCATTTCACGGTTTATTTTGTTTTTGTAAGCAGCACTTGCCTGTTCCACTAGAGCTAAATGAAAAGCACATGTCGATCCTTGGCAATTTGCAACGAAGAATGTCTGTTTTCTCTGTGGAAGGCAGGTGTTTTGTTATACCAGGACAGATGGCGTCACCCTTCCCTTGGCAAAAAGATAATACGCTTATTTCTAAAATTTGTTTTTTTGTCTGTCATTGCCCCAGACAACACATTACACACTTCTGTTTTGTTCTGGACAAAACAAATCAGAACTGCATGCAAACAGGTGCCATACAAGAGTACACCGCAAAATGCCACCTCATTACCAAATTTAAGTGCAAAGGAGACATCGGTTTAGCCAGGGGCGGTATTCTCGGGTAATCACTTTCAGGGATGCGATTACTTTCCCGAGATGTTGCATGACTTGGTGCCAGACGCGCTGAAGTATGGGGCCGACAGAACTCCTGGCACTGCGCGAATATCCTGAGCTTGGCACATTGTCAGGAGTGCTGTTGACCATAAACTTCAGGGCGTCCAGTGCCGAGTCACACGAGATCTCGCGAGAGGGATCAAATCCTCAACAGTGATCGCTCGAGAATACTGGCCCTGAAACGTTGATTCTGTTGGCTTCCTTATCAACGCAGTCATACAATATGTTTGTCTGAACTCTCTGCATCTTAATATGACCGCAGAGCCAGACAAGTTAAACCAAACACTAGGTTGCTCTGATGTACTTGTGATGATGATATTTCACCCACAGCACAAGAGACGTTTTGGTATCTACACGACGCCCATCAGTAGTGTCATTGCTCACGCTTACACGTGTTCGTCACAGCGTCGCCAGGAGAACCTGTCATTCCGGTTCCCAATATTTTTGTAAGATTCCTAGTTAATCGCTGCTATTTCTGGTATGTGCACATCACTGTGCTCATGATATTGAAAGATGTGAGTGTGTCGCGCATGGCAGAGCAAGATATATGAAAGAAGCTTCACTCGTCCTGTCACGCATGAACTGCTGAGGGTCCTTTGCTTCGTGTAACATACTCTGTACATATGTGTATTTGAGAAAGGAAAAAAAAAGCGATCTAAATGTGTGTATTGCTGTCAGAATCTGTTGTGTTTATTTTTTGTATTTTTCTTCGGTGTTTAACTCTGTATAGTGTACATTTAACTTCACTTTGCGAAGCCGAGGTGAAACAAGAATTATAAAGTCTGTCTGCTGACAGACTGTTAGATAACATTATTTTTGTTCTTTTTCTCGCAGCTCTTCTTCCGGTAAAGATAAGAAAAGCTTGTTTAAACCATATCACCAAATGCAGAGCTCACTCATAAATAACCCTCAGGTCTATAGTAAGCTGGATGTTTTTGTCTAGAATTCGTAGCCAAGGGTGAAACGGACGCCAACCAAAAACACATCTTCTTCTTGTGTTCTTGGTCGGCGTCCGTTTTACCCTTGACTATGAGCAATCCCGACCAGACGAGTTTTTGTCGAACTCTTGATTTCATTAAGCAGGAATCAGTTCGATACATTAGCATCGTTGGCAGCATGTGAAATAAAGCCAAAGCAGCTTCGTGCAGAAAGTGGCCAACAGCTGTGCACTACTCAAAACCTGCCGTTAAAAGTGTGCCTAACATCTTGTCTTCGTCATAACTAAAGTTCTCTACAGCTTGGTTATAAGCTGTTTGTGTGAAAGTGCAACGTGTTGCAAGAAAATAATAGTAAGCATGGCTGCACATTTACCTTTAACAATAGAAGCATTTTCAAATGAAAAACAGAAAAGATCTGACTCTGTCTGCAATTCCTGCCTCTTGTATCTTTATCACCTCCACTCTCGATGATGGTTGAGTGCTGCTGTCATTGAAGTAGTCTAGGTTTATTTGGGCTAACTAATTCCTCCATCAGGGAGCAGGGCCAGTCACCCAGCTTAGGGACAAATGTCACAAGTGTCCCACAGCTGGCAGTACCTCTAACTTGACAAACCTTTGTAAATTCAGTGATTATAGCATTGAACAATAATTGAGAGTGTGCACGCAACTTCGGGACAAAACTGTCAGCAGTCATATGCAGCACTGATCCAATCTATGACGGCACCTTCAAATTGATTGCTGTGATGATGCAGAGATCACGGTCAAAGCACCACATTTTGGAATTGTGCAACCTTGGAGGGTGCATGCTATAAAGCTAACCCCCCCCCCCCCCTTTTTTTTTCTTATGATGGCTCTGTCTGTAGTAGTTGCAGCATTGTGAGTACAGAGGGTGCTGATATGAAAAGGAGCTCCCAAGTGATATTTCAACAGTGATAACTGCAGCAGTATGAGCATCACTTCTACGGCTCTGCAATATCACTCAATGATACTTGCTAAGTAGTTCCAAGGTCATTGCAAAAGCAAGGACATCTAGCTGTCCGGATAGCTAATCAAACATGGCCCCTTCCTCCGTGAATATTGGTCTACAGTGTACACACTCTTGGAGCTGTGCGAGAATGACAGAGATTTGGCGCTGTACTTTTTGCCTCTGCCGTTTGCTCAGCCCATGTGAATGCCACAACATTTTTTGGTGCTGTGTAATTGAGCATCATTTGTGCTTATCTAGTCTGAATGTTTCGCTTGTATGCGAGGCAAAATGACGTAATGGATCCTGAAATGGGTCACCTTGAGCTGAGTTCCGTGACGGACAGAGATAGCTGTTTGCTTGTTTTATTTTATTTTCCTTGTTAGTGTTCAGTGTGTCCAGCTTTTCTTGTACAGTGAACAGACAAAGGAATGAAATGTGAAGCACAGCTCTGCACAGTTTCATTCATGTTTAAGATGTGCATTGAGGCCACATACGTGTGTGTGCTTCGACTGCTTCGGTGTGTACTTTGCAGGATGAAGTACGTGTTTGCGTGCTGGACTTTCCTGGCTCATTGCTTTCGTTGTCATTTTGGAGAGTCCAAATAAACTCTGCACTAAAGCAAAGTGATGTCTGTATGTGTGCATTTATGTAGGAATGAGAATAATGTAAAATGTAAGTGCATATTTTCTCGTATTGCGATAACTGTGGCATGTTCGAAACCGTGAAGCACATTTTGTTAGGGGGAAATGACCAGGTTACACAAACGGGACTTGTTATTTCAGTAGAATGGGCTATGCTTCCCAAGAAGCACTAGATCTAGGAAGCATACTAGTTCCTATGCCTTCTCATTCAAAGCGAACATCAAGCTATAAATTTTATTTTCTGACTCGGCCAAGACATCTTAATTTACAAGCTCTATAGTCAAGGTATTTACGTCAACATCATCACCTTTGTCTCACCTGTACATACAATGAAACTATTTTCTTGCCTTTTTTTTTTTTCTGCTTCCGCCCTCCTCCAGGAGTACCAGGGGTGTCGGCGTCGTAGCTGGCGTTGGCGTCCTGTGAGCAAAAATTGCCGTATATATTTATAGGTATATGTATATGCCATGCCTTGCTATATGACATGCAGGATATGTGGGTTATATTGCCACACCATTCTATCATTGAAGTTGCTCATACCTTAATTTTCTTACATTCTTGACAAAGTTATTCCTTGGAATTTTGAGAATGACAGCCCACAAAGAAATGTCATGAAACAAAACACCGACAGCGCATGCCTTTTATGTTAAATCGTCTCGGACTGAAATATTGAAAATGCGAAACAATAATAGAAACCTGAAAATGTAATTTTTCTGGCATGGCTGTGCGCTTTCTCCAGGATCAGCCCAAGCAAGAGGTTTCTACCAGAAAGCTCGCCTTCGTGCATAGCATTCGCCGCCAGCGTTTCTCGGTGAACATTACAGTTACATAAGCTGCAGGTGCCGGCAAGCGTGAGAAGCAGTCGGGAGATCTTCGAATGCTATCGCGTTCCACTCTTATGGCGAAGCTAAGCGTCCTCCCAATTTTTCAGTCTCCAATCCCCTTCCCATGTAGAGTACCATGTAGGCGGCTGCATATATATATGCTGGCAAATTTCTATGCATTTTATTAAAAAGCGTCCTCTGTGTCTTATCTGGATGTCTGTGGGGACATTATAGTAAGTATTTAAACATATGTAGGTTAATTCAGACTTCCTGGCAGGGATGTACCAAACCGTTCCAAATGTTTCACTTTCTCAGAAAGATTGAAACTTCACAATACCTATACTGCCAAGTCAAACGATGTCTGGTTCACCGTTCTTGTTCTAGGACATCAAGGATTTGCGATGGCTGGAGCTATATGTTTAGGAGACTATAGGCATTTGAGTCATTCAACATTATTTTGATGAACAGCGAAAGCACCTTTTGGTGTGTTTTGGTTAACTTGTGCGGTTCTTTTATAGTTTGTAGAAGCTACACTGAAGTAATATTCAAATGAGATGTCATTATATCCAGATGCCTAAAGGAGGCATTACGGTAACATAATTTCTTAATGTCACGAATTGTACTAGCTGACACAATGCAGTACAAAGTGACGTCGCATGCAGCGTTATCTAGTTGTGGATTGTGTGCTGTCATATCGGGACGCCGTTCAACATCATCCCTACTGTGCACGCGTGACTATACTGGTTTAAAAAATATTAATTTGCTGTATATATTTTTTTACTGTGGTCCGTTGGTTTAGTTCATTAAAAAATTTACTTGCCATCCCGGGCCTGCGAAAGGGGATGTCCAGCGAAGCAATTGAAAACAACCACTACAACAATGCTTTATGGCTTTAGAGTAATTGTAATTTTGACAGCACGCCGCCGCCCATAGCGCGCGGTGCTGCAACAACATTGAAATCACTTGTTAGCTGGTTATTCTATATACCTAAAGGCTAGGGACGTCACTCCCCACGTCGCAAGCTGCCGTCGCTGCGGCAGCTAGTAATCTTTACCGGGAAACGTATGCGGGGAGCGCTACGTGTTTCGCATTGTTATCGTACGTATGTGCTGTGTTCTCAGTAGTGCTTTATTATCAATTATGTGATCCGGATGCTTGCTTTGAGCTTGTTCTTTATTGAAACGTATACTGTTCTGTATCCCGGTTTCCTAGCCTTAGTAAAATAGTCTTGTGGAGTTTGGTTCAACAACGGTTTCGTTCGCATTCGTGTAGCCCACTTGAGCCCACCTGAGAATTTTTTAAAAAACGCGCCTCGTGTTCTTGACGGTGTTGGATAACTTGAACTAAAGTAATTTATATACGACGCTTTACTTATTTGTCTTTTCTTTTTTGTCAAAACCACATCATTTATTTTTAGGACGTCATTATTAAATTTAGCCTATTTTGGCATTCTGTCGTGTTGCCCGTCGAAATAGCGGTTGATCTCGACGTCGAAATAGCCTAGCGCAGGTTGGCGAAGTGGCGAAGACGCGAAGTTTTCTAGCTTGGACAGAGTTGGTTCTTTATTCTATGTGGACAGTACGAAACGAGATGTTTATGTGCTCCTTTGCCGACTGTGTGTCCGCAGCACCTATTTGAAGTCGTCGTCCCTGAGCTTTGTGTAACTGTTTTGTGAGTCACCGAAAGGTAAGAATAACTTCTACAGCTTACCGTCACTATAAGTCGCCGTGTGAGTGCCGCCTGCGCGCACTGAATTGCAGTGCTCCTCGGCACACACAGAGTGCAGCCTGAAAACCACTCGGCCGTAGACGACAGGCGTGTATTTCAAGATTATGGAAATATCATAGATCGTAAATCTGGCACCTGAAACCCGCACAAGTTTCGGAAACCGTTGTGTAAACAACGCTCGATCTGCGGCTATGACTGACTGACTACAGAGACGCGCGTTCAACTTCTTGCTTGCTTCTTGCTCTCCAACGTAGGAAGCACTACATCCCCTGCATTTAATGTCCATCGACTAATCCTTGCAACAGTATTGTATACTTTGATCAAATGGTTAGTGGAATCTTAATGTAAAGGCGATCAAACTGCGAGCCACATACGTGATAGGGAAACAAGCTACGCAGGGCTTCCGTGCGCTTACATTTTTTTTTTTTTTTTCTTGAAAGTTGGAGTCTAGTAGAATGTTCACTCGCGTATTTTTGTATGAAGATCGTCCACGTAGGAGATCTTGTTCTTACGTGTTCGTGTTTTGTCTGAGTGGGTAAGTATACGTGAGAATCAAGGTGTAAACACGCGAATTCCGGTTCGAAGAAACGCCCAAAGGAACTGTTAGTTTTCTGAAGTCATCGTTTTATGTACGTCTAGCGAAACCAATGGCAGCGCACGCAGGAGAGTCAGTAATCCTTCATAATAGGAAATACTATTGAACTTGTAGCGTGCATGTGTTGCACGTGAAGCAGTTGCGTAAGCACAAATCTACAACAGGAACGTATATTGAAACGTTGCGAGGCGAGAAGAGAGGCAGCGACTTCCCACGCTACTCGACGAGTGTCCAGTTCTTCTCTGGTAGAAACCAGCCGAGCCGCTGCCAGAGGCGTCGGCTGCGCGCGCGTTCGGTGCAAACGCGGGGAAACGCGGACGGCGTCCGCAGCAGCTCTGCGCGTTGCCTCGTTGGTGCTGCTGCAAACTCAAAAAGATAGCTAGGTCGAACTGGCCACTCTAGCTTTTGAAATGTATGCTTGCGGTTATTGTATTATTTTCTCATTGGTGCCTGTGTTGTGTCATTTGGCCCATATTTCGCATCACATTTTGTGCATGTACAAATACGCTTAGCGCAAAGCTCACAAGGTACGCAACTGCAGGCCTCAAGATGAGTGACGTCCTGGACATATTGGACGTGGAGCGTCCCAACACTCCAGAAGTCAGCAAGGAGAGCATCCTGGGCACAGATGCTCGGAAAGTAAGTACTACATATGGCCTCCTATTACCTCGCTTCTCGTAACCTTTTCCATCTTTCCCAATTGAGTGGCTGTTATTGCATTGCCTTCGCTGTTGTATCACTGTGACATTCTTTTTTTTTTTCTCTGTGCTTGTATGATGCAGAACAAGCTTATGCAGAAGCGGAAGCTCATAGAGGCCACCTTCAAGCGACCTGAAGGGATGCACCGGGAGCTCTATGCCCTTCTTTTCTCCGATGCTCGGTATGAACAGGGTGCTCCACCATACTGGTTGATCTATCCACTTATGATATGACTTACCGCAACAGCAGTAAGTCGTGTCATGCGTATCATCCACTATAGAATAATAACTTACCAGATAACGTAATAATTTGGGCTTGATTCGAGTATCACCCACTATAGGGCAGTAACTCGCAAGATAATGCAGGTTAAGCTTGGTGGTTATGTGATGGCAGGGGAAGCATTTTTCCTTGCATGGCTTTCCAAAAAAAATATGCATGCTACAGGCACAATGCCTTGCCCTCAAAATATAGTACCATACTATATAAAGAAACGACTGGACAACTACCAACTATAAACCAACCACCCCAGCAGCAAGTAATGATATGTTATAGACATCCCATTTGCTAAGCAGTGCATGTGTCTGTTTGAAAATGAGCATTCTGTGTTAGCTTTTCACATTTCCTCTGCCAAGTAGCAGGCCAAAGTTTTGAATGGAAAGCCATGTACTGTTCTAAATCAGACTTTAATGTCATAAACTACAGGTTGCTTTTTCACGGCCATGAGACATCTTGGTTGTGGCTTTTTTGCTCAGAGACAACCCACCTCTGCTGCCGACTGACAGCAGCCAAGGCTACAAGCGCAACAAAGCCAAGCTGGGAATCCGGCGTGTCCGGCCATGGCGCTGGATGCCGTTTAACAATCCGGCCCGCAAGGTGCGTCCCTTTCTCCTCGTGATTAATTCTGCTTCTCACGAAATAGATGACAAGGTGTTCAACAGTGCTACATTTATCTCACTCAATTTTTGTGTTTGCCTGTGAGAAGTGAGGTTGTGTATTGATGGAAGGGCCTACAGGATTGCCTCTGAAGCATTAGCTTCTTGCTAAACATACATTATTGAGTAGGAACAGAAAAGGGAAGGGGAACGAATTGGTTGATTGATTTTAATCTCCTAATGCTATGTTGTGAGGAGCATTGCGGTGGAAAGCTCTGGAATAATTTCATCTGAGTGAGATTCTTTTTAATGCACTGCGGAATATCACCATTGCCTAGTCAGCTTAAAAGGAAGGCTGGAGAAAGTTGAATCATGAAGATGCGTCATAGTTAACCTACGAAGTTTTTATCGGTGCATTCGAAGCTCATGTCGCAAGCAAATCACTTAATACATCAAAAAGATGCTGATAAGTGCACCAGCACCACATCTGTTGCCACAGTAGAGAAAGAGCTTACGTATCTGAATGAACATGTGCCGTGCGCTTAACAGTAATATCTTGTCAGGTAGTGGTGTCTGCAAATTTGCAGTGTTTCCGTTTTTTGCGCAAGTAATTTTTGTGCACGTGTCTTGTGGTACTGCTCCATAGTAAAGATCAGTCGAAGTTCCAACATTTATTTTGTGCTTTTCTTTCATCATCCTGTCTGTTAAGCACTGGTTAACCATGGTTACCTAATTGCCCCTGTTGAGAGTGGAATAATAGCTTGCTTTTGTGCTTACTATGCAAGGACACACAGCTTTGAGGTGGTGTGTTCGTGAGCCTGCTCTCCCAAATGAATCCTGTGTCATGAACCTGTGTAAGAAAACCTAAGCCTTTCTTTCTTTCTTTTTTTTTTTAACTACAAGGGAAATATGCTAGAAATGTGTGCCTTGTGCACATTATGTAGTATTCTGGCAGTTCCTGAAAGATAGTAAAAGTGTCTGATTATGTTTAAAAGGATATTGTGTCAATCCTTAACCAGCAAGCATTTTGTGCATTGTTCATGAGCATGGTGTCTCCCTTGTAGTTACATGTTCTAGCTGGCCTTCACTGTTAGTTTGACCTTGGTTTGTAACAGGTCGTTACATGTCTGTACAGGATGGCGTGATGCTGAGCCATTGGCGGAGATTGGCCGACGAAGGCAAGGAGTACCCTTTTGCCAAGTTCAACAAGGTAAGTAGCATTACAGCTCAAAACTTTTCGTTTTTGTTATATTGTGAAACCCTCACAGCGATTTTTCAGCATCCCAATATGGAACCTTTGCATGCAAAAACTATTTTTTGTTTTAAAATGATGGATTCTTGACCACAATGGTTAAAATGACTGACAATCTGACTGAGCAGCAGGTACCGGTGCCGACCTACACGGAAGCCGAGTACCAGCAGCACCTGGCAAGCGCACAGTGGAGTCGGGCCGAGACGGACCACCTGCTCGAGCTGTGCCGACGTTTCGACCAGCGTTTCCTGATCGTGAAGGACCGTTGGGATACGGCACGCTTCCCCACGGGACGCTCCATAGAAGACCTCAAAGAGCGGTACTACGGCATCTGCCAGGTAGGTACACTTGCCTCATTGTGCCCTGCCAGTCTTGATAGTTTGTTCCAGTAGTCTGGAACAGCTGAAGGAGTAGCATCTCTGTGCGTGTGACCAGCGCTGAAACTTCAGAAAATTTAAGCACCAAATCAAAAGTGGGCTCAAGCATATTTCAACTGCAATTGCAGCTTCATGGCAATGTTAAGTTCATTGTTATGAAGTCACACCTGCCGGCAAAATATTTATTGCTGGGAAGCCACATTCGAAGACATAATGCTTATAAATGCACTCCCTTGTTTCTGAGAAGATGCACCTATTAGGCTCAACATGCGTTGTTGTGAAGCTTTACTCAGAGGCCAAATTCACCCATAAATGAGCCTTGCATTGTGGTATCGCTGCACCAGGCTTCGTCAGAGAACAGTAATGAGGACACTGATCATAGAGCCTATAATACAAAACTGTGTCTACAGACTTGCTTCGCACCGGTAATCGTGAAAGGTTGTTTCAAAATTGTGAATGTTCACGAAACCTAAAAGCATTTAACAAGATAAAGTATTCAATACAACAGCTACTTAATACGTATTCGCATGCTGAACTCAAGTCTGCGCATCACGAGTAAGCATCGATTGAAAATGGATTCTGCAGTCCCCCTCCTACTGCTCGCAAGTTAAGCGATCTATCCTCTGTGATTCACCTCACAGTGCAGGGATTGCGCTTCATCTCTGGCTCCCCGTGCATTGTCGAGGCATAAAATTCATTTTATTAGGTTCACAAAAATATTTCACCCAAATGTGACTGTTCTAAATTTGCTCTTTCACATCCATATCTCACTTTCTCTCACCTGTTCAAACCAAGACCTTGGCCCGCGTCAGGGCTCCCCCTGGACAAGAACCCAAGGGCCGTGCTTTTGACGCTGACCATGAACGCCGTCGCAAGGAGCAGTTGCTGAAGCTGTATGATCGCACTACAGAGCAGGTGGGTTGCTCTGCTGACAGAAAATTCTTGTCACCCCATCACCTTGCTTCGGTTTGATTATCATTGCTTTGCATTGGCCATTGCCTCTTAATTGCTTAGTCTGCATCGTGAAGCAAGGTGCATTTAGAGAGAAGGTGAACATCTAGGGCAATGGGGAGCATGCTACACAGTGGCGTCATCTGGTTACTGAAAAGAGAACTGACCCATGTGTCACTTCGCTCGAACGACTGAACTCGCTGCTATAAACTTAGTTTCGTCACAAGATGCCATCAGTTTGTGCTCTACGCTCTATGTTTTTGTTGACATGGCATTATCCAGTCCATGATTTACACATATCCCTGTCGGGAGTTTCCTGTCCTAATGTTTCTCATCCTGCACCATGCATGGAAGCACATTGTTAGTACCGATGCATATGCGGGCCACGTGTACTGTTGGCAGTCCTGATGTGTTGTGTTTTTTGTGAAGAGACAACAAAACTTGACCTAAGGAAACTTCTAGAGGTCTCAAGAAAACATTCTCTTAATAAATGAAGGAAAATTAATTTAAGTGAAGTGTAAACACAAAAGGCTTGCTAGGGATGAGAGATTTCTAAATGTAGATGTAATTCGATGTGAATGGGCTGTTTAATTGATGCTTGATCTAGCATCATTTCATTGTGCTCTGCAGTTTTCTTTATTTAGGAAGCACTCAGCTTGGTGCTTATGTAAGTTAATTCGAGTGACATTTAAACACAGGCGCTTGCCATGGGTGGAGGACTTTACAAATGTTTCTCGACGTGAGCACTTGATCAGGCAGTGTTTCACTGTATTCAGCAGCAAATTTTGCTTAAGAAGCATTTGGCATGTGTTACTTTTATTTTCAATCTCGGAGCTTGTCGGTTGCACCTCTTGAGGAAGCTTTGTAAAGATAGAATATCTTGGCTTTTTTTTTTTTTTTTTTTTACTTTAATCTTTGGTTGTAAGAGAGGGAAGTCGAAAGTCTGCTGGCTGCTGACCATAACTGGCCTTGTTTCTAGATTTGCAAGAGGAGCATTGTATGAGAATTGAAAGTGGTGTTTCTAATAGAATTTAACTAATTAAAAGATGTTAAAATTTGAAAAACGATTAAGCAGCAAATGTGTGTTGTGACCAAAGTGCAAATTACTTGCAGGGCCTCTTCTTCATTTTTTTTTAAATTTGGCTCATTCACAGTAGTTAATTAGTAATGCAGCATCTAAAAAACATGCTGCTGCTGTGAGACTTGATTGACCGGCTTGCGCATTTCTCAGTAGTTTCTGAAATTTCTGCCAGACTTATTCAAATGCATTAATAGAGGCACTGTTGTCATTTCTCAGCACGAGTTGGTAGGCTGGTCAGTTTGACATACGAAAACATGAAGGCAAGAACGGCAGCGGACATGAGAACATGGCATCAGTTAAGCGTCCTTGTGTCCGTAGCCTTTCTAGTGCTGCTGCTCACGCTAGAAAGACTACGGACACAAGCTCGCAGTATATCCTTTCTCTTTTTGTAATTTATTTTGACGACAGTGTTATGGAAAAATTGCTGCTGTTTTAAAGGGGGCTAAAGAGAAAAATAATTTGAGCTGTATTAGTAGAGCGTCCTTCCTCAGTACCAATAAAGGCACTGTTACATTGAAAAGAGGCTTGGTAAGCTAGAAAACGCACAAGAACAAAGCACAAGCCGGTGGCATCGCCTTGAAGTTCTCGCACGAGCTCACTGCGATCAAGTCGAGGACCTTGACGGCATCTGCTCGGACCTAGCAATTTTTTTTAATGGTAACGTTGGGCTACATTGCATTCTAAAGAGCCAGAGACTGAACTGGAGAAGCTTCAAGAACATTTACTAAGCCGAAATGACCCAAATACAAAATATACTTCGAAATCTGTAACGTCACAACACTGACACACCCTCACAGCCGTTTCAGCACAGAATTAAAGCAAACTTTGACCTTCGTTTACTTTTCAACAGTGAACCTATTATCTACGGAATTAATGGATGGCCAAAGACGCCACCAGAAAGCAAGGACTGGCCGCCGTCTGAGGAAGGGGGGGACTGGGTCTTAGGCTTCCAACCCCCGCCATCCTTGGACCCCATCATGGACACAATAAAGTTTTATCTCTCTCTCCACTCAACACTCCACCTCAACTCAAGGAAGTAGACAGCAGCGCCACCATTTAACAGAAATGCTCACAGTGTTTCAGGATCATCCACAGCAGTTCTTGAGAAGTTTAGTGTCTCTGTCAGTTGAGAGGCGGCGCTGTACTCGACTTGGTGGCGAGCTTCGAGTCCACAATCTTTTGAGAATGTGGGGGTTATTGTTTCTCTCCAGTGTCTCCCTCTCTGCTAGACTGACTCATTCTTTTCTGTAATTTCCGCAGGTTGAAGAAGAGCAGACGCTGCTGGGAGAGTTGCGCAAGATTGAGCTACGCAAGAAGGAGCGTGAGAAGAAGACGCAAGACCTGCAGAAGCTCATCACAGCAGCGGACAACAGCGCAGAGGCACGGCGTGTCGAGCGCAAGGGCCCCAAGAAGAAGCTCAACATCCAGAAGAGCAGTCGCACAGAGCCGGGGGTGAGCTTCCGTCCGGAAGGGTCTCCGGCGTCGCTGCCCGGCGCTGTTGTCTGGTTTTTAAAGACCAACTACAAGCAAATTTCGCTTTGGCTATATTGCTCATGAATGAGTGGTACGCATTATTGAAGTCACTTTGTCAAAGCTGTGAGGCTGGTAATCAGCTTAATGTTTTAATCAACAACCTTTAAATGATGCCTTAGCAGACAACACTAAGCATTTGGTGGTAAACGAATACAACGCAGATCCCAGAAATTTGCATGCGTGCTGATCTTGCTGTTTGTATGCTTAGGCACCCAGGTGGCACTAGTTCTCAACGTGGTGGGTTCTATGTCGTTTACACGGCATTTCTTTGAGTTTCGGTATCAACAATGCCGATCTTTGCAAGCTTTTCGCAATGCATCCGCTCTTATTTCAGCTGTTAATTTTTGCACTGATGCTACTTTTGTGTCTACACATACAGAAATTAGTTTTTTTTTTTTTTTTTTTTTTTTTACATACAGTGTGTGGCCAAAGCCTTCATTGCAGTTGATCTTTGAAGGGCTGTAAAGTAAAAAAAAATATATGCAAAGTTGACAGATCATTGCTTTGATAGCTTTTAAGGTGACGTCCTGCTGCATTAGGGGTGAGCACTTCTAGTTGAATGATATCATCATGTTATCGTAGGAAAAATTCAGAGGCCACAGTGGCACACAGAGCGCATTGTTACAGAATATTTTAGTAATGTTTGCCGCAACATGCCCGAGATGGCCATCCTAAAAGTGCAGGTTGTGTTGTTTTTGTCACCGTTGTCGTTGTTGTAGTTCTTGTCGTCGTTGTCAGGCCAGGTATGGATGCTTTCTTTCATACTCAAAGCTTTCCTCCTGAGCGAATGACCCGCAAAGTTTTTTTTTTTCTTTTTTCTTCTTTTTGATGCGTAAGCATTTCTATGGTTACCCAACGAGAAAACTGTCCAAGCGTCCGTCCGTCCTTCGCGTCAGGCAATCTTTTTCAAGATAGAGCCAGCAGCAATGTTTTCGCCAGCTGTGGAAGAAGACGACAACGAATGCACAAGCGGTGGCACGACTGTGAACGCGTCTCTGTGACCAAGTGACGTGTGCAATCAGGCACGCACTAGGCACACCTTTAGTAAGCCATAAATGTGGAGCAGCCGGGCTTCGGATCAGAATGCCATCAGTGCGCCGCCACCTGCAGTAGTTTGCTTGCCTCATCAGTGCACGTTGCGCCACCTTCCGCAGCAGTTCGTGCGGCCACAGACCTGTCACATTTACCGTAATGGCGCCAAGACGACCACAGCCACTGAACAGTGCTAGGATTACCAGCAGTGTTGAGTGCTCACATCGTTACTACGAAATGCTTACGCATCATTGCAGATAACTCCCCGAGGAGATTCTAGGTAATTTTTTTTTTAAGCAGCACACATACCACTATTGCCATGAGCATTTGCTTCCATAGGCAAGAAATTATATATGTACTTAGGGCAACAGTTTTAGAAACGGCCCCTCACCAGGCCACATCGCAAATTTTAGTTCTAAACTGCAAGTAAGTTCTGAAATGCCGTCTAGGGATAGTTTTACTGAAAGAATTTTTCATAACGGTTTTATTATTGGAGGACATAGAAGAAATTGAATGCCCTGTTACCATATCGGCAGGAGGCAAATGCGACTACCAACAGAGACACTCTTCCTCTCCGCCCCGAGTAGCGTCCACAAGTGATGTTCCTTCCTAGCCTTCTCCCATACCAGAACTGAGGGACCACGTCTGTTTCACGTGAAGGGCCACACCTGCTTTTTAATGCATTAGCATTAGGAGTGTCAAAGTGGAAAGAAGTGTATGTATGTGAAGTCGGTCCAAGGTGTGTGAAGCCGTCCACGTGGTAGAGGTAGAGAGGGGATGTGGGAGCTTACAAGAGCTCACCAACGGGAGAGCTTAGAAGAGCGTGGGCGGTCTAGAAACAAGTTGGAGCTGGGAAAGGAGAGAGGGCGGCATGGCTGCAAATAAGTGCTCGGGAGAGGGAAAGCGTGGCGGCGCTGAAGCTCCCCTTCACCTCAGTCTGCTCCAGACGACCATCAGTTGCACTTCGCTCCTTGAAGAGGTAGGATGTGTGTCGAGTGAGAAATGAAACAGCAAAGGAGTTTAAAATTATCTGCGAAGCTAAAGAGGTCGACGCAATGCTAGCGCATTTCTCTCGCACTTACCGCTAAATTGCCGCAGAATTTTCTCTCTTTGCTTCCTTTCTTTTTTTTATTTTTTTGCTCAGTGGCGGCGTTGCGCATTCCGCATTAGTTGATTTACTGGAGTCACGCATCATGGCGAGCGACATTGCTAGCACTGCGTTTTACATAATTGCGTTTGTGCTTGTTATCTTGACTCGCTGGCTATTGTGACCGTTTATGGATACCAAACTAATGCCTGGTTTGCATTTCCAGTTCGTGGTTTTCAAGCATTGCCATTTTCATTTTTGCACTCTTGCAGGCAGTGGAGTCAGCAGGCATTCGGTTTCCGGATTTCAAGGCCTGTGGAGTGTCGCTACGAAGCCACAGGGTGAGGGCATAAGGCTTGCTTCACGTAACGAGTGCTCATGCAAATTTGAGTGGTGACACTTGCTGTATATGTCACGTCGCCTTATCAGTTGCATCAACTTTTAAGGCCTTAATTATTTGCACTCGGGAATGCCTGATACATGTTCCAGGATGTTGAATATTCTTTCCTTTTGCAGTGATATGTAAAAAAACTAACGTGTGACACTTTCTTGAGCAGGAGATCTACTTGCATGCATCAACAAGTGATGTTCCGTCTTGTACTTTAGCAGTAATCGTCGCTCGAACGTTGATTAAGTATTCTCTTCTTCATATCACACCTTATGTGACATTTTCTGTGAGGATTGTGGAGAACTACAAGGGCATTGTATGTTTCTTACATCGCAGGCCGTTGTCATTAAATTTGTACTCTGATTTACGTATTATGCACATGTAAATTTAACCAAGCTATCTGCTAGGAGGCCAGTCTGCATTTGGTGCTTCTGGCCAGTGATCTTCATGGTTCATTGTAAATCCTCAGATGAAGCTGCCAGCATCAGTGGGCCAGAAGAAGACAAAGGCCATTGAACAGCTGCTCCAGGAACTGGGTGTCGGTGAGTCGCTTTTGACCGACTAACTTGCTAGCACATGCCACAACCAAATGTCAAGCTCTCTACAAACGTTGTCTTTCTGTGCAGAGCTGAATCCGACGCCGTGCGATGAGGTGTGCCAGCACTTCAATGAGTTGCGCAGTGACATGGTGCTCTTGTACGAGCTCAAACTTGCTCTGGCCACGTGCGAGTACGAGCTGCAGACCCTGCGGCACCAGTTCGAGGTGCTGGCGCCCGAGCGAGCCGCCGCCACTGCCGCGGCCACGGGCATTGCGACGCTGACCAGCTCGTCAAGCAGCAGTGGCATTGGAGCCAGCATTGGCAGCACCATCGGTGTCAGTGTGGCAGAACCGGGAGGAGGCTCTGCCACCGAAACGCCAACACGAGGCATCTCGGAGATCCTTGATGTCGGTGCAACGCCCGGAACACCTAATGTGAGTGCCATGTTGTGATGTAGGAAGCTCTCAATACCTGCCCAGTGATGAGACTTTTCCAGAAGCTTGAAGGGGGGGAGTGCTTGTTGAAGTGTGGCAGTTGTTATGCAAGATTAGAAATCAGAGAGAAACTTGAGAAGTGTTTCAAAACTTGCGACTTTGCCAGCTGCAAAATTTGGAAAACGAAGCGATGATTGTGTTTGCACTCCAAAGCTGTGCTGAGGCTGCAAATGTGGCAGGTGCTAAGGACTCTGCATTAAAAACAGCATTATTTTTTTTCATACATCAAAATGCAGCCACTGCAGCTAGTCAATTGAATAATCGAATAATACACAAGCCAGGCATGTTTTCTTTTTCTTTTTTCATCTTTGGAGTGGATGATATTCTCCCTTCTTCATTTCACAGTTACAATATGCTTGGCATTTTCACCACAGCATTGCCTTGTGTGTATAGGCATTTTGTTACGAAGAAGCATAACCGGTCAACCAGGTGTACACCTGTAGCATTTCGTACAGGGCCAGTTTGTGCTGCTCACAGGGTTGGAGTACTGCAATGCATTCAACCTCTCCTGCCTTCCCTTATGCTGTGAATATAACACCTTTACAATTGGTGGAGGAGCTAGACAAAACTCCATCAATGCTGGAATTACAAATCTGAACCCCTTCAACCGTATCAGACCATACCGGACGAACCAGCCTTGTACAAAGCACTGCTGGTGCACCCAGATGACCAACGATCCTTCGTTACAATGTGCTGGCTGTTGTCAAAATGAAGTCTGCTTTTTTGTGCAGCGCACATATAAAGTGAAGCTCCGATGCAACGACATGGAAGTAGTGGGGTAAAGGTCAGCTCTCAGGCCACTAATGTTTAAGATCAACTATTATGCAGCCTGAGCATTATAACAGATACAACCCTCCCTACAGGTTCTTCTACATGTTTATTCTCGGCATGACTGTGGTGTTCGCTGGCACAATGCAAGTGTTTTAAAGGTACACTAAAGATAAAAATAATTTGAGTTTTATTGTAAGCTAACCTTCTGCAATACTACCAAACAATCCTGCTTTTAATGTTAGAAGAGTCTTGACAAGCCAGCAAAGATGCAAAAACATAAGACGGGTGGTGAATGCTACCTTCAGTGCCTCTTTAAGGTGCACACAATTCATAGCTCCAAACATGGCGTTGCCAATTTTTGTTCAAGTTTTGACTTGATGTTGACCTCGCCTCAGTGCAGTGACGCATGGTTGCTAGGGCAGACCTCATGCCAATACGGCTAAATAAGCTTATGAAAGAATGTTTTGCACACTGAATTGTGCATTGATTTTTTTTTTTTTTTTCAACATGCTTTACTAGTTACAATGAGTGTTGGTGATCCACGTCTCTGGCGCAGAACTTTTGCTGAGAGTCATCCGTTTCCATGTCTATGCCTTGCAGCGCAAGCGGCGGGCTGCCATCGAGCAGAGCAACCTTTTAAAGAAATTCAAGAAGGCCTGAGACCACAGATTCACAACGGATTCCTCAGTCGACGCTCCCTCCTCATTCAAAGAGTCGTGTGTTGTGACCTCACAACAAAGAAATCGGAATAAACACCTCACTCTACCTTAATGGCCTCCAAACATAAGTTTTGGCATGCTGGGAATATCTACAGCTCATGGTGCTGCTTTTTCCAAAATGAAAGTACTGTCAGATGCCTCTTTCCACAACCTTCAAATGGCAACTGTTGACCAAATTCATGCCACATGTTCTCTTGCATAAATGTCTCCATTGTGTAGGTGTGTAGTTCTGTGGCTGAAACGGTTGCAGCACACGTCCTTGTCCAGAAGCTTGCAACTATCAAGGGACACAGCAGACTTTCTGATGTCACAAAAATCTTTATTTGTACAGTCACTTCTCTCCTGGAGGAAGAGTAGTGATACATACCTAGAATAAATATGTAATGCCCACTCTTTTTTTTTTTTTTTTTTTCAGAGAGAGTTGCCAAGATGATGTCACTTTTCTGTAAACATAC
The DNA here is from genome assembly GCF_013339745.2 of Dermacentor silvarum. Lineage (NCBI taxonomy): Eukaryota > Metazoa > Arthropoda > Arachnida > Ixodida > Ixodidae > Dermacentor > Dermacentor silvarum. The sequence goes on along the minus strand of NC_051156.1, from coordinate 192,806,500 downwards.
AGTGAAATCTTATTAATTCGAAACCACTTAAGTCAAACTTCTGGTTTCTTCGAACTGACGCTGTGCTCCTGTCAAAGTTATGTGTATTTCAATGTGCCAAAATGCCCGGTAATTCGAACACTCAAGCATTTGCGGCCGTTATTTCGAACTCAGCATCAGTGCATCACTCGTGCAGCACTGCACGAGTGATGCACTGCAGCCTAATGCAGCACTGCACTAAGTTCTCCATTCACAGAGGTTCCTTTAATTCAAACTTTGTTTAACTCGAACAAATTTTCAGGCCCCTTCAAGTCCAAATTATTGAGATTTGACTAATTTCACTAGCTCACATATAGAAACAATCAGAATAAGGAACCAGCTCTCAAGTGAAAACCCTCTTGTCATGGGGCATGCCCACCATGACCTTCATTTATGACCAATATAATGACAGCCCATTATAATGCCTACCTAAATATACACAACACATTTTAAACGAGTGTATATGCAATTTCAACATGAAGAACCACCCGAAATAGGAATGATAATGCAATTGATAAGCATGCACAGAGAACACACAAGAAATGCTGTGAACAGAGAAGAGGCTGATAGTCCAGCAGCGAGGAAACTCTCTCCAGAATGATTGCTTAATGTTACACTTTCTGTCATTATCACAGTTGTTCAAGCCAGCTCACAGAGCTTACACTGTTGACATGAACAGCGCTGGGCAAGGAACATTATATTTAACACCATTGAATGCTATTGGGAAAGAAGAGAGTTTCTAGCATCACCTGATTGCATTAACTAATAAGATCTGTATTTACAGCAGTTTTTACAGCTGATAAAATGACAAACCTTACTTCGTATAGCTGTCTAATAATTTGCTATCACAATTAATGCATCACCTTTCGGGTGAAACTGCAAAATTTAGTTTTCTTTTCGGTGCAGACACCCAGTAGCCAGATTTAATTGTTGTAATCGATAATGCGGCATGGGAGCACTCTAGAGTGGTTTTATTTTACCATAGAACACATACAAAAGTTGACAGCTGCATCGGGTGCTTATTGTTATATCCAATATATTGTTAAAGCCAGCATCGTTACAAGTGGATGCAACTGTACAACCCCAGGCCTATCGTAGTCAAGGTATACTCAAACAGCTGCTGGCTATGAAAAACAAGCTCTCAATTTAGACAGAGCTGCATTTAACATGTGCTGCTTTGTCAAACCAGCTTCCTTCTGAACCATTTTATGTTATTTACATTTTATTTCGACATGCAGTGTCAAAGCCATCTGAAATTACCACTTCTTCCACAAAACAAAATTATGCCTCTATCTGAAAAAGTGATAGGTAATAAAAAGAAAGAACGAGAAGGCATTAAGAAGGCTGCAACACTTGATGACTAGCGCTGGAATCATTGCACTTCGCTGCTGTGTTGCAGTTTTTGCTCTGCACCCTTAAACCGAACCACAAAGCAATGCATAATAGAAGTACTTGTTGTAGAGACCGTTCGCGTAAATGCAGTTTGCCATTAATCAAAGCAATAAAAAGACGGTGTGCACCTCGCGATTCTGTAGCATCTACGTGAAAACGGGCAAAAATAGAAACATAAGTGTGCGTTACAAGAACACAATGTACATTTGAGATTGCACAACGTGCTGAAGTCGCTGCTGTCGGTACCTGACGAGTTTACCGGAAGCGAAACTCGGAACACAGCATAATTCAGTGCCTGCCACAGAGCTAGTTGATCGCGTCTTTGGAGCATACTTTCTATTTATCAGAACTACCCAGGCTTTGCAACCCACAACAGCCAGTAATTAACGAACCAATTACGCTCATTAATAAAACATTCTGAAAACATAGATATGGCAGGAGTACAAAACTATTTATGTGCGTGCATTGATTAATTCATCCTGAGCTCAAGAAAATTTATAGAAGATCCTGAAAAAAAGGCAAGGAAGCCAGTTTCAGTTCAGTTGACTGTATTGGTGACAGAAGCAAACTGTTATAGCTGACGCTTCATGCTATATAAGCACGCAATTTTTCACTATCATTGCACAGCAAAAACTAAGTCCTTAAATAGGGAATGACTCTGTACACACCGAGATTTGTCTCTTTATCGAAGACAAAGATTTCTTATACATACGAGGATTACATACAAATAGTGTAAACACTGTCACAAATTTCTTAATATCATGCATAAAAATACCACAGCGTACACCAAAATTCATCTGAACTAGAGGGGACCCGCCAAATGCAGTTTTGGGCGAGCACTCGTCTATATTTTGGCATCCTACTGCATGCTTGCGGCAGTTGTCATTAGAACACACTCTTCCAGAAGCCCTCCAGTGGCAGCAGTGTATGCATACAATGACAAAGAGTTCATGCTCACAATGCTCAAAACTGGGCCACATGTATGAAAAGGTTTCAGGTGCCATGCTAATGTAGTCGGTTGTTACCAGAGCCGTTCTGAACATCTCTGCCTTTCAATAAAACGACAATAAACTCTGGTTGTTTCACCAGGAAAGGCATAGCAAAAGCGACGCTATCCTCTGCATTTCCCGCTGACTTGACAATGCTATATGTCAGCTGTTTCGAAATTAGGTTGTCGCTTTCATCGTAGCTTCTTTCAGATATGCCGAGGAACTGGCCTCAAGGACCTCTTGCAATGAAACACCGGGTAGGTATTGTAAGGTACAGGTCAGGTGAAATACATAACTGCGTTTCTTTGTCTTCGCAATATTTCTGCGAACAACAGCCAGCGACTGCACAAAGATCTGCCTCTGGTGTATATGCCAGACTCTGGAGAAAAGACGCCACAGCCTTGTTCCTAAAACCCGAACACATCAGACATCATGGTCGGTAACCTTGACAGTACTGAGCGTCACATCGTATTGGTATAGAGTGGCGGCAACGTTTCGTGCGTGGTTGTACAGGAACACGCCTGCAATGACAATGAGCGTCCCTAGGCCGCTGAGGAATGTGACTTGGTTGCCGAACACCAGCACAGACAGCCAGATCATGAGCGCCCGCTTGACTGTGTTTGCAACGCTGAAAATGGGAAAGGCGAAATGAAAGAGAAAAAAAAAGTGTGGTAAAGAAAAAAAAGTGACAATGTATTACGACAAGTTTATGCAATACAGACTGATCTTGTGGCGAGCTTCCCCACCCCACCAATCCTAAAAAAAATGTTTTTATTTGTAAACTCTCTTACAAAAATTTTTTATGTTCTTAACCGAACATCTCTTACCCGCAATCACAAGAATTGAAGCTTTTTCTTTCATATCCAAACAATTTGATTCAAATTGGTTCAGTGGGAGAGAATTTCAATGTTTATTGAGGGAAATCTGAACTGGCTTTAGAGCTAGGACTTTCTGTATGGATTCACACGACCAGCCGGATCACTGAATCAGTTCGTAGACGAGTGTCTCGTGGTCGAGTACTTGAAAAAATAGAGCTACAGCAGAAAACACTAACATGGACAGCAGGGAAGAAGACATATGACACACTGCCAATTTTTTTTTTTTTTTTGCATTGCAGCACTGTTTCTTTTTCTTTTCTTTAACAATTTATTAGGCCAGCAAACTGGTGCTGTGTAGGCAGCATTCTTTTTTTATGTAAGTAGAACCGATAGTGCACTAATGCCCGCTCCCATCGATGGCCATAGCTTCTAGAATTACGCACATCAGCTTGTCTTCACTTTTTTTTCTAAAACCACGACGTGAAATTGTAGACGAGGGCTGAGAAACGTGATTTAGCAGCAATGAATTGTGCCACAAGCAGGTTGTCTACAGCATCCTTGCCTGCAGTGTGATTTGGCAACACCGAGCCACGCCATGCCTGTCTGCAAACTGAATCGACTATTCGTCCCGTCGTGTGAATCCTGTGTTAGAGTCACCATAAACTTATCAATGACCCACCTGTGGGTGACAGGCGAGATGTAACCCAGCAGGATGTACTCGGTGAAGCTTTGGCAGTGGAACGACAGGCCCCCCAGCAACAGCGTGCCCAGCGTAGCCCACGTCATGGTCTCCCACACTTTGCCAAAGTCCACCAGGGCCAACATGGTGGGCACCAGGATGAACACAGAGCTCAGGCTAGTGTAGCACTGGAGCTCCACGGGCCTGTGGGCAAACCCCAAGAAAGAGGGAGGGGGCGCACTCAGTACAAGAAACCTGATTGACTGATTGATTGATAGATCGGCACAGCAAATGTGACTGCTCAAATTCGATTGGCTGCTTGTTCAATTGACCCATTGATTGACTGATTTATCAGCACAAGAAGCATGATTGCTCTACTAGTTGGAAAAGAACTGAAATTTTGGCGAGCGAACCATGAACTATTGGTTGGCATCTGATTGTTTGACAAATTGATTGACTGACTGATTGAGTTTAATGTCTCAAAGCAACACATTGGCTAAGAAGATGCTGTAATGGAAAGATTTGACTTGTTTCAGACCACCTGGGCTTCTTTAGGATGCACCAAAACAGCAGTAAATAGTGTTACTGCATTCTGCCCTTATAGAAATGGGGCCACCATGGCCGACAGTCGAGCCCACTACCCCATGCTCCGCAGTAGAATGCCACAGCCATTGAGCTGCCCCAATATGCAAGTCTCAACCCCAGTAAAGGATGAAAAAGAAAAAAGCCTCTAAACCAAGGGGTACTCAACCTTCCTAATATCAGATTAATCTCCAAGTTAATTTCGACCACCCAAGATTAACGTGTACCTAAATCAACATACACCAGGAATCGAACCAGTGACCTCAAGCTCGGCACCAGTGCACCATTGCCATTGAACCTCTGCTGCAGGTATGTAATGTTTTATATGCTTTTCCTTCTCCAATGGGTAATGCCCTATTTTTGGCCACGAATACAGGCTGTGCAAAAAAGCATTCTACCTTTTGCAGTGTTACCAGCTAAATTTGAGACCGAGTATAGCTAGGAATCAACGGACAACTTTGACAGAGAGTCAAACTAAACAGGCAGCTATGCTGCATATCAAGCTGCCACCCGTACATTCTGCATGCAAAATGGATAAGTTAACAAATGAGTCAATGACACAGGCAAAGAAAGTGTCGTAAACTTGGCAGCATCACTCACAGCAGCTTGACCTTCTCGTCGGTCAGCAGGCGCTTGGAGAAGACGTTCTGAAAACTGACCCAATAGATGCCGTTAACAAGATGGGCGTACTCGGTGTCTGTCAAATGACCAACCACAGAAAATAGTCTAAACATTGGCTATAAAACTGCATTCGCGATGCAATCAAGACATAAAAATATAGGCCGACACTTTTCTTCAGTGCAGTCCGACAAAGGCAGCTGTCGTTGACGGATGTGGATAAGTGTAATGTGACACTGGAATGATGCCCTATATAAAATACTCTTCGTGAGACAACTCTCTACTGCTACGGCCAGAATGCAAGCAAGCGCACTGCGCTGTCGTCATCAAAGCCCATGTAGCACATTTCTGAGAGGTACCAGAGGCTTACGATAAATCCGTTACTAAACTGCTCCTGTCTTGCATAAACCACGCCGACATTATGTCTGAACATTTCCTAAACTCGCAACACAAATACAGGTGAACATACAGAGTGGCTGAGATTTATGGTCCTAAGCAGGTGCAGTAGTTTGTGCCAACAGTATGAGTAAGTACTGAATTACTTTTCTCAAGAATGATAAGACAGACTAAGTTTAGCACAACAGATAATTCTCATGTGGTCTCAGAGATATCCTAAGCTATCACAGCATGAGCACACATCAGGTTAGCATTAGTATGTGAGGTTTGACAGCAAAAAAAAAAAAAAAAACGGATTGCAGGCAACATTTGCGCCACTCAAAGTAACAAATTCTGCATAGGGGCTATGCCATGGACATTGTATATCGAGAAACAATCCTACATATATATATATATATATATATATTTTTTTTTTATTTTTTGTGTGGCTAAACAATTGCAATGTGGTGTGTCCACAGCCACCAACAACAGGCTTGTTTAAATCACCGCTGCCATCGTGGAGCTAGACAAAGCCAGATCAAGTGACCAAGCCGTGCCACCATTTTGTTGTTTTGCTAGCTGGTTCCCGCCGCAGCCATTATGGCATTCTAGAGCTGTAGGCTGCAGAAATGCCTGGCGGAAAGTAAGTTTCAGCCATTTGGCTTTAATATGACGAGTATCTTTGGCTGAAGTCGGACACTACTAGCAATCATGCCAGAAGGCGATTGACATCATGGAAAAGTTAACTTAGAAAAGTGGCCTGAATAGCTTGAAGAGTGTGTCCAACGCAGCAGCTAAGAAGGAGATTTTGCTTTTTTTTTGCTGTATGTGTATGAATAAGGTTTGTTTCATACTCTTTGAATTTTGGCTTTCGACATCTTTGAAATCCTTGAATTGCCCTTGAATTCTGAGTCAAATGTTCGGTACAAACCCTGCACTGAACCCACTAATATCATTGACGTCACTCTTTGGTTCAGTCTGTCCTTTATTAAGTCTTTTCTCGTCAACAGTAAAAACTTAGCTGTGCTTGCATACCTGCCAACCTGTGAACTTTAAAATTCTCAAAATTCTGTGGACACAGCACTGAGAGGGACAACAGTATGCACTTTCTTTCAAAAGCATGTACGCACCTTTACAGAGGTACATTCGCACTGTAATACAGCTGAGCTACGTTTAGACAGCAGCACACGAGCAACAACAAACTTTGCACACTAAATACAAACAAGCAACACATTGTTTTTAAGATTACAGCGATATTTCAGTGACTTTGTTGCTGCCAATGCCACCCGCTTCAGGAACTTGTCTGTGTAAACTTGTTCGAAGCAAGTGCTCATCTTGCATCTTTTCATCATCAGAAGACTTCCAAAGGAAGGTTGGGGGATTGACGAGTGAAACTTTGACGCAAACTGAATCTATATTTTTCGTAAAACCTCTTGCAGCGAAACACTGGGCAGGAAGTGTATGGTACACGTCAAGTGAAATACAGAACCGTGTTTTTGTCTTTATAAATGTTTCTATAAACAGCAGCCAATGACACAACATTCCTAAAATCATAAGACGAGTTCACATTCATGAACTTCACGGAAAATTCAGGAGAGTTGGCAGGTGTGTGCTCACCACTCCGAGAGATTAGTGGAAAGCGAAGCGACGAAGCCTGGCAGGTTGAAGCTCAGCTCATTTGCGCTGCACAGGGCCAGGCCTCCCATGACCGGGAAGAGGCTCATGTTGACCAGCCAGGTGGTCATTTCGCCCAGCACCAGCCGCGAGATGACCACCGTGAACACGGGCGCCGAGCTCTTCACCGTTTCGGCAAATGACACGGGCACGTACCACAGCGCCACCAGGCCCAGGAACACCGTGCTAAATCTGAAAACGCACAGAAGCAGCACTTGAGGCAATGGGGTTGAATTGCGTGTCATCCCTTCCTAACCAGAAAAAAAAAAATGTTAGCAGGATGTGGTAGCAGCTAGAATACTGCTACTGCAGTATCTGAGGCTGTAAGTGTTGACAGTCAATAAATTGTTTTTAGTAATAGCTGTTATCAGGGGATTTTCAAGCTGAATTTGCACATCTGCCGGATGTTGAATGAAGCCTAGTTGAACTGAATATCACATCATCAGCCTATATTTAGGTCCACTGCTGGACGAAGGCCTCTCCCTGCGGTCTCCAATTACCCCTGCCTTGCGCTAGCCGATTCCAACTTGCGCCTGCAAATTTCCTAACTTCATCACCCCACCTAGTTTTCTGCCGTCCTCAACTGCACTTCCCTTCTCTTGGCACACATTCTGTAACTCTAATGGTCCACTGGTTATCTACCCTACGCATTACATGGCCTGCCAAGCTTCAGTTTTTCTTCTTAATATCAGCCAGAATATCAGTTATCCCCGTTTGCTCTCTGATCCACACCCCTCTCTTCCTGTCTCTTAACGTTACACCTAACATGTTTCGTTCCATCACTCTGCATGGTGGAGAACCTTAGCTATAATCAAGTTGGAACCTTGATCTCAGAAAACTGATGTTCCAACCATACAGTTTTCTATAAAAGTTACTAGAGCGAACTCAGGCACTAGTGTCTATGGGAACTGCAAACACGGTGGTTCAGCAAGCAGGGGAACGATGGTTAACTGATGGATTTGCCTAAACTTTGTCCTTCTGGCTTCAAACGGCTTCATGACTTGGCAAACTGATCACGTTCAACAGAACACTGCATTACGAATGCAACATCTTGCAGTGATAATGCATGTGCATAGTCTTAATATAGCCTTCAGGCATAAAAAAATAATAATAATAAGTTGCTTCATAATTTAGGCTAATGAAGGCACATAAAGCATAGTAAGTAAAGCCACAAGAAGGTCTGAAGCCACAAGCCTGAAGATTAGACAAATCCACATATTAACCCTAATTCCCATGGTAGCTGAATGATTGCAGTGCCACAGTTCCTGCTAGTCATTTTTGCAAGAAACTCTGCGACTACAACCAACTGGACCACGCAGACATCAATGAACTGTCAGCACTAATCGCAGCTTACCTCTTGGGGCAGTGTTTGCAGTGTGGACTATACAATTGCACTGTGTGTTAAAAGTTATTCATTAAAATTTTTTTGAAAAATCTATTAATCACAAGGATTATTGGCAATTATCACCCAGTTTATGCTACCCATCATCAGTCTGCATTTAGGTAGCAGGGTGAACAATATTATCTCAAGTCCCTTACTTTTACTAACTGGAGAAAGTTGCTGCCTGAAACTTGTTGCAGTACAGTCCTAAAAGAAAAACTAAAACTACCTTTGAATACCAACTTAGAACGGTGTGCTGAATATTTTAAATATATAACCTCGAAATAACAGATACTACATACAACTACATATACTACATGCAGGGCTTTTGCAAAACTGTCCTAAACCTTGTAGAAATTTCATGTAGGTTGTAAGCTCATGCATCAATTTTGTCTACTTTAGATGTTCTAACAGATTCAGTTTACAGAAGCATATATCTATTTTTAGCGTAAAGTATATTTAAACTTTCTGCCTCAATTAATTTCTTTAATTACCAATGTACAGCAATGTTGTCAAATGTATGAGCCCATAAATCAGAATTTTACTTCTTACAGTTTAACTTTCTCTTTTAAATGCAACACATTTCCTTTAGATCAGTCCAGCGGTTGTCTCATGACAGCATTCCTGCATTTCACATATATCTGAATAGGTTAACTCAAAGTTGGCCCCTAGCGAAAGCTTTTTTTATTGCTTTATATCATTTTAAATGCTGCCAGATTCCGAACTACAAAGCTGAAAATGAGAGATGTCTCATCAGAATTGTCTTCGAAAAATAAATGTGAAAGGGGCACACATTGGAATTTTTAGTTACTTCTCGGTATGCGAAAAAAAAAAAAAAGAATAAAAGAGACATATAGTAGGTTCCCATTTACTTTTCTTGCTGAGACCTTGTCAAGTCATGAGCAGCTTCAGGAGAGTCAAACTAGGCAGAACGGGGCTCACCGTAGCGACCCAACAAGGATGACGTTATGCGCCCTGGGAGAGTTTTCGTGGGACAGCTTCCGTCTAGCAGTCATCTGCATCTGGACGTAGCCGCAGATGAAGCAGCAACACATCTGCACTGCACCTGGAATGGTGGCAAGCACACACATGCAACAAAACGTCATGGCGCACATTTCGATGTTGACAAGAATGCTTGCAAAATACAGTCATTTCCAGTGAGCTCAATAGTTTAACCTTGTAGAAAGGCCTCAAAAGGTACCTGTGCTTACCAAGCACCTATTTTAATTTGAACTTTGGCTACCTTCAACTAGCATTGAATGCCTGTTTGGGTTTGAGTGAATAGAAGTCAACTGTAGAAGGCACTGTTAGAAATACAGTCACTGCAGATCACATTATGTACCAGACTACCAATTACCATATTGCCAATTAGATTCCCAGTCAGATTACCAATTACACAAACACTTTCAACTAGTTTGACCCAATGTTCAATATAATCCAACCCATTTATACCAGATCGATTTCAGTCACATGTTTACCTTTGAATTGTTACACGAACATGTTACCACAGCTAATACGTGAACAGCACCACAAAGATGGGACATTAAAAAAGAAAACACACAAACGGGCGGAGAAAGAAATAATACAAGCATATTTTATCACAGATGCAAGAAACAAGTTCTTGAGTGGTATCAGTAACAGTGCTGGACAAGGAAATGGAACTGCTGTCAGCCATCTATGATGTCTCGTAGGTTCAAGGCCAGTTGAATTTCACATAGAAATTTATGCTGAGAGCAATGGCTCATCACTTGAAAGTTGGCACTTCTGTCTGCCGTGTGTTCTTTCTTTCATTAAGTGCTCCATCTTAGTGGCACCATTCACACATTAGCTAGGGCAATGTTACGAGTATGGCTGATAAGCTGTGCTGTTTACATGTATAATCAGTATAAATGAAACCTGAACAGGAGAAAAACTAATCAGAACAATCGTTAATCGCAAGAGAGTGCTTTGTCCAATTGTTTCATAGCTGGTCTTTAAGCACAGCGCGCACGTTTTTGGAACCGGAATGAAGCCACTGTTACAAATAATGACGAAGCTGGAAACTCAACAACGCAGCTTAGTTGCCTTTGACTTGCTCGCGGTTTGAATCTATGCTGACAGTACGTGAAATTCCACCGAATCTCCAGCTCCACGTACCCAGCACTACAGGGTCCCCAGCTTGGTAAGAGAGGATGCACTTGTTCAGCACCAGCGTGGTGAAGCTGAAAAAGTACCAGACGACGAGCACCACCAGCGCTCCGCTGCTGTACAGTCCGCTGCGTCGCTCGAGGACCGGCACACTGGCCAGCTCCACCTCCCGTGACGAAGGTCCGTGAAAGGGCAGTCCGCTCATGGCATCTTCCTTGTGGCCGGTACTGCCACGGTGATGTCTACTCAGCTGTTCACTGAACACGGAGCCCTTCACCACGCAGTCACCGCCGTCCATCCGGCTGGCCTGCTCTCCAACCATGTCGTCTGGCTCTGCGTGTGGGAAGATAATTTTTCTATTTATTATTATTATTATTATAACAGATATTGCTGTCTTTATGCAATACATAGAAGGAGTGTATACAAAGTTATAGCTGCAATGCAGCACAGGATAAAATAAGAGAGAAACAAATTATAACTAGCAACATGGCAAAGCAATTTGTCTACACAACTTTTGGATGGTGGAATGCCTTACCAAGGCATTCTGCTGCTAAACAGTGACATGAACAAAATTCTTAACAATCCAGGTTGGATCAGAAGGGCACAATGTTTAGTAGGTGTATGTGTCTGGTTACTCGAGTGGAAAAGCTGGAGAACTTTTTTTTTTCTTTTTTCTGAAGGACCATCACAAGTTGGGTAAGTCAATGAAACTGTGTCTGCAACTGTAGTGCACCCAAAATGGAAATGGGAAAACAGGAGAAAGACTTGTACAAAGCTGTCATTGGTCCGTGCTCCTGTCTGCTTCAATGATGCTAAACCAACACCAAATTTGTTTAGACTCGTAAAGTATTCTTTCACAGCTTCATTTCTCTTCATTTAGCAAGAAATGGTCAAATATTACTACAAGAAATGAGTACCAAATTTCCATTTATTGAATTTTGCGCCACAATATCAGTGATGATGTATCAGTGCGACATCACAGACTTCCAAGTATTTTCTCGTATTAGCATTGTTTTGGCAATGGACAGACTATCGAAATTCACTGGGTTGGGTCCTTGGCTTTTTCAAATGCAATGACAAACAATTAACAATACTGGAGTAGACACCCTCGAAATACATGATGTCAAGGTGAACCGGCACAAGAACTTCAGGGCAGTATCCCTATCCATCTTTAGTTTTTGCTTCTTCTCTGTCCAATCCCCAACAGCGGTTGAGAGCAGTCCCCTTTCTTGAGATAATGTTTTTATTCATTCATTCTGGCTTACCGAGCTTACTCTCACGGTACGAATGACCATTTTGCTGTTTGAGAAGTGTAAGTTACTAACACAGGCTAGCAAAACATTCCGTTTTCGTGTCCCTTTAAAGTCAATTCTGCCAAAGACCTACGTTCAAGCCTTTTGCTACTAACTGTTGTTGAACACAGAAGGTTAAACACAACACATACACACATAAAGCAAAACAAGAAAGATGACATGGCACTATTTTCTTGTCTTTTCTGTACCACTCTCAATTTTCTATTTCAATGTAACGTGCCACGTCCCCGAACAGCATGTTCATTGGGTACTTGCTTGTTGAAGAAAAGTGAAATGAGAATGCCGATGGATGCGATGATGACATTGCTAATTAACCTTTTCATTCCCCCAGTGCCTCTTTCTGTGCTTGAACTGTTTACTGAGAGGGACAGTACAAAGTTGACACAATGCTGTTCAGTGAGCGGATGAACAAGACGTGAAAATAAGAAATCATAGCAACAAAAATTTTGTAGGCTCGCCCTTCATCTCGGTTGACACTTTGTACCTGGCAAAAACCATTTAATCTACTGCTCCCGTTCCTAGGACAGAAAGATCCCGAAAACAATTTGTATGCTCTAGTAGATACAACTTTTGTTTCTGAATGTGGGCTGTCAGCACTGATGCTATGAGAGAAATGGTGATATAATTCAAAGTAAGCTTTTTAAAATATACTAATAATCCCTGGTAAAGTTGTTGGAGTGTGTGTTATCTCAGCAGCCTCAAATAATTGCAGGGCGTCCAAAATTACTTTTTCAATGCATTTTTTTCCCTCTGTAGTTAAGGTCGTCATAGACGGGCGGTGTAATCACGGCTTAATGTCTTGTGCTATGCTGCAAATTTTACAGTTATGGAAAGACCAGAAATGGTTCGGCGTTCCTTCGCGAGTTTTAGACCACTGGCGGAAGAGGTATAGTACAAATTATTTACATTGCCGTGACAAAATAAACTAGCAAGTCAAAATTGTACACATTAATCCAGCACATTAGTCGTGTGTTTAGGGAACTATAAAATGTCTGCACAAACTTCTTGGCTACAGATAAAAGCTTTCCGAAACTTCTGAGGTTTGCTACAAAACGAAAGCATCGACGAAAATCGCATAGCATACCCTGATGACATCTTGCAGCTCCATTCATTCTATGTAGGAAAAAAAAAAAAAAAAAAGCCACGCAATGCCCGCGAGTTAGCTGGAGTATCCGAGCGCAGCGCAAACCCGTAAACGTTTATACACGTGGAAGACAGCGTATATGTTTCGTGCACGTCGCAGCCTGCGCCACTTGCTTCACCTGTAGCAAGCGAAATGTAAAGAACAAACGAAAGAAACAAAAAAAAAAGGAATAGCGCTATTATATCAACGTCAGGGCCGCTCCAAGGCGACACACATCATATTTTACGTCGATGACGTGCAACCGTGCATGCGAGAATCGCTTCGCGATTTGACGGCTACGTACAGTGCTTGCCCTGCAGCGAACTGTTATCGTGCATGTTATCGCTCCCACAAGATAACATCGTAAAATCAATCACGACTGCGCGCTACCGGCGGTGCTGTACGCCGCTCGCTCTTCCTACGGCAGCGGTGGATATACGTCAACGAAACTGCGAAACCGAAAAATAAATATTATCTGCAGGCCGCCATCTTTATTGAGCGTTGTTGCTAACAGCCTACCCGTATTTCGCTGTACGCAGCCAAAAATGAAAGCCATGCAACTGCGAACTCTGCAGTGGTTGCAGGCTAGGCCGTAAGCTCTCGTTTTATAGAGTAAAAATTAAGCTTCTAAGAGGAATAAATGTTCGTCACGATGCTGTTGTACCTAAACAAATTGACGTCACGCGACGTTGGGCTCGTTGGGCCAGTGACTTCTACGCGTGAATGACGGAAGGCTAGGAGGGCGGTCCGGCGGTCAGCGGTGCAGCAGCAGTAGCAGCTTCGGCAGCTTCGTCCGATATCTGCGGCCGGAGCGATAAGCCCGCTCTCTGCTGTTGCCAATCAAGACAGCTTGATAAAGGTACCGTTGGTTCCTTGTATACAATCGGTGACTCGCTACGCTGCTGTTCGATCCAATCGACACGCACACTAAGCGATCGCGACATCGTGTTACAGAGGTCTTCCGGCAGTGCGTGTTTAACGCGCCGTTCTCACGTTGCTCTTTGCTGGTTGCACGAATCAGCTAACTGTCGTCCTTCGTACATGACGAACGTGCTTTTATACACAACGTAAAATGACCCGAAGACATCTCAGGCCTCGTATTCAATTATGCAAGAAATACGGCGCATTGGTTGTGCGCTAGCTGTGCTCGTTGCCGGGGTGCATGTTTACATTTTGTTTGTAAATTTCCGATCGATTCATTCGACTTTTATAACTTACGAACTACTTCATCGTTAAAAATAGAGCTTTCGGAGCTAAAGAAAGGAAACATCATACCCTTGAGCTTGGAGCTTGACGTGCAGAAAGTCTAAATTGCTTATAACGAACGCTGGTTTCGCCTCGGGGCCGAATTTGCATCGGTGTAGGAATATACGTCCACGAGACCGCGCCGCGACGTAATTACCGGCAAACTTGTCGACTGGGTTAATGGAACGAGTTTTGCGCGGACGATTATGGAGCCGACGAGGATAAATGTCAGCGAGGTGGTTTTGACGGAACTTTGTTTTGCGGCTGGCTGCTGCAGCACTTGTATGATCATATGATCGTATCGCAGAGAAACCGTTATTTTAATTTTCTTACTTTTCTGTGACACTTGATAACTTTTTATTAATGTGTTAGCGTAAGCCTTTTGTTTCTCTTCCTTTCGTGCCTAATATTTGCTCTTAACGGTATGTTGTGCTTGCTTGCATGTATTATATACTATACGTACATTAAATGAACTTTTCTTGCCTGTTTCGTGCATAGGCATGTTTTATTCATTTTTCACCCAAACTTCCGCGTTTTTTTTTTTTTCCTATATAATGGTACGTTCAATGGTGAAATAAGACATATGCAAACCTACGAGGCGTTCACACATATGTATATAGCTTAATTATCGCTGTTGTTAAACTTTAATTCGTCCGTTTATTCGTCAAAATACGTACTTACGTACGCGCTTTAGTTTATTGCGTACACCTCTACAAACGGTTCGTAGCATGTTTGACCATCGTCGACGTTATATTACCTTACAGCAGAAATTTTGATCACAAACACTCTCAATTTAATATGTCTGTCATTGCACGGCCCGCCCAAACCCAACTGAGAGGTAGGCACGCCCTTTGGGCGCTACAGCTGGGCAGGAAAGCCAGCTTTACGACGTGAGCGCACGTTGAAAGCTTTGCGCTTGGATTTTTAGTGCGGCCGCCGCCTCCCTCGCATGTCCAGGTTTCTTTTTTTTTTTTCTGTTCGCCTTAAGCGCCCTCGATTGGAATCATCTATCTGGTTCCTTGTTGTCGTTGTAGGTGCGCTAGGCAGACTGTGAAACAGGCCGTTGACCCCTGCTGCAGAAAAACACAGTGGTAACTACAGCAGGCACAATCTCCACACCCACCATCACATTGCACAGAACTCCACCACCACAAAAATGAGTAGGAACGAAGCACTGAGGTACCGCATGTAAGTCGTTTTGTTTTAAGTTATGTTTGTTTATTTTGTGTTTGTTTGTCTATCCTAGAATATTGTCACCTGCTGACACATCCAGATTCTTAACACAAGTGGTGTATGGCGAAATTTTTCTAAACAGTCATTTTGTCATTCTGTGCTCCACACAAGTAAAGTGACAATGCCAGTGACGCTGATACAACTGGGCGACATAAAGCTGTTGCCAGCTGAGCAGTGAAAAGTTAGTTAACAAAAAACAGACATGCTGGTAGGTTGTATTAGTACTGCAATCAATAGCCACCGATCAGCTAAACCATTGGTAATGTATTTGTACCTGCATGGTTAAAACACGTTGGTGGGCTAGTTGGTTAGAATCCATGATGGAATGTGTAAGCACGACTGAACGAGGGTGTAGAAAGAAACAGCGCTCTCTCTGTGTGTCTGTTTCTTTCTACATCTTTGTTCAGTCGCGCTTACACATTCTGTACCTGCATGGTCATCTGACATAACCTTGCTCAGTATGGGTTCCTAATATGAACATGGTGTTATTTAAACCCGTTTGAGTTTTTCATACACATTTGACTCCTTAGTATGGGTGCTGGGCAATGTGCAATACTCCTTTTGATAGAAAGTTTTAGCTACATTGTGTTATTGTATATGAGCCATACAGTAATACTGTACAGTTATTCCCTGCCTTATACATAAGTTCCAAGCTAAACTACCAAATATACTCGAAAATAGGTCGAACATGAATGTAAGTCAACCCCTATGTATTGAACTTGCCGAGAAATAATAATAATTTGAAGATAGCTTGCCAGAGAATTCGTATGCTTCGTGGGTGTATCCGGCAACCCAAATGACGCCGTTCTCGGTGCCGTCGAGTGCGTCGGATATGCATTGGATATGCAGGATTTCTTTAACAGAACCGGCAGGCATGACAAAAGAACTCCATTAGCTCGGTACTTATCACGAATATAAGTCGAGATTCTTTGTTCATGAATATAGGTCGGTAGCTCATTTTAGGTTACATTTTCTTAAAAGAAAGGTTGATCTATATTTGAATAAATACGGTAGTTACTTTTCATTCTATGTGACAAACACTGCAGATGATGGGATAAGGGATATATGAACAGGACAGTTGCCTTGTATCCGCTCCGTTCTGTGAGAGGGAAATACTTACCTTATAAACTATTACAATCAAGAGCATTTTCGCACAATAATGAAGCATGGCTAAAGCTTTCTAATAAAATAATTGGAGCACACATATCAGCAAAAATAAGTGTATTTGTGTTGTGTTCACGTCTTTCAAACTGATACAGCTTCAGAGCTGTCTTGCACGACCTCAGTAGGAGTACCAGAGCACTCGGGAATGACCAGTCAGATATGCCACAAACAACAGATTGTTTTGTTTGGAAGTTTTGGTTATACACTGGAAGTTGTAGGGCACCATCTAGGGAGCATTTTACCACAACATTTTTTAAAATAGGCTAATTATTATAGGAGACAGGAAAGATATAAATGTAGTGTTGCCATGCTACCAGGGGGTGAGCTTCACTTCCAACATAGACACTCTCTTCCTTTGCTTTGACTAGCGTGCGCAAGCAACATTGCTTCCCTATTTTCTCCCCTACCATAGCTGAGAGTTCGCGTCACGCTTATGTCGCGAGCCCCGCCTCCTTTTATCTTCTCCTCCTTTTTTATCATGCGGCACACTACCAGTGGCAGTATTGCACGTTCTGTATTGGATGATTTACTGATATCATGTGCCGTAATCAGTGACCTTTGCAGGCAGTGCGTCTTACGCAGAGGCATTTGTGTGTGGGGCCTTGACCTTCTCGCTGGAAGTAGGGCTCCCTCAAGAGGAAGGAAGTGCAGGCTTCTTTTTTTAAATTTCAGCTGTTTTCGAGCTGTATTTAACAGCTGTGTTTGCGCCACACTTCTCTTTTTGCAATGCCCAAACCTGGTGAGGGGCCCTTTAAGCAGCAACGTATTAAAGAGACATTACCTGAGCTGCTAACATAATTCGAGGTGTGTGCATGGGAAAGGATTCATACTTTCGCTCGCATGTGGTGCAGCATCTCTGTCCCTAAGTATTTCTTAGAAACAAGTTCTTGCTGTATGTATAAACACATGTACAGTTTACTTTTTGCATGTCTCATGTTCAGCCAAGTCCTAAGGAAATGCTTTATCATGCACCCTTTCTATTCAAAGACATGTGAAATGGAAGGGTGCTTCATTTGCCCGCAGCAGCAGCTGAACCAGTTTTCGTGAAATTAGGTGCACTTAAATGAGAAAAACTAAGTTCTAGTGAACTATGGGAGTGGATTTTTGGTTTAGACCCTCAGCTTGTTTTCACAAATGTTGCTGAAAATCAGAAAACGTTTAAAATGAAGCATCAAGTAAGTTTATGACCTTTGCTAGCACATGTTGGTGGGCTAGTTGGTTTTGACTTATAATTTTTAAAAGTTGTGCGGATCCAACGCACATGTTGGGATGTCCGTGAATTTTCGTGAAACCGGTTGCTTAAATGCTATAAAACTTAGTGCGATGCATACAATTGTCTTTACTGTCAATTACGCAACATGTGGTCTCATGCAATGTTTATGTTTATGCACCGTCGCAGTGACAACATTAATGCGGTGTCATGTTATGTTTATGCACTACATCGCTTTCGCAATCTAAGCTGAAATGCAAACAGCTGTTCATGCGAATGCACGCTGTGAGACGTCAACGCAGTGATGTCGCGAGGACGAAGATGATGTTCGTCGAGGGGAAAATAGGGAGGATGTAGGTATGCTGAGGGAGGCACGACGCGAAATGCAGGCGTAAGGCTGACTTAAGTTTCCTGTTTCATTCCTGCCTTAATGGCCTAATAGAAGCTGGCACTCGTGAACGTGCTCTTGTCCAAACGTGGTCCCCTGCAAACTTGGCCTCGGGCACACATGCTGCATGGCGCAAGGCACACAGCTAATTGGCAAGGCAGCATCAGCCACTGTCAGGAAAGCCCAGGAGGTTTCGCTTAAGAGAGCTTCGCTTTGATGTGCAGTGCGACTAGACAAAGACAGAGGGAGACATTTTTTCGTGTGCAACAGAACGCACGGAAACAGAGCAGCGGTTTCACATCAACAGTAGCCCAACATATTACATTTGTCCACTTTACATAACCATGCTGTGAACAAAGTTGCTAGACTGTTGATGGAGAGTTAGGCAGCTGTAGACTTTGTGCTTCTATATCTTGGCAGTAGAAAGAAAAAAAAAACATAAACGAGGATCCTAATGAAAGATTACTTTCAGTAGTCGCTAGCAATAAATTTTTTTGATGAATCGAATTTAATTCACATCGGTTCAGCAGTTTTTCGAGTAGTATTTCGAATAGGGAAATCGTAGCTGGCCACAAGCTGAACGCTTCATCTTCAAGCCTTTGCTTTGACTGTGCATGTGCAAGTTGGTAGTAATAATGTGATTTACGTGAGTAAATGACCATCTGTCTCTAAAATAGCTTTACAGCCATGACCAAGGGTTAAAAGGTCACTGAAAGGTATACCGACTGATTCAAAATAAACTTACAATCAGCTTCCATTAATCTGGCACTTTTTTTTTTTCAACTCTGCCTTAGAGGCCAAAAAGGGGCCCATGCTTTTTAGGCACTTTTAATTTGAATATCAGATAATTCAGCCTCATTTTTGTGTGCTGCCTAGGTCGAATTCATGCATATCAGCCATGCAATAGTTTGTTTGAATACTCAGACTGTTTGTGTAGCCGAAAAAGAATGAGTTTTAACATTAAAAAATAATGATTGAAGGCGTAAACTTCTGAATTTTTCTTGCATTCCTACTGCAGCACCAATGTCATCGTTACTTGACAGACCACCTTCTGTCATCCTTTTATAGAATTGGGCTTTTTCTTCTTATTTTTCACTGTAAAAGCCTGCAAATTTTGTCAGATTTCTTTTTTTTTTTTCGACTTCAAGGATAACTTCTTTGAAAGGTGCCCTGCGGTCGTTTTATACTTGCCAAGTTCGGCATCACAACGCGTACCTCGTGTTATCCCAAAACGTATGCAAAATGAATTATGAAAATTGACACAGCCTGACAAAAGCTATTCGACTTACAAACTCAAAAAGTAAAGCCAGATGACAGAAAGGGACCTACCCTTTCGCATTTCACTCACCCAGCAAGGACTTAAGCTGCTTCCAATCAAAACATGGCTTACATCCCGCTGTACTGGAAGCTTTCTTTCCATTGGAGCCTTCCCACCGCAAGCCACAGCCGCGCTATTTGATGATGTTGTTACCATGGTTACACTAAGGATGTGCGCCACACAAGTTAGCAGTGGACAAATGCAACATTAGAAACAAAGAGCTCCTTCCTGCAATGACCACATTCTATCCTCATCCAGGTTCAATTTATAGAACACGGATGAGGATGACAATGACGTTGCAGCCCATGTATAAATGTGGTCTGCAGAAATGCTTGGCCAAACGCCGTCTTGCTCAGGTTCTCACTTGACAAGCTAGTCTGAGGCCACGCTTTGTAACAATTCTTTTCATTCGATCCTTTCCACTTATTATCTGTCGTGCCAACTGGCCAATACTGGTGATGACAGTGGCATGGCATGATGCAAGTTATTGATGGGGGATGAAAAGACTGGGAGGGCAGAGAGCCTTTGCAAGAAAATGGCGTCTGGCTTGACCTATAGCTAATTTCGCTGTGGACATTTTTTGATAATGGCCTGCCACAGGCTGCACGTGAACTCAACTCTGTGGACAGCTAGAAATGAGATAGATTTAACTAATTAACCCAGCTTGGCTCTGAGAGCACTCGACCACTAGATGAGAGCATCCCTAAGCCCTTCTGCAAGTGCTCTTCTATTTCACCTTTGCTGGAACCAGAAAAATGAAAGATTTAACACAGGAGCACTTCTAAGTGCTCTCAGGAATGTGTGTGCTTGTTTTGGTGGTACATCTGAGGCTGGCCTGAGCGCTTGTAGAAGTAGTTTTAAAGCACTAAAGATGCTGCTATTTCCCCAGTTAAATACATTGCTAATATTTCCTCCTCAACATTGATCTGAATAGCTTGGCACATTGACAGGTATGCGGAAGAATCAAGGGAATACTAAGTGATGGCTAGCGCGTTGCGTTGCATGCTCATTTTTCTATGTGCCTGCGTGGTGAACTGTTCTGCTCAAAGTGAATGTAGTCCAACTAGCCTGTCTTCCTACACTCTTGTAGTTCAAGCTTTCTTGTATTTTTTTCTTATTAGCCTATTTAATGGCACTGAAAGGCACTCCTGAATGCATCTGTGTGGCGAATATTAAGACAGGCTTCAAATTTATTATCTCCTTAATCAGGCCATTGCTACGGTACCCTTCAGCAATATGCATACCTGCCCGTTTTTACAATTTTGTCGTAAAATGCCCGATTTTTAAAGCTCCTTTATGATTGTCTTAATGACAATTACTTTACAATCTTTGATATGATAGTTTATGGCAATATCGATTTTAAATGCATACGAATGCATTGCTGGCCGAAATTGCAGAGCCTGGCTTTCCAGACGTGCCCGATTATTCGAACCTACCTGCAGCGCCATCTATTCACTCCTTAAAAGCAATGTACTTTTCGACGATGACAATTTTGGGCGACA
This sequence comes from Dermacentor silvarum, assembly GCF_013339745.2. Classification (NCBI taxonomy): domain Eukaryota; kingdom Metazoa; phylum Arthropoda; class Arachnida; order Ixodida; family Ixodidae; genus Dermacentor; species Dermacentor silvarum. The sequence goes on along the minus strand of NC_051156.1, from coordinate 192,785,351 downwards.
ATACATGAATAGATTGCAAATAAACTTCTTGAATATTTTTATGAATGGTAATATTATTACTACTATTCTTGAAATGTGAATTTCATGAATAATATGATTTTATTGTATATTATTACCATTTCATTCAATGGTAATGGTAATAATATGGCACTGATCACAGTGTATTTAGCATCTTGATTAATAAAATAATTGTTTACTGTTTTTCACCAAATTTTAGGATTTCTTGGCTTCAACTGCAGTATATTTCAAATACAAAGGCTGGCAGGTTTCAACATGCCATCCTCACCATGATTACCTAAACAGTGCGCTTGAGTCGGTGCAAAATGAGGTGGCAAGGTTTCATTGCATCATGTTACTCCCATTGTCAAAGCGCCTACCTACCATGAAAGAAAGCGATACACTTTCGCTTCTTGCAATACACAAGAAAAATGCCCATTTATTATTTTCTCACAACTCCAATTATAGAAGTTAGCCATTTCTCAGAACTGCATTCATCTAACGCTTCATACTTTGAAATGTGTTATGGTGCCTATGAAATTAGTGTCACCTTTACCCTCCCAAAAAAACTGCAAAACTCATCCAATGTTTTACCTGTAAACAGAGTTACATACCGTTCACCGTAGTATGTGGTAATGTTATATACTCTTTTCACTGCGCACTATTTAGTCATCCATGAAATGTGCATGATTTGCATGTGCTGTCAGAAATGTTGGACCAATCATTGCTTGTGATTAATTAGTTCTTTTGTTCTTTAATGTTTCAGTGGCTCTTCAGGATATTTCTGTGTGCATTTGCATTTGTATAACTTGTCTCACTGTGCATTTTGCCTAGTGTTTCATACCACCACTGTTATACTGAGGTTCTGTTTGCTGTCACCCTCCACACCCCACACTACATAATGTCCTAAGAGGCCACCAGAGCATTTAAATAAATAAGAAACGAATGCGTATGTCATGCGAGAGCTCTGGCCTTTGTCCGTATGTTATTGCTTTAAAGCATGCATTTGTGTGAACTTAACTGTGGTCTCTCGTGTGCGCGGGTGTTCCTGTCTCGTTGACTGCAGGGATTCAGGTGGAAGCAGTGGTGACGAGGCAGACGGGGGCGTTGCCGCGATGGCAGACTACATCAGGGGCAAGAAGACATACACCAAGTGGGACGCAGACACCGACAACGTGGACATGGACCTGTCGCCTGAGGCACCACACGTCCAGGTGGCTTCCAGCCCCGGCTGGTTCTCCGGAACCAAAGGACGAGTGCTTCGCGTGAGTTTACAGTTGTCATGTACAAAGCCAGGACCATATTCTGGACCAGTCACTTTCAGGGATATCGCACTGAGTGAATGCTGATTGGTAAAGCCAGCGAGCAAAATGGCTGAAGCTTTAGGCTATGTCACATGATCAAAGAGATCAGTCAAGAGTCTGACCCGAGCCTAGTCATGGGTGCATCTGAATGGATTGTGAGTGACAACTCAAGCCTGCTTCACTGTGTTCATCCAGGTGCACTCGGACTTGCCAGACATCAACTGTTGCTAGAAAAATAGCAAGCTCATTTGACAGGACACCAGAAAGCAGTAGGAGGTGCCAAGGAGAGACTCTGTTAATTCACTACAATATTTAATGCTGGGCTCTTCTCATATCCTTAGTGTCTTCATTTACTGTTGGCCATTTTGCTAACCATAATTTAAAAATCACGGAAGCAATTTTCAGTCGCTCAGGTTTCAAATATGGGGGCAAGCACGTTAGTTCTTACTTTAAAGGTGAGTTGGCACGGCGGCACAACTATTACAATCTTCTCGTTCTTGACGTTGATGTTTTGTATTTCTCTACTCGGTGTTACCCGTGCATATTCATACGTAAAAGCAATGGGGGCATCAGGGTGGCTCCTTGACTTCTGCTATTTTTGCTGGCGTAATTTTCAATTACTTTCAGCGTGTATTGATTGAGTGAGATGACGAGAGGCAACGAACCAGTATGTAGCAGATCTATGCAGTCCCTTTGCTGCTCTCTGAGACCTGCAAATTGTTGTTCTCGGGGCTTCCCGTGCAGGTGCTGATAGTGGGAGTCATCTTCCTGGTGGGGCTCATGTGCGGCTATGTGGCACGCAAGAGCATGCGTGATCTGGGCCAGCCAGCACAGTCGTCCTGCCCTATGCCAGGGGGCATCTACTCCTTCAAGGAACGCTTTGCAGAGCAGCTGCTTACCGGTGTTGACAAGAAAAACCTTGACAGCTGGTTGCGGTCAGTCCTCTATCTACGATGCTTGCGCTGTTATCAGCTTTGCCAGGCATCTTTCTTTTTTTTTTCTTTTATGCATAAAACTAGGGGTGTTTTTCTTTAGCTATATGAATTTGTAAAGAATAGCCATTAACAAATATGAAATCGCTTGCTGTTGCTTTCACAGTGTCGTCATGCAGTGTCATCGCAAACAGCTGGACCAACAACACCTATTGGCTTATTTCGTGATCGCGAGAACATTCTCAGTAATACAATTACAGCTCATTTGAGTTAAATAAATGAAAAATATATATGTCTGCAATTCCAAAAACGACAGAAAAACAATTTCATGTTCGCACTGCCGGTCTACACACGACAGTTGCGCATTGCTGCGTCTGCTGCACGCGGGACCGCAAGACCTCCGAGATAAAAAATATAGTGTAGATACCGTGGCTGCCACGGGGTGGCACTATCAGTTGTCTCGCCACCAAGACGTTCAACCTATGGCCAGGGCCAGCGGGGCACTGCTCCCTTGCACCCCTTCGCCATCTCCCCTTTATAGATTACAGCGCACTTGTGGAAAATGAAGGAGAAAGAAAGCCACTGATCGGTCCTATAGCTAGGTCTAACTTTGCTTGTGCTTGAAGGATTCGACAAATGTTTGCAGCAAGATGTTCATGAGGCAACGTAATTCAATAGTGATGTCATTCTATTATTAGTTAAAAAAGTGTTTCAGGGCCCCTTTAAGGCATGTACACGCACCACTAGTCATGTTCTTTGCAGTAGCACCAGTTTTGAGAAACCCGTCCTTGAGCTATTGATGCACAGGTCGGTTGGCTATTGCGTGGTTCTCAATTATTTTTTAATATGTGGTGGTTTAGTTGTGACAGCATGCACGAGTTGCCTTAAATGATCTCCAACGGCCACCACTCTGATGTTTTCATGCATGTCTCACCGCCCGCTGCATCACTCAGGGTGATGAACGTGGACTACCACATGGCTGGAACCGAGAGGGGACAGCAGCTGGCCATGCGGATCGAGCAGGCCTGGAAGCTTTACGGCGTGGACAACACGCGCACCGAGGTCTTCAAGCCTCTGCTGTCTTTTCCAGACAAGTAAGCTTGCAGGCAGCACAAGCAGTTCATTAGCAGTCATCATGTGGAGGGAGGAGGGGGGGGGGGGGGGAGGGAATGACACTTATAGTGCAAAGTGCAACTCTCAGCTCTTCTTTTTCAACACTATTGTTTCCTGGTACTATGGGACAGGGCAGGACAAAAATATGCAAACGTAACAATAAAACAAAGCAGGTAAACTCTGAATTATGCATTTGTACAAGTCCCTCACTTGCATCCTTTGGCACTTGCAATATGTAGTTAATCTTGTAATATTAATTGTTCATTTCTATTTTTGCATGCAACAACCCAAAGGTACAAATGAATGGTTTATCCCCCATTCTCTCAGAATTCATATCGTAACATCAGTATATGAATAAGCAGTTTACATATAACTTTTCTATGTGTTGCATGCATTGTACGCCCTTGCGACGTTCATGATTAGGGCATATTTTAATATGATTTTGTGCCAGCTGGCCTTGTTTACTGTCTTATTACCATAGTATTAGCTGTCATTGGGATCAGGATTAAACTGGTAATAAGATATCAAAACTTTAATGACATTTTTTTTATTTAGGATATCGTACATACAACCACCAAGCACGAATCATGACATGCATGGAACCTAATGACATGTGACCAAATGACATGTAATGATCAAGTGATTAACTGGCAGGGTTTCCTTACATTTTGGTTTGAGTTTGTAGTGCTGGTAAGCCTAGTGCTGTGTAATATCGGGAAATAGTTGCAGAAATTCCACAAGGTGCCTAACTAAGATCAGTCACTGCGATGCCATTTGGACACGACAGCGCACACCTGGTTAAGAAATTGAGAAATGCATGGTCTATAATCAGTACCAGACGTGGCCAAGAGGCTTGTGCAACAAAATGGTTGCCTATTTTTGAGAAACCAGATTGAAACCACTGATTTAAGGACAGATATATCTGCACAGTGGAACCCCGTTGTTACATTTTTTTCAAGGAACAACGAAAAAAAAAGAAAAAAAAATGTAACAGCCAGGAAAACGTAACAGTGAAGATGGCCCCCCAAATCGCTAAAGCAACGTCAGAAACAACTATGATACCAGCTCCGTGCACGTGTATAATTAAGGGGCACATATGTTCTGTGACGGTAGCGCCTTTCCACTGTTGGTAGGCTTCACTGCATAATATCCATGTATTGTGGCGAAGCTGACTTTAGGGAGCCGGCAAAACCTACAACCGCGTCGTCACACGCTCATCGGGACAAACAATCGCGTACTTCCGGAATTTAGTACTTTATAGTTTGCCTCTACACTGCTAAATTTACGTGAACGCCACACTTAAACGAAACGTAAGATACAGGAACATTACAGAATGGCAACATATCAAATGGGAACATAATGCTTAGTAGTCAGTGGGCTTTAGATCGGGACTGCGAAAACGTGACGCAGCAGCTGGGAAAATGCAACAGCGAGGAACATAGCAACGGGGTTCCACTGTATTTAATGGATCCATGGGCATTGTGCATTTGGCAATGTTCTCCACGCGCTGCACTGCCAGTTCATGTCATTCCGAGCAAAAGAAATGAAAGCTGAAATTTTGATGCCTAACTTTTTAATTAAGGTGCCAGTCGGTCACATGTTTATATACTGTGTTATGCATAACCCCTAGCAAGAGCTTTCTGTGAATGCAAAGCACCGATATGGAATTTTTTATTGTTGGAAAACCAGGGGAGTGGACATCTGTGAGACGCAAATTGTCTCTCAATTGGCACCTGCACTGTAGTAGCGATACTTGTTGACAAGCGCTGCGTCTTTATGTTGTGAGTAAGTTCTAACCTGTAAACAAAGGGAAATGTATATCTGAGTGTCATAAAACCAGCAACAAGTGTAGATGATGTGCACCAATTGTATTCCATGTAGGCATTTTATAGTGTACAATTTCTTTTTCTTTTTGTGCACTCAGGGAACACCCAAATGAGGTGCGAATCATGCGCGGCACCAACGTATTGTTCAACACTTCTGAAACTGGTGCCGAGGCAGCCATGACAGTGAAGCCATTTTCAGCCTATTCACCTGCAGGAATCGTCAAGGTAAATGATGACTTGTTTTCTATGCTTTAATGCAGAAAAAAATAGGAGAAGAAGCTCTGAGCGAGAGATGTAGTAGATATAGCGACATTTCAATCCCCCGTTTGGAGCCTTGTTCGCAATAAAACGATGATACAAACATTGGACAGAAATAAAAGACATCTCTGATAATGCATGCGGACTGCTTGCATTGTATACTGAAGTGTAGTTAACCCTTTGCGGTCATGTGCAATAACCCAGTTTGTGGTTGTTTCAGTCAGGAGCAATTTTGCACATTTAGACGCCATGCAGAAAGAGCACTTAGGCAAACGAACGCAAGTTAAGGGATTTATTAGAAAAAAAAATTGTACTTATTCCTGAGGCTCTCAACAGTACTTGTACACTGTGTGGTAGCGCTAGAAGCACTCTCCAGTGTGGAAGCCAGGATTTGCACTGCACCTTTGTAGGGTCTTCATAGTCGCTGTCTTCTAAAGTGCTCTCATGCTAGAACGTTTGCTAACCACCTGAAGTCGAAATGTATTCATCCACAGCACTAACATAATTTTCTTATTCACAGAACTTATGTAAATTTTGTCCATAAAACGCACAAGCAGGAAATGCTGCTGTCGTAACGACGCTTCACGCCACGAATCGTGCGAAAATTCCTTCAAGCATGAAGCAAAGAAAAGAAATGCTGGCTTTCCTGTAATCGAGAGTAGGTGTAAGCATGAAATGGCTGCCGGCAAAGCAGATTGGTGCCGCAACGCAGGCCTGAAAGCTTACCGAGCCGAAATGAACCTGTTTTGAAAAGAACCTCGTTGCAAGTCTCGTTTCAGCAGACAGAAGAGACAGAAGCGTCTCGTCACGCAGCGTGGCACCATCTCTTAAAGATAATCAAAGATCACCCGGACCGTGAAACTCGCGGACCGCTGGGCGTTGAAAAGAGTACAGGCAACCCTTTCTAAGCGCCAGAAGATGACAAACAAGTGTATAATGCACTGTGTCTGCTTTTCGAACGTCGCTATTGGAAATTCCAAATAAAAGTTCAATGCACAAGAAGTTAAAGCTTGAGTGATATTGTGAACAAGCATTAGGAAGAACTCAGAAGCAGCATTTTTTGTAACTTGTTTGGGCAGTAACTAGCGTATGTAATGCGGTCTTGTACAAGCGGTTGGGGGCCAGAGACTGCATTTTCTTAACTTTTGACTGGTTGCCCGGATGATCTCGTCTTGCTCTCGCAGCGATGCCCGAATGTTCTCGTTTGAGTGACCGGATAATGGTTCTGGCTTTTGGCTCAAGGTCACTTGACGGTCACCGACAACGAGAGCGAAAAGCATTTCATGCTTTAAAAAAAGTGCTGCCCTCATCTGGCAACATTGCAAAGCACACTTACTGGTACTTCAAAAAGTTCTTGAAAGCTGGCGCCACAAACCCAAAATATTATTATTATTATTATTATTATTATTATTATTATTATTATTATTATTATTATTATTATTGATTTAAAAACATATACATTTGAGAGGAAAGGGAAAGCGAGGAGCAGGCTGGCAACTCAAACCCAAATAACTGACGAATGCGAACACGCATGCTAGGTGCGACCCGACATCCGAGCAGAACGATTATTTTCCCGTGTCGGGTGGGGACCAACACATGACCACTAAGGGTTAAACACACTATGGCTTTATTGTGAACAAGGTTTCTGTATAGGAGCTGAAACGTCCTTTATTTTACTATGTACCTTTCGTGATCAGGGCTTCTTTCCACATTTTTGTTCATTGCATCTCTTTTCAGCCAGTTGAGTTGCCATCAAACTTCGGATTTCATTTGCTCTGTGTTACCTGACGTGGAGAGAGCGGCGACTATTATAGCTGCCTTCTCAAATTCTTGGTGCTCAAATTATGATCTTCAAATAGTCATCCAAATTATGGGAAAGACATTTTCTTTTCCTTGCCTGTTTGAAGAGCCTTCGTCACATTCATTATGTAAACAAACTAGTAAGCGCAAAATTTTGAAGATAGGTTCAAAGCGGTGCTAGTAGGATGAGGCTGCTGGATGGCTGTAATTTGATATTTTACAAGTGTGGCTGAACAAGTTACAGAGAGGCGCAAAATAGTGCAAAAATAAAAGAGGGTAACAGACAGTTGAAGCTAGTGACACGCCTGTTAAAAGGAGTACTCTCAACAGCTTTGAAGTGTGTGGTTTTATTGTTGGAATAGAAAAAGAAAAGATGAGAGGTCCATAACTGCCAAGAACACAGGATTGAGAGAAAGAGAAGATAGAGAAGCTAGAAACCTGTTCAGGATCCCACCTTTTATAGCTTATCTACAGCATTGAAATAGTGCCCATCAAAGATCAGCACTGTCAGAGCACGCTGCATTGATACCCTTGTGTGGACAGGTAGCCCTTGTATTTCCGAGACCAGTGACATTGCATGTGAGTGCACAGAGCTCTACAAAAAAAGCAAAGTGCATTGTCTGAGCGTCACGGACGAATTCGCTGAGGGCAAGCCACCTCCTGGGCTTTTTTTGCAGTTGTTGTGAGAAGTCACGAATTCTTTTTACCACTCCTTTACGTGTCTGGCTTGTAGCCAATAGCGGCCATAAATTTCCACTAACACGGTTTCGAAAAACCGATTTCCATGAAATCAGGCTTAATTTTACTTGTGCAAATGAGCAGTGAGATGGTCACGAGTTGACGATATGGCTGACACATGTATTTCACTTCTTTCACATTCAGGGCAAGCCCGTGTATGCCCACTATGGAACAGAAGCAGACTTTGCGCTCCTCAGGAGCAAGAACATCAACCTCAACAATACCATTGCTATCATCAGATATGGAAAAATACACCGCGGTTACAAGGTCAGTACAAGGACTGGTGTGCTGTAGCATGGCCACGTGGCATTTAACCAACATGTATCTTCAGCACATTTCTTTAATGTAATTTCTACAAAGAACTGTTCTCCTCGTAGATAAACCTAGTCCTACGTTTGCGGTCGTCCAATTCGCCCAGGTGAAACTGGCCGAGGAGAATGGCGTGGCAGGTGTTCTGCTGTACAGCGACCCCTTCGACAGCCCCGCAGACCGGGCCAGTCCCTCGGGAGGGTTGCGACTGCAGGGGGACGGCGTGGAGCGCGGGAACCTCAAGAGCTACCCTGGCGACCCCGGAACCCCTTACCTTCCTGCCACAGGTTAGTGTTACATTGAAAGCGATAAATTGTACGGTAGCACGAAGCTAGGAAAAAAATCTGTGTTGGTTTTCGCAATTGAAGAAAACTTTGCTGTGGTTCGGGGATTGAACCCGGAATCAGCGCCTTTTCAGACCAGCCGCTCTACCATCTGATCTAACCAGGAGGCTAGCAGATTGCAGAGTGAGGGTGAATTAAATGACAACTCAAAGCATAAGGACGCTGAATATGGCAGATTAGTTCTGTAGAAACCCTCAAGGAGCAAGTTTTGTGAAAGAGAAGAATAGTCCTATACCCGACAGTGGTATAATGTTCAGTTCTGCAATGTTTCACTAAGGGTGTAACCTGTGTATGGGATGGGAGCAGGAGCACAAAATGGCATATTTTGCTTTGTAGTCTTATGTGAAACTGATAGAGATGCCTATGTGCACCTGAAGTTAGACATCATGTGCTTTGGGTTTTGAAGCCACTGCAGTACTAGAACACTTGGACAGAGCTGTGGCACTGCTTCGTAATGAAAATTTGAGATCTGCATATATAAATTGTTGCAACTTAGCAGCAGCACATGTTCTAATGCATGTGTGATGGTGCAATTCCAATTTTACTTAAGAATGCATTTGCAAACAAAGTGTATATGTCAACTGCATTGGCATCAGTAAACATCGCGAGAACATCCAACTCGCCCAATTCACACCCTGTCAAGTGACTGGTTTTAGGGCAATTAAGGAAGCTTACTTGCACTTTTATGGGCAGCGTGATAATGCCTGAAATACTGAACCAGGCCTGCTGGTGGAGCAGTGGTTTACACAACCTGATCATTGCCAGCATGGAATCATTGTGATAATTCTCAGAAGCATGAAGTCACTCTGGAATCGGTGATCTTTTTGAACTGGTTTCATTGAAGAATTAGACAAATTACTATTTGTGGGGCAGTGGAGCAGTTACCTGACAAAACAATAGATGATGAGAGTTTTGTGTCATTATTCTTTTAAAGCCACAAAGACAAACATTTGGCAGCCATGATGATTCACCTGGGGTAGTTGTGATGGACATTTAGAAACAGAGAGAGAAGGATCAGCCCAGAGTTGACATTTATTTTGCTGCACTAAGATGTTACTGAAAAATCTGGGTGCAAACGTTTATGCAAAAAGCATAGTCATTAAAAGTAATTAAAACTTTCCCGAGATTGTGTGCAAATTTCAGAGTGTTGTGAATGCCCGTAAGCTCACCATTTACACATGTATTACAGTTAATCCTGGATATAACGAAATCGACAAATTCCTGAAAAACTTCGTTATAAAGAGGATTTCGTTATATGCAGGTTCGACATGAAAATTCGAAAAAGAAACGCTTACCGTATTTACTCGATTCTAACGCGCCCTCGATTGTAATGCGCACCCGTTTTCCGTGACCAAAAGAGAGGGGAAAAAAATCCTTTACAGTACCACGCACCTTATGCTTTCATACAGAAATACAACTATCACTCAAGATTTACTACCGATACACTAAAGTTGCAATGAACAAAAAAAGTCCCAGTTTCGTCCGAAAGGCGAAGCATCGATTGCGACAGCAAATTAGCAGACAGCTATATGAAGTAAGGATAGTAGTTTTATCGGCCGTATAAACTTGTAAACATTCGCTTGTGAAGAAACGCGAGTCAATATCTTGCGTTTCTTCGTCGAAGCACTCATCCTTGGAATGTCACACCTGGTACTGGATGCGTGGACGTGTGTGGTTTCGCACAAACGCGAGGCGTCAGAAATGAAGAGCGAGCGACACAATGGCGTCGTAGCGTCATGTAGTGTCACCTAGTGTCAGGTTAGTGAAATGAAGCGCAGAGACTTGCGCAGTAATCAAGGAGTGGCGCTTCCAGCGCGTTGAAAAAAAAAAACAAAGAAGTTTTTTTTTTTCCTTCGGCAACATCAACTGGAAAAAGAGAGTGCCGGCTTGGCGGGCTAGGCCAGCTGGAGCAAGCGGCGGGATCAGGTTTGAATGAAGGGAGGCGGAAAGGTCACGCCCAGCGGCGGCAAGATCGCCGGGTCGAGGGATGCAGGCCCACCTCGCGCACGCTCGCACGCACGCACACGTGCGCTCGCTCTCGCCTCGCAGTCGCCATGAATTCGAGTGCGCCAAGCACGACACCGCCGCTTCGCATTCCGTCGCGGCAGAGAAGGTGCTTCCGGTTGCTGCTCGCGCAAAAATGACAAAATTTGGGGCGAAATCTCTAGGTTGTCAGCGAGGAAAATTAGTTTTTTCGAGGGGATCTCCCGCTGCCACTTCATTACGTAGAGGTCTCAAATACATGTGCTCTATAGAGTAACGGCGGGGAATAGAAAAACTTCCTTATATCCAGGAATTTGTTATATGGAGGTTCGTTATAAGCAGGTTTAACTGTATCAGTATACCTTCCTTCGCCTTACTTTTTGCCATTCGTTGTTTCATTCTCCTTTAGATGATGTCTACATGCCTCCAAGGAGCGACCGCAAGTCTCTAGGCCTTCCCTCAATTCCTGTGCAGCCGGTCAGCTATAACGATGCCCGCCAGTTGCTCAAGTAATTTGAAGCTTTCACAGACCTCCGGTTAGAAGTTCTTGTGCTCTTCCTTGACTACTGGCTCACCTAGCCTTGTGCTGTGCCTTGCAGCAACATGTCTGGCAGCATGGCTCCGGTGGAATGGCAGGGAAGGTTGAACATCACGTACAACTTGGGCCCTGGCTACAGCACTGGAGATGATGTGTGAGTCCAGTTTTGCAGATGATAGTGGAAAGCTGCCTAGGTGGTTTTTTTGCCTGGGCAGTTGCAGCCACAAAAGCATCGCTGTGTTTGTTAAGATCCATCAACCTATGCAACTGCTTGTCTCTAACTGAACAATGAATGTTTGAGTGTACGCACGCTCCATGCTATGGACTTTTCATCCCTTCTTCTTCCCATTCTTTTGCCCGTTTCCCCAGTGCAGGGTAAACAAACCAGGCTTGGCATGGTTAACCTCCTGCCTTTTTCTTATCGCTTTTCTCTCCCTTTTATCCTCCCCCTCCCTCATTCTCACTGAATTTTGCGTAAGGTTTACGAATTTGGGCTCGTTCTATGATTTTACTAATTCTGCATCTAGTTTTATGAAAAGATTTACAATCGTGGGGTTTTACTTGCCAAAACCAGGATCTGTTTATGAGGCATGCCGTAGTGGAGCTTTTTGGGTTATTTTTGACCACCTGGGGTTCTTTAACATGCACCTAAAGTACACGAGCGTTTTTGCATTTCGCTCTTATCGAAATACGACCGCGGCGGCCAGAATCGAACCCTCAACCTCGAGCTTAGCAATGTAACGCCATAGCCACACTAAGCTACCGCGGCAGGTTTTTGTGAAAGTGCTGTAAAGGTGTTGAAGGATGGGGAGTTGCAAGAGTGAAAAAAATAATAATAATAATGCATACCTGTGCCACCCTTTTCTGTCAGCACAGAACGCCATACCCCAGAGGGTTACACTTGCATCGAGCATGTTTATTCTGAGAAATTCCTGAAGTAGGCAAAGTCAGCAACACCAGAGTCGCTGATAAAGTCACTGTGTTCAAAAACAAGCGTGTTGCTTTTCAATCTCTGCTGTTCGAAGTTTGCTCTGCTATTCTTGTTTGTTCCATCTAAAGACATATCATCGTTAATAAGGCGCTTATGTATATTCCTATAAAATGCCTGTTATCACAACCTGCCTCCCCTTATCTATGTCCACGGTACTTTTATGAATTTTAGACTTCACAGGTTGGCAGGTATGCTTAAAGGGACATCAGAGACAAACTTTCAATCAATTTACAATGTTAGATCACCATTCTGGAAACCTCAAAGAATTTGTTTTATGCGAGGAAATGACTTAGTTGCAGGGAAAATTGCAGCTTAGGCGACTGCACAATCCTTTCGTGGTTCAAATTGCCAGTGATGAACGATGTTTATTGCGTGGATGCCCTATTGTTGTGCCATCAATCTTGGAGGCCACACTTCACTGGCGTTTCTACCTGCTTTTGAGTCAAAGGATCTCACACTCCCACAAAGAGCACTAATAGTGTGTGTGCTGTCTGTCAGTGTAGTCCTGTACAGTGTTTATGCCGATTTCAGTATTATAATATTTCTGTTGTCCTTGGTAATAGGGACTCATTTACATCTTGGAGAGCACTAAACACCGCCTTAGGAAGTGCTGCTGAGTTGAAAAATTCGAAGTACAAGCTCTAAACGTGATAATCAGGTGACATCATTACACATATTGACGTCTGCTTATCATCATCATGGGATGCGGCAAGGCCCAGTAATGGCTTCTTTAGTGGGCTTAGGCCTTTTGGCTTGGCACATTCTTTATGTACCCTGTATTTCCTTTGTTCTGCACCATCACATTGACCCAAAAGCAGGTCACCATTGCAACAGGTACATGTTGGTCTGTTGTGGTCAGAATACAGTCCATGGCATTTATATTGCTTCAGTCTCCTAAACTGCTAAGTGCCTTGAACCTGTCGCTTCATTTCTTGCACCTGCAGTCAGGTGGAGCTGGCGGTGCACAACATCTTGCAGCGCTCCAACATACACAATGTCATTGGTGTCATGATGGGAAACTTCGAGCCAGGTGGGTTTTCTCACATTCATCACGATGCATTCTCAGTCAATCTGGAAGTTCTCTTGTAGTTTGTACTATAGCTTTATGCGTCTGCGCTCTTTCTTTCCATTTTTTTTTTTTTTTTTTTTATGGCTTGTACACGGCCCTTGCCAAGGAAAACATTATTGTTAAAAACTACCATAATTTTTGCTCTCTGTGTTTGTTCACGATTTAAATGCAAAACAAATCACCAAAGTGCAGGAAGAAAATACTAGGTGTGTGGTTAGTGGAAAAAAGTGCATACGAAGGCACGGACCACTGACTCAGTTTTATTGGTCAAAGAATGAACGTATAGGAACGTGAAAGGTGAAAGGTTTATCAAACGCTATATCACAGAAACACGGCAATACTGCAGCTCGAAGAATACCACCAAAATTTTGAAAGGACATGTATTTCAAAAAAAAAAGAGAGAGGCCAAAATGTCAAAGAAGGGGTATGCAGATTCAAATTAGCGAATTCTTCTTCGTGTGCACCTCGTGTGAGTGAAAGGCAGTGTAAAGTGAGGCATTCTTTTCAACATGTCAGTGATAAACATGAGTTACCCAAATGACAAGCAGCAAAGCGATACCAATTTTGAAGTTTGTGATATCTCTATACTACTACTCACAGGAGTATGTACTAACCAACATGGGTTTAAGCTAGCAGCTGTATATACTGTGTCTTTTAAATATTTTGTTGTGATTACAGCTGTCTGTGGTTGCTGATTATCCATTAGGAAAAGCAGCCATTATCTTGTTCTTCAGAAATGAAAAAGCCGAGTTAGTGGATCACTGCCATTTTCCTTTCTTTACGCCACTTGCAAATGCTAAAGGCTTCATGAAGTGCCGCTAGTGGCCGAGGGGGTTGCCATTATCTCTCACTGCTTCCATCAGAATATTAATATGTGTGTGTGTCGTGCAACTACGCAGGCAGGTATATTATCGTGGGCTGTCACCACGATGCAGTGGACCAGAGGTGCGGGCGACCCTGGCACAGGGATGGCTGCCCTCATGGAACTGGTCCGACTGTTTGGAAGCCTCAGAAAGAACGGTCAGTGTTCGCATTCTGGCTGGTCAAATGGTAGCTCAGTTACACTGTGATTAGTAGACAGGCTTTGGCTATTAGAGGCGATTGTCCGCTGTAAGGTGTCAAAATGTCATCACGCATGCATTGTTTTACTTGCCAGTCATCCCTTTCACCAACTTATCCCTGTTATTGCTTTGTCACTTTCCCTCAAGATGTATCAGTGTGCTACCTCAGAAACTTCATGAGTGTTGTCACCATTTTGACAATGCGACAGGCTCATCTAATCAGACCATGCGTGCACTGCAAATTGTGCCGTGCATTCTCGAATCAAGGCCAGCGACAGTGAATCCTCTAGAACTTACATTGATGCATGTGTAAATAGCGTATAACTTGAGCAGTGTCAATCAATCTGATGATAACCAGCATCATTGCTATCGCTGCCTAGTACTTTTTTTTGTTGGCACTTGTTTGGTAGGGGGGGAGGGGCAGGGGCAATAAAAAGTTTTTATATTAGAAGTTCTTTGTCAGTCGCCTTCCAGTCTATGCACATCACTTCCGTGTGACAATATCAGAGGGAAGGAACTATGGCAGCGCAAGGTTTTCGGAGCTTCAGTTATAACAAATCCTCATTGAAATGCTGGTACCAGGGTGCACACCGCTCTGGTACCAGTTGATACTCTGCACTTGGTAAAAGTGTTACCTTGTTGCTTCTCATCAGTGCTATAACTTCATGATTCCTCACAGCCTTGCTGCCGAAAAGTGGCTTATTATTTTGATGCATATGGTTGATTTATTTTGCAGGCTGGACTCCTGGCAGAACACTGGTGTTTGCTAGTTGGGACGCGGAAGAATTTGGCATGGTGGGCTCCAATGAGTGGGTGCAGGTAATTCTGTCTACTGTTCTTCATTGCCTGTTTCCCGCAAGTGTCCATACATTCTGAACTGAAGTTCATTATGTGAACCCGTGTTACCCACAGGCACACGAACAGGAGCTCTACCACCGCACAGTGGCGTACATCAACCTGGACCAGGCAGTCTCAGGTGAGAACTTTCAGTCTCATAGTTGTGTTAATTCTCTTTCTTTTCAGCCTGCAGGGCCTGTTTCATGCGGTACAAATATTTCGTGAATCCGCAGCTACAATACGGCTTGTCCAGATGGCCAGTAGGGGCAATCTAGCATTTTAGATTGATCTAGATTAAATTTCCAGCCCTATATCTTGATTGAGAACACCAACGCAAGCAACACGGCACAAAGAGAAAAGGAAAAAAGAATGCCGAGTCTGTAAATAATCTTTTCTTTGGAAAGGCCTGTCATGCTATGCATACATTCAGTACCTCGTCTTATCGAGGTGAGCCAACAACTAGCAAAACAGGATGAAAAACTAGCAGCTAAAGAAGGGAGCATGTCAGTTTGTAAATCCTATCAAAGAAAAAATTATTCTTTGTCATGCAAGGAAGCTTCATAGTGCAATTACATTGCCCTAAATGTCTCATGTGACCAGCTTTTATCACCTCTTTCGCATCACTGTCACAGCTACTTGACAAACTATGGTGTCTTTTAGAAACCATGCGACACTGACTTGGCACGCAACGCTGTGCATAATTATACATACATGTTTCTCTTTGTCCCATGTTGCTTGCACTGTTGTTTAACATTCAGCACTACCAACCTGCTTGCATCCATCCTTCTAGATTGATTCAGTGTTTGCGTTTGGTGTCCCTTTAACACGATGCCCACCCACTACACCAGTCGTGGCGTTGTGGAATTTTGTGGTTCCTGTCTTTCCGACGTGTGCAGGAAACAGCTCCCTGTATGCACTTGCTAGCCCTCTGCTGCGTCAGGCACTGAAGGAAGCTGCGGAGCTGGTGCCCTGCCACGAAGGCTCGCACTCCGAGATGAGCGTCTACGACATGTGGAGAATGCGCAAGCCTCGCGTGCCCAACAACGCGCATGCACCACCACTGTGAGCATTGTCTAGCTTCATCTAAACTCTTTCTTCTCTGTTATTTATCACAGCATCTCAAATTTATACAGACTAACAAAAACGCGTTTTCTCGTGCATTACAAGAAAGGCAAGTTGGGCTGGCCTTAAACGAAGAATATGTGGTAGAATGCATGTTCATTAAGACATTTTGGGTTTGACCTGTGCTGTAAGTACAAAACTAGTTATCAAGAACAGAGTGTGTTATAAAAAGAAAACACATGCACACACGCACGCTCTCACAAAGAGAGAGAGACAGATAGACAGAGTAGTTTCTGGTGATGCTAGTATGCGGCATTGTAGTAGTGTGTTCTGTTAATTCTTATCTTGTTGCCAGTTGGAATTTGTCAGGCAGGTTTCTGGGTGAGTCCCTGGTATGCTGTATATAAAACAAATGATTTTGTTTCTGCACCTGAAATAATTTTTAGGCATGAAGTAGGTAAAAAAAAAAAAAAAACTGAGGAGAGGGCCCCAGCAATCCAAGATGCATCACAAAAAGTGTGGTGGAACTCGCGGGTCATCTTTGGCACTGCTGTCTTTGTTTATAAGACAAATAGCAATGGTTGCTGAGAAAGCTGGTGGCTTTCTGCAGCTGACATGGTCTTCTTCAGTGAGGCACAAATCATGGTAGAGGGGCGCTTGGCTCTGAGGTGAGAAAGGGCAGGTAGAGAGGAGAAGTAGCTGCCCTCTCAGTTGGAAGTGCTTCCAATCTGGGGAGGGCTTCACAGAGAGTGATGTTAGTGCGTCTCCTCAGTTTCTAGCTTTTTCTCCATCGTATGGAGAAAAGTATAGCGCATACATTGAAAAAGATTAAAAACAATTATTGTGTTTCTCTGTCGTCCCTTTTCATGACATTGACGATGGAAAAATGCATTTAAAAAAAATGTATTTAACAGACAGATTTGATTGCGAGCCACAGAGGTTACATGTAGTGAATGGTCTTCTTTGTCTTTCTCAGCATAATGCCCCCCGCATCAGGCTCGGATTTCGCTTCCTTTTTGCTGAGCCTCGGAGTGGCTTCTGCACACCTGCAATTTGTGGGAAAAGATCCGGTGAGTAACACATGCCAACAGTTGTGGCTGACACAGAGCTTGAGTGCAGTTGCTGAGAGATGGTGGTTATGTAGCGGTTGAAGGGTATATAGGTACTGGCCTTTAGCTTGTGTGCCATTCCATAACTATGGTTAATTTTTGTTTCTTTTGACCTTGTTCTGTGTTTTTCGTAGACTTGCACTCAAAGGGGGGGGGGGGGGGGTAAAGGGGCAGATGGCTTGAAGGAGGCAAAGATTCAGGTGCGTATTAAAGAACTCTACATCGTCAAAGTAATTTGAAGCCCTCCACTGCAGCATCCCTCTACAGCTTTGGGGATTTGACTCCATCAGTTTGTGTTTTGTTCTAGTCTAAACCACAGTGCCCTCGTTGAAATTATTGAAGTTTATGTTATAATGCACTAAAATACTTTCCTGAAATTCCAACTGTTACGGGAAGGAAAAAAGACGGCTCTACAAGACGAGACAATACTTAAAAAATACTTGGAGGAGTGCAAACACTTGTTTTGTAGGACTACCTTCTTCCTGTAGTCAGGGGCCAACTCGCCTGTCCATCATTCAGTTATATAACGACTCTCACGAAAGCACGTGGTGACGTACAGGCATCGGACTACCCACCGTACCACACGGCGTACGACACGTATGAAGTGGTGGTGAACCACACGGATCCAGGCCTGCGCTCGCTGTCCAGCCTCGTGCGGGTGGTCGGCGTGCTCCTGCTGAAACTGGTGGACTCGCTTCAGCTGCCCATGCATGCAGCCGACTACGCCGAGCAGATACGGCTTGACTATGCCGTCTTCGAGAAGACCTACGCCCCGCTGCTCAAGGATCACAACATTGATCTCGGTCAGTAGTAGTGGGGCTGTCTTCCGGGAACGCGAGACTTTTTCCACCAGACCATTGGCATTTGAGGACTCGTTGACAGACAGCAAAGTGTATGGGCTCTCAAAGTCTGTGGGAACAATAGTTAGTGTTATTTTTGTAAGAAGTTCCGACCATGATTGTACTGTTAGAACTTGTTTTTAGTATTCCCAAGTTGGTGGTCTTGCTAATGTTAGCACAATGTCGCATGATTTATTCTCGGTTGCAGGAACCACGTTCCACTGGGGACAGAATGCAAAAATGCTTGCATACTTTGACTTAAGTTCACAATAAAACGCCCCAGGTGGCCAAAAATTAACCTACAACCTTCCACTACTGCGCCTCTCGTAGCCCCTCATCCCCAGAATTGGGACCAAAAGTCAATTAAATGGCTGTTTTTCTCTCTCTCTGTCTCTCTCCTGTAGCCCATGTTTTGACTTGAGAAGTCAAACACCTTCACTCAGTATCGTTACATGCACACAGAGTCCAAACATTGGTTTAAGTAGTTTTAAAGCTTCCTTTATAGCAGTATTTTCTTGCCTGAGTATTTTATTAGTTTCAGACTAGGTATGCAGTGTAAAAGCCATACAATTTATGCGAAAACACCCGTGTACTTAGATTTAGGTGCACACTAAAGAACCCCAGGTGGTCCAAATTTCCGGAGTCCCCCACTACAGCAAGCCTCATAATCAGATGTGGTTTTGGCACGTAAAACTGCATAATTTAATTTTAATTTAATTTTTTATGTGTCCATTTATAATTACTATTTTCTGCAGAGCCGCTATCCAAGGCCCTGATCCAGTTCGAGCAGGCAGCGCTGAATTTCCACGACAACTACGAGGAGATGAATAAAAACAAGTGAGGAATTTTTGATATATTGCTGGATAGTTAATTTGAAAGTTCATGCATGTGTCCATTAGTTCATTGCCAGAAAAGATAAAGCAAGGTTGTTCTTGCATTTCCCTTTTTTATTTATTTTATTTATTATTATTATTTTTTGTGGAGCACAAGTGTGAAGCATAACAGCACTGCTTCTAATATTATTCCTAGAGGTGTGCTTACCCATGTAGTGTCAGTGAAAGTAGACACAAATTTATGAATGTCACTGAAATTGAATCACATTAATTCACACTAATAGGGATCGCACATTTGTGTTTAAATTATCAGAAATTTGAATTTGCCCAAGTGGAACAAAGTAGACGCCGTAACAGAACTAGGCCAACAGCTAATCCTCAATAGAGGGAACACAGATACTGTATACAGTGGAATCTCGGTGATATGATCTTCACGTGAATGGGAAAATAAAGTGTATCATCCAAAAATCGTATCATCCAGTGTATCATCCCGAAAAATGTATTATGCAGAATCGTATCAACGAGGTTCCACTGTAACAAATTATTGGGACAACAATGTAATTATAAAATTTTTCTCGCTGATATCATCATGCAAATGAATGTGTGCTTATAACGAACATCGGATATGTAATGAATGTAATATGTCAGATGTACACACACAGCCATTGATGTAAAACCATTGATGTAAGACCATTTATGTAAAACACATTGATGTAAAACCCAGTCACATTCTTAGCGATGTTGCTGGTGCAGTTATTGCATGTGGGCACCAGTAAACACACACAGAATATGTAATATATCAAACATTGGCAAACTTTTGGCTATTAGTGCCTTATTGACCTCCTCGAAACAGTCATTATTGGCCTTATTCCTTTCGCCACAGGAGCAAAAAAAGTTTGAATTAACCGAAGTCATCGATTGTGTGACTGTTTTGAACTAAGTGGTTTCAAAATGCATTGAAATCACAGCGGATGAACCATTATTTTTAGACTTACTTCAGTTAGCTGTAACATTCAGTAGTTCAATTTTGAATTATAGAGAGTCCACTGTGCAGGCACGGAGTGCATACATAATTTCAAAACCTAAGCCTTCGTGTTTACTATGCTGTGGGAGACTGAATGCAGTGCATTAAAATGACAGGTGCAGGTGCTTGCATTGGATGTAGCTGTGCTTGCACTTTGGTTTAATGAGATTTCCCACTGTGTGCTCAGTATGTGCACAAGTTTCATTGACAAAATTCACAGCGAATACGTCCGATCAATTCACATCGACCAATTCACAGCGAATGTACAGTGAATACGTCAGGTTGCGAGTGTATGCTTGACTACAGTGTGCGGTATAAACTTGACCAACTCTCGGTTTTACAGCTAGTGACCTGTTTCAAGGCGAATAAACTGGTGCTGCATTGTTGCTTTTATGCTCGTGTACAGCTTGCTACTGGCTCTTCAGGAGTACAATGATCGACTGATGCAACTGGAGAGGGCGTTTCTTCTCCCCGCGGCCTATCCTCACCACCCGCACTACAGGTGAGCAAGCACCAGTTGTCAAGCTAGTCAGGCAGGAATTGTTTAGATGATTTTTCGATTTGTTGACCTAGCTTATTAAAAGTGTAGATCAATCATTGCTTCACCACATGGGCACTGCTATCTTCGCAGTCGCATCCATTTTCATGCTGTTCTACGTGGCGACACTGCGTTAATGCACTGGTTCAGTGCCAAATGTGCCCCTGTGACTCTGGTGTCTCCAGATTTGCCACACTGCGGTTCATTGGACAGTATTGTTATAGAAATTTCGTATCAACCGCTGCAAATGAGGGTGTTCTAATGATAGTGCAGTAATGCAATTTACTTACCGTTCGTGCATCTTGGGGGCACTGTTGTTCACGATAGTACTGGTGATAACATCATCGCTCATGGTGGAATGCTGAGATGTCCTAGTGTGAGTGCGCAGATAATCGCGATAGTGTTTGATTACCTCAAGCATCAATGAAATAGGCAGCACATCACATCGGTTCTTCTTGTGCTAGGGCTTTTATTTAGACAGTCTGACCGTGTTCTCATCTTATTAGTATGCAAGAACTGGTGCACTGTAAGGCACAAAGTATGACTAAAAAATACATATCTTGCTCGCGCGTAGCTGCTAGTTCAACCTTCATTCATGTTGTCTTCAACCATGCAACCATGCCTCATTATCATATCTTCGTTTTGGCACATAAAATCATAGAATTAATTTTTTTTTATTAAACTATGCATGCATAGTTTATAGTTCACTAGGAGTTCACACTGTGCACAGCTGTAAAAGCTGTGCAAAAGTTGTAGAATTCGCAGGACAGAAAAGAAATCACTGGCAAACTGTGCTGCTTACTTCAGTTTAAAAGTTGCATTAGCCACAATCAAGATAAGTTATGGCCAATGTCATATAATTAGAAAAGCGTTGAAAGCAAATTGAGAAGAGTATGCAACACGTCATCCATAAAAGTTCCTTGCACTTCACCAGTTGATTACATATGCAACACTTTGACATTCTATGAAATACCACTGAAATCGATGTAATGTCAAGGAGCACGTCCTATATAAATTGAAACAAGGCAGAAGTTTACAGGAGAATGGAGGCTTGAAGTGATGCGCAGTGATTGAACAAGGAATGCTGCTGGAGCCAACTTATCGACAAGGTGATTTGTCTTCGACAGGACCCCTTAGTGCTGACGCCCTGACGAAGACACTTCCCCATTGTTGAAATGTTGGTTCTGGCGACATTCCTTGTTCTACCTCTTTCCTGTGTAATTTGTTAGACATGGCTACAAATATATATATATATATATATATATATATATATATATATATATATATATATATATATATATATATATATATATATATATATTGAGCACTAACTTTGGCTTTTTCATCAAGCATCTGAAGCATATATATATATTGAGAATGCAAGCTTCAGATGCTTGATTAAAAAGCCAAAGTTAGTGCTCAATCTCAAGTTTTTGTCTAGCTGTTGTCTAGTTTCTCAAGCTGTTGAAAGACAGCTTTTACTTCGGTCCCCCTGCATCATCATGTATGACGTAATGGTCAAATAAACTTATTATTCTTTTTTTTTTTCTTATTCTTTCTGTCTATTGGAGTTATGTTATCTTCTGTAGGCATTGTACTGCAGCTGCACTTTTCTGTTTGATGATTCGGGAGTGTTAAGGGGCCAGATGCTGTTTCTTTTGCTCATATTTGTTGTGTGTGACAGGGAGGATCTGCCCTCATCAGGTGTTAGTAATGCTTTTTAAAAGCCTGCTGTTCCTTAATTCGCCAAGATTGATGTACTTATACTAGCAAGTCTGAATCAGTAAAGAACTTTTTAAATCTATGTGAAATCGATAGGTCATCAGCATAGCTACGAGCATCTGTTCTTGTCTCGTCTCATCTTGAGGGTGTTGTCTCAACCCTTGTTTGGATCGGGGCCGACAGGCACGTCATCTACGGGCCAGACGTGGACAGCGGCTACCGCAGCGTGCTGTTTCCGCACCTGACGGCTGCCATCGGGAATGCACGGCAGGACAACCACTCCCCGAGCTGGAACCGCGTGCGCGAGTGCCTCTCGTACGTCGTGCATGCCCTCCGGTCGGCCACCAACGTTCTCAGCAGCGCCGTCGTCAGCTGGCACGCCGGCGAGCTCTGAGCGGCTGCAGCGACAAGTGCCCACCGCACAGTGTGCTCCCCCATCGTTCACTATACTGTCCACTTCATCCCTCCTGGCGATCGCTGTTCTCCATCCAAGCACACTTAGCATCACGTGTACATTACAACTTGAAGAAAGTGCACAGACTGACCTGCATTTGCAAGGTCATGCACATTCAGAGCCAAAGCTACTTTTCAAACTCTTCCATTCCCTGCACTGACTTAAACTTTTTCGCTATATATTGGCAGTTTGGAGATATCATTAACGTGCAAATAGGACTAAAAAAGGTATCTTTAAAGCTTGGTTGCATAGCTTTTAAAGATGCGTTGCCCTACTTTTTTGCTTGTGCAATAACGTAAAGCATCGGGGGAGATATGTTGCCGCAAATTATATTATCACATGCATGTTGGAACGGATTCAGTTACACCTTGCTACAATTCCCTAACCCTTGTAGGTCGTCAACTCTTGCTCAGAGTTCAGTCATTGTGCTAGCTGAAGTGTTCCTTCCTTTGTTCATCGCTGCTAATTGCAGAGTGTTTCATCCAGATCTCACCCCTGTGTTAATTAGTACCACCATAAAGGCAGCAATATCATGGCCGTATTCTAACATACCAAAGTTCTAATTTATTCATTGCTTGCATTTAAAATTTTGTCAATTCCCTCAATCACATCCTTTGCGTATTGCTTATATCCAAGCCGTCTCTGTACTAAACTCTATAGAACAACAGGAATTCACTCTAAACTCATAAAGTGTTATTTCAAAACTGTTTTAATTTGTTTTGAGGGAAGAAGTTTATTACTGGCGGTGAAAAAAGAAAGGAGACTAAGCTTCCCTCTGTTGAATTTCACACATAAGCTACAGAGCTGGTACGTCAATGTGGTGTCTCGCATTTCAAAGCATTCTAACATAATTGGACCGTTATTGTCGGGAAAAAAAAATGTTACCAGAACTTGCTAAGTTGAATGCTTGGTTCAATTAGGACGCAGTGAAACGTTCCTTTGCCGGCAAAGAGTTTACTACCCCAGAGCTCATGCTGTCAAAATTTGCAACATTGCAGGAAGATGGTGCAGTAACTTCAAGTTGGCATTGCCGCCTGTCTTTCATTTCTTTGCGTCTTTTCTGGCTTATCAGGTTCACAATAATAATGACATTACTCATGCTTTGCTCATGATCGATGCCACCAACTGTCAACTAATTCAGCTTAGCTTAACATACTTCTTTAGAGCCCCTTTAAACCTTGCTTTTATCATGATCACTGATATAAGGTGATACCTTGAACACACCCTCGACTGTTCCTCTCTGATCATGCGGCATACTAGCTGTTTCGTACAACCTGCCATGAAAGTGTTTGCTTTCATGCTGCTGGTTGGCTCCTGCTTGTTTGAATGTCCCACTGAAGGTTGATTACAATCTAATGGCTTAATGGTTAAGCGTGAAGTATAATGGAAGTGGCAATACATGTGGGTTAGCAAAATGGTGACCTATGCATCCTGAAGTGTGCAGACACATTAACACTTGACTGTTGCATGTGGATGCAAAGTTTGCATGTTGCTGATCTTCTTAGTGCTTTTGATTGGGTGCTCACTTGAGCTTGCAACAGTCTAGAGGGCACTATGCTGATGTCCAGCAAGCTCTCGTTAAAAAGGTCTATTACTGGCAAGAACAGCACAGCAGTTGCAGTGACTCGAGTTCTTTACACCTTGCACTTTCACCAAAAAGTTGTCATTTTGTACATAAGTTCTTCACAAAGCACCTTGCGGCATTGCTGAGAAGTCGCAATTTAGCAGATTTTGGGGTTTAGATATTTTTAATACATTGTGGTCAATGAGCCATTGTGATTCATTCCTTCAAATGAAAGATTTCCCGTGTCTATGTGCGCAAGTACAAGTTTTTTTTTTTAAGTTTGCAATGAATGTAAATTCAACTCTTCTTTGCCATTATATTGCATGAACTTTCATAACCGTCCGCTTCACATGACACTTAAGTCAAATTATATGTATATGTTCACGTCATTAAGTGGAACCACTTGATGGTGTCCTGGTTGTCTGTGTTTCTCACAACCAGACTAGCGTGTCATAAGGTGTGGCAGCTTGCATATGACACACCTTCTTAATTACTTGTTGCACACCTAGTTGCTTCTGAATTCAGCATTTCTAGAGCATTTGTCAGGCAATATGTGCTGTAAAGTAATTAAGAAATCAATTTCTCGTGCACACCTCTTTGAATATTCCAGCTCAAGGAATGGAATTATGCCATCTTCCACAGGTGATTTCT
Source organism: Dermacentor silvarum (assembly GCF_013339745.2). Lineage (NCBI taxonomy): Eukaryota > Metazoa > Arthropoda > Arachnida > Ixodida > Ixodidae > Dermacentor > Dermacentor silvarum. The sequence goes on along the minus strand of NC_051156.1, from coordinate 192,760,455 downwards.
AAAATTTCTGTAAAACTTCAAAATGCTCGCTCGATGTATAAGTCAATACTCTGAGGATAACTGCAGAGTATGCCACGCACTTCTCCTACAATTCATAAGCATTTCAGCATGAATTGTTACCGTGATGATAGCTGTTTTAGATATGAGGTGAATGTGTTGCACTGTGTATGAATAGTTCTGTGAAACAAAAGGTGAATGGAAGTGCTACACAGGAAGTGAAGAATGAGTCACGAAAACTAGCACTCCATACCTGTGGCAATTCCTAAATTTCTTATTATAGTCTCACGAGTCTATGTCTCACCCTAGCACAGTTTATAGAGTGTGAGCATTGCAGAATTAGGCTTGGTATCTTCTTTGCACGAAGCATCTTTACTAGAACATGAACCAGCAAATGAAAAACACACATCTTATCAGCCAGATTGTTTGATGAGGCAAACAAACGACAACATGCTTCTAACTTGCAGCTATCGTCAAATAATTTAAAGCATTCTAACCAGCCAATCCTTCAAATGCGCTGCACACAGTTAGTTCCACTTGAGACTTTGTTCAGAGATGACATTATCACACATCTTGAACACATGACTGGTTGAAAGTAAAATGGCGATGCGCTATTTTAAAAATTGCGAGGTCTGAGTACTGCAAGAAACCTGAACTTGTGTGCGGTTTAGGCATGCAACCATAGAAAAGTGGATCGCCATGCTTACTGCACATGCCAGTGCGTAACTGAATTCGAAGCTGCATGCCTAAGCTTCACAGTTCAGGGTTCTGATGGATTTCATGTTCCTTAAAGGTACCCTGAAACACTTTTCTAACTAATGGCCTAACTATCAAAGAAAATCACCTCACGAATCTCCTGCCGCGAAAATTGTTCTAGTCCTTCAAGTATAAGCAGAGTTAGAGGTAGTTATCACACCAATGCGCGGCTTTCTCTCACCTTTCACCTACACTAGCGTGATGGAAGCTACACACGGTGGATGGCAAGAGGGCAAGGCCCCGCCCAAAAGTTTAGCATTTCTATATTTATTTTTTTTTATGACTCTACTTCCGGTTCAGGTGTGTGCGTCACTTTCTCGACGCGAGATGGGCACTGGGGCTGCCTCGCGTCGCCATGCCCCTCAAGCTATGTCACCCATAGAGACCAATCGGAGCACTTGGTTGTCAGCAGCCTTGTCAGCAGACTTGTTTCGGGGCTGAAAACACATTGAAAGCATCGCTGAACATAACTATAGTGTAACTAGAGCTCTGTGGCTGTGGCCATCATTGTAATGCAATATTAAGACATTGCTTACTCATCAGTACAGAGGGATGGAAGGTGGGGAGAATAAAAATGGGAAAAAAAGTTCATTAGATTAAGTTTTCATCCTCTGTAGGCTGGCAGCAGTAGGGGACTAAAATGAGCATTTGCTTGTGTGATGCTCAGAGTAATTTTCTGCTTACTATATATAAGGAAAAACTGAAGGAATGCACAATACCCTTACTGAAGAATGCCCTGCAGGACGTTGTGACAGAGTTATGTTTATATCACACATCTTACAAGTAAAACCAAATGGTACGTTTTTTAGCATCACTGTGCTGCCAAAGGTTAGAAGACTGGCAGAAATTTGATGAAGGAAAGCCAAGCATTCTTAAGCCAAAGGGTAAAAAAGGTGCATACTTTTGTTTGTGCGCATTCTTTGAGGCCACTGCGGTGTTGTGCATCTCCTATTTTTACCCGGCTGTGTTATGGTTTTTTTTTTTCCATAACCAAGCTTGGTTTCGAGGTTGTTGAAAAACCTCTTGCTTCTTGTTCTTTTGTACAGTAGCATAATGGCATCGACAGAATGTGTTTTGTGTGCGTGTTTGTGAGTGATGTTTTGACATACACTCAGAAGAACTTAGGCACATGATGCATTTATATTTTCAACAACTTCTCTCTGGGCTTGCTGTTGTTTCCTGGTTGCATGATGGACGTTGGCACTTACAGGCAGCCACAAGTGATCCTCTAAGATGCCTTGCATACAGAGTGGTCAGCTGTTAAGACTCAACACACTAGCACTAGGGCATGAGTAAATTTTCTTTCGTGGCAAGTGCGGAAGCTTTGCAGCTAATGGTTTGTGGCTGGCAGGCAGTGCTGTTATCTCTCGAGTAGCCTGTCAAAGGCATCAATGCTACTTTCACCAACAGCTCTCAGCTAGTTCCCCCAGTGGGCCAAACACTTTTATGTTATCTTTAAGAATTGACTGCCTGTGCAACTACGAAACATCAACCAGTCCTGCAGAAAGTTCACTTAGGACATTGTTTCTTAGGAAGTAAACCTGTCCTTTTATGTTCCTCATCTTGTTCTTGAAGTCACTACTTTAGTTTTCGGTAAAGGGTGCTTTTCATGTGGCCGTTCTTTTGCTATTGCCCGTTTGTACCAACGACGTCTGTAATGAATATTTTATGATGCGAGCCACAATTTAGGCTACCTACGCTCTTGCACATGCGGGTGCTGGGGAAGTTGGAGGGTGAAGCAATTATACATCTCTAACGAGTACACTTCCTCTACTTCTTTTAACAGAGAATGGTAAACCCGGTGAAAAATTGTAACAATATAATTTGTCGTCGTCCTACCTACAAGTGCAGAAGCCAACAAAGGGCGATTGCTTTTTTGACCTCTGGAGATTTCTGTCATGCCCTTGCTCTGGAAGAGCCCGCCCGCAAGTTAATTTTTTGTGAATTTTAATCGCAGCCTGAAATTAACTGTTTGACGAGTCGGTTGGTAATAGTTCGTTTGAGCAATACAAAGAAAAAGATGCATCTTACACCAGCGCTAGTGTGATGTGTGTGTGTATATTTTATGTGTTTGGTACATCTTATTTTCTCAACCATAATTTTTATGCATTGTTGTGTGTGATATCCAGTTTACTGTGATGTGATCTCAAGTTATTCAACTTGAATGTTCTGTCATGTTTACAGCTTGAGGTGGTGCACATTTTTCTTTTTAATGTGCTGACGAATGAGGTTAAATACAGTGAGATTGGGATCTCACAAATTAGGAAACCATTATTCTGTTAAATTTTTTCCGTCTTGTACAAAAGCCTAACCTTGTGTTTTAGGCGTTCTCAATTGCTTTTGTGCATTGTACGCATTTGTTATTGCGACATTGTGTCCAGTGGAGAGTGTATTGCTATGGCTGCAAATAATGCGCATTCATGATGGTACAAGCATTGTTCTGTGTTACATAAGTGTGGGTGCGAGATGTTTGAAAAGTTTTACTCTGAATTAACTGAAAAGGCATCCAGTTCACTGCAAAACAGGTCTTGCTTTTTTAACTTTTTTTTTTTCGCGCTAGAAATGCACATAGTTTTGGTATTTTCTGGGAGTTGCAGTTCTTCATTTTCAATCGCCGTCATCCTCCCACAGATAATCTCTGCCAAGTAGGTAAACGCTAGATAGTAGATAGCTCAAGGCTCACTCACTAGCTGCCGAGGGCAGCTTCCTAAGCTCGTAACGTGGCAGCTATTGGGTTCACCGCATCCTACATCACCGATATTCAACATTTGTTTGATACCTTTGCCCCATGCTACCCTCCGTGGGGGTGTAGGAGCTTGGAACAGTTACTATTGCACGAGACCATTTTCACGAGAAGCACGAGCACTTAGTGTAAGTCTGCCCCTTTTTTACTCACCACTCGTCTATCTCTGTCCACTCCCTTTTTATTTTTTTAGGTAATTTTAAATAGTTGCATGTAGTGTATATAAATTTTCAGCAATACCGTTTGATATTTTGATGCCTTCACCTGTTTCATTGCCATGTAGCCTAGCAAGCCAAGGGCACGGTACCACAATGGAAGGTCTTTTTCAGCGCATGCTGAGTGGTTTCACCAGTAGAGGCTGACAGAACGAAAGAACTCTCTCAATGGCCTAATTTTCTGCTGACATTATTTTAATGTCATGTCGCCGTTGGGTGTATAGGCTGTAATGGACAGTAAACATTGTATTGTCCACTTCTGTCACTTCTGCGAGGCGTTGTTCCGTATTGCTGGGTGCTTTTTCACAGAAGTGAATGTATACTGCTGAAAATAGCCAGTTGGGAGCAAAGCAGAAACTCATTGATGCATTAAAAAAAGAAGAATTTGTGATGTGTGAAAACGTTGGTGGTTCAAACGGGGTATTTTTTATGTTCTCTGCTGTGAACATGTAAACTGGGGGATCGTATGACTCACACATGTATCAGCGAGTTCTGTATTGTACATAACCTGCTTGATGAACACCTCCATGAAAGGAAAAGGAACATGTACTTTCCTTTGTGAGCATATATAAACAGGAAGATTGCGCAAACTGGGGGTGCATCATTAAATTCTGTAATGTACATGTCCAAGTTAACCTGCCTGTTGAACCCCTTCAAGAAAAAAGAAAATGAACATAGACTATCATGTTTCTCCCTCCCGGTGTTAGCTAGAATGTCGCCGTCAGCAGTGTAACAAATCAAAAGTTTGAATTTTTCAGTTTTATGTTTAGTGCAACAGCAGCTAGCAGACAACGTATTTGCCTGCAGAGTCTTTCATCGATTTTTATGCAACATAACCATCCCAAGCATGACTAACGCGTGCCAAAGGCAGCCAATCATTTTAGGACATTCCTCCTTCTTGGATGTTGTGCAACCTTTCTAGGTGTTGTGTGGCTGTTGGTGGCGTGTTTCCCTTCCACTGCACCTAGATGCCGTAGCTGCTTTGAGGTTGAACGGGAATAGCTGTCCGCCAGGCCTGAACCGAGTTTCAGGTCAGATCGGAGAGCTCCCTGCAAACGTTACCAGAGAGAACTCTAGCAGGTGCCATCAGAATGATGGATAGTAAATGGATTTGCGTAATCTTTGTGCTTGTAGCTTCTGACGTTCACGTGGCATTATCTTTTACGCCTTATCTATCCATATTTCAAGGCAATCGTATTTTTTTAAGTGCATGAAGACAATAAGTTTGGGTGTGCATGCATAATCGCTGCCGATTGCTGCATTTACAACACATTTCATTCAAAAACGATCAATTTTCAAGGTTACAAAACCAGTTTGAAGCCGGAAGGACAAAGTTTAGGCAAATCCATGTCCTACCTATCATTGCCATGCTTGCTGAACAGTCACACTTGTAGCTCCAGCAGACACTACTGCCGGAGTTCTCTCTAGGAATTTGTCAGGAACTCGGATAGCCGAGTTCTGCACTAGAGTGTGACACTTTTTTTTTACACTTTAGTGTTAGTGACATTACATGAAGAAGAAAGTTTGTATCTCTATACAGTGTTGATCATCATTAGTGCTACAAGATTGTTTATGAGATGCGTTTGAAAGTAGGTCACGTTAGAAAATTGCCTCGCTAGGCTCCCCTTCTTGCAAATAGAGTTGTATATGCGGTTGTGAAGCACATGTGCTATTTGAACCCGGTTTCAGGTTTTCGTGGACCGGTGAGCTTTAATTTTGTTCTTTTTTCACAGGTTTGGTTCTGAAATTTTAAGGTGTGTGTCCGTGTACATTTTCACAGTGTGTGTATTGAAAAATACAATATGCCCCATATTCAATAATCCCGTATGAACATATGGGGGGGGATCCCATATAAAACCCATTAGTTTCCAGATATCACGTGGAGCAAGTCTTGTATGAGGATATGGAAGTCCCATATAAAAATCTGTTTGTTCCCCTATATAATATAGGGCAAGTCTCATAGATGTTTGGGAACATGGAGGTTTCTATATGGAACCCCCATTGGTTCATATGGGTTTATTCTATGTGGGGCTCGTGGATATTTTCGACAGGCATAGCTACAACTTATCCATTGTAGGGTTGGGAAGAATACTATGGTTGTTTTGTTGGAAAGTTTGTCCTAAAGTTTATTATGCTTGATTGCTCAGAATTGGGGGGGGGGACGTATCGAGCAATTATCTTGCTTCCAAGTTGGTTGTTACTGTGGGCATCCGTTGAGAGTAATGTTTCATCATACTTCCTTTTTTTTCTGTTTTGCAAGGTTGGTGCTGTTTGTGATCACTACTTGCACTTTAACCTTGACTTATTTTGGGGGGCTTCTGAAAAAAATTCTGTTGCTGAGGCACGCGCCGCTTACACTACTAGACATGGGAAGCTCAAGGAGAAGCAGTGAGGAAACCGTTCTTGGTGAACCCTTTCCTCGTTATGTGATAGACACAAGGATATCTACGCAGACAGCTTTTGTTTGTGACTATGGTTTTGCTTTTCCTACAGTAGCTCCCCGTTGCTAATATTTGAAACACTCAAAGATCTAAATTATGCCCACCGATTCTTTTGTGAAAAGGACTTTGCGAGGAAATAATCCTAGCAATGGTGGACTATAATTTTCTTCTGGCGTTGAATTCAGAGGTAAAGAAATGTAACCTGTGATACCTGGCTTGCCAGGGGCCAATCTTTATTTTAAACCCTGAGGCCCCGGCAACTACTCCTTGATCTTTTGTTCGGAGACCTTGTCTCGCTAATTATTATTCACTTTTCTTGGTTCAATGTGTAATATACGTGAAGGCAGCACAACCAGTATTAAAAAGGAGGAGTACTGACATATATTTTCGAAGCTGTAGAAAACCTATAACACGCTTCTTGCATGCAAAAGAAAAGAAACAACAAAGTGGAAACGCAAGATACTTTAATTTGATCCTAAAGTTGGGGGTCTCGAAATGCCTGAACTCACATCATTGACATTATCTCGACGTCATGGCTCGGAGTAAAATTCACTGATGTTAATGTAGCAGTAAAGCTAGGTACAATGATTTCGCTCATAAAAAGTAAACGAGAGTTCTGTGCGTTTCTTTTTCTTTTTTCCCCTTTTGGCTGCGCTTACATGTAACAACTGCAGTGATCACGGGAATGAAGCAAGCGAGAATATTGTGACGTCATTTCACATCCACCCACTGTGTACTAAAGCCGATATGGGTTCATAGAAACGAGTATTCTATAAAGTTTTTTAGGCCACTCTGATGCTTTCCAATATTTTGCTATGGTTTAGAGGGCTTGATATTTCATCTAACACAAAAAGAAGGAAGAAAAGACAAGTAGAAAATGTTATGTTAGTACTCCTTAAAAAAATCTACTATAATATATGCTTGCCTGGATTATCATACTTTTTTGTGGTTTGTGCTGACAAATACTGACATAAAATTCACTTTTTTAAAATCTGTTATTTTGCAAATGTGTGTGTAGTCAAGAGAGTGTTATTCATAGAGAGATGGACAAAACTGTCAAATTTTTACCGTTTGTGCTTTTTACACGGTTTGTGAGGAGTTTGCTCTCTGTCTAGTCTTATATGTATGATCATTGTTTACAGAAGTGAATTGACAATGCTGCCGTTATTTACATAACCCTCAATTTGTCACATGTCTCATTTAAGGCGTGTCAGTTTTTTTAATGATCTTGATATTTCTCTTTGGTATTTCAATCCATGCCTTTTATGAACGGTGGTGGTTAATAAATGTTCTGTACATGTTGCAAATAAAGATCACTTTCTTTACACAGGACGTGTGTTTGCGTAGTTTGTAATTGTTGTCAAAATCGCGATTGTTCTAAGTATTCAAACAAGCACGTAAAATCTATCCCTGTCACATTTTTAACTTCCGTGATTGCGAATTTTGAATGCCTTTGCCCAGTAGTTTTAAGAAATGGCATGCCAAATTAAACATGGTCTAAGTTATTGTGTTTTCGGTAACTAGAGGTAATTATTCAATACATTAATATTCATGGGATATTAACTAAACAGAAACAAGAGTAGCTCATTAAAAATGCTCGACGGTATGTGCTGAAGTAAACAAAAAAGGGCAAAAAGTGCAGAGCAAGAAGTCTGTAATATTGTAATCCAGATGTGTTCGAGCTTATTTCTATGTGTTAGCAAAACTCAGAAACTTGAGCTCAGAAACCTGAGGAACCCTTTGAAGAGATGTGCAAATGCAAATGAAATAAATACTGCAATTTTGTACATCTAGTAATTAAAATTACTGCGATTTAAGTGAGCCCATTCACTTTCACATAAATTAAACAAAACTGCAGGCACATAGATCCAGGATGGGTGCATTCAATGAAGCAATCAGCACATTACTAGCTATTCCTTCCATACCCAAACAAACAACTTAAACGTACAAGTTTTAACAACAAAAGCCTCATTGATGTGGAACTCAATACCTCTGCATCAGCCATAGCTGCAATGATATGAACAAAGTACCATTCCTCAAGCAGAATTGCAATGGGCCGAGCTGTCAGTCATAGTTTTGGAGTCGTATAAAAGTGGCACCAGCACTTAGCTGGATCATTCTTGCACTACACAGAATCCACAGAAGTCAGCTCTCCCCATATGGTCCTCTGAAACCTTATAACTAAGCACCCCAAAAGGCCTACAAAAGTGGTTGGATCCAAGGGCATGAGGCACTTGAGGTAAAATGATCGTAGCTTATGGGCTAATTGATTAACATTTCTGGGGAGCATTATGTATGCCAAGCTAGTCTTCTTCCCCAACTCTGATTGGACACTCGTAAAGCCAGAGTAACTCATTTTTAGAGACTGTTTCTATTCATCGGGTATGAAACTAGTCAGACAGCAAGGGACATATATTAGAGGCACAAACGAATACTCATTTGTTGAGACACGTATGATATCATTTGATATGGAAGCTGGTTACAGATCCCCAGCCGAAGTGCAAAGACTGCACAGGCACCCTTATGCAAATATTTTGTGGAAATGTGAAGTTGACCTTCAGCACATCCCTCCGAAACTTAACTCGGTATACCCCATATCTGCGGAGTGGCTGATTGACACGGTCCCCAATAATCGATAATCATCAAGTGATGTGAGTGAACAGCGAGCATCTGGACTGATTGAGAGACAAAGCTTTGCTCTTATAAACCCCTAACTTTGATCCAGACAAGGGAGAAAAGTCAGTGTACACACAATCAACTGCTGCAACTTTACCGGGTTGTGCTATGCTCCTCTCTTTCACAGTGCTGAGGGCTAAGTCTGACAAATAGTGCAGCAATGTGGACTGGTGAAGGGTCCACCAACCACACAAGTATCCCTGCAAGTATTTTTTTTTTTCACTTTGTGTATAGGTGTTTGTGTGTATCTGTTGTGTGCAATGTGTTGAGGAAGTCCATCCACATGCTGCACACAGATGTGTCTACAGATTGTCCACGATTTAATGTGGGCATTATGTAGTGTTTGGTAGGTAGGAAGAGTGCCTGGGCCTGGTGGCATCTACCTCCATCCCGGAGGCTTGGTCATACACTAACCTATATCTAAATGCTTACCATCTCATTATGAACAAATAACAAATAACAACAGAAGATCATCTGCAACATCAAAATAACTTGCCCTTTGATAGCGCTTGGATCCTTTGTGGCGCATAGTATCTTTCGCATCATATTATCAGACTTTTGTTTGGTAAACAGAGCAGTAGGCGGGCGGATAAAAGACTAAATAATAATATAGACGGAATGATTACGAATAAACTGTGCGAGCATCGTGACGTTCCAGATGCAACATTGGACCGGATTGGAAACAAGCCATGCGGTTGGTAGAGGTAGAGGTAGAGGTAGAGCCTTGGAGTTATTGGCACACACCCACTCTGGGGGATTGGCCAAGAACCGGGTAGTTTGAAATAACAATCAGAAAGGAGATGTATAAAACAATACAAACATAAATGTGGGAATATATGGGCATCTGAGAATGAATAATTAGAATATATCAAATGAGTTGAATAGAATATAGGAATAAATGATGACTAAAAAAAAAAATAAACGAAGTAGTCATCAAATTTGTAAAAAATATTTCGAAACCCTAAGCCCTGATTTTGTCATATAAATCTTTCTGACCCTGTAATGTAATTCTGGATGGCATCGACAACCTTCCCGTCGCTGTGCCCAAGGATAGAGGCCCCCAATGATAGTAAATTTTTAACATTTAATTCTAATCTAAGAAAATGGAACGTTGTTTCTAAGGTTCTTTTTCGCAATTCAGAATATCTTTGACAGACAATAAGAAAATGATCTAATGTTTCATGTTGTCCGCAATAGGGACAGTTAGGTGAGGGAACCAGACCAGCTCTGTGTAGCTAAAAATTTAAAGATGGAATTCTGTAGCGTAGTCTAGTGATTGGTAAATAGCGGCTCAAATGTCCTTCTTTCTTCTTTTTGACCCTAAATACCTGCAGCTCTCAATCTGATATTACACATGCAGCATCCAGTTCTTTTTGCGGCGCGCTGCGATGTTTGAAGTTCGCGCGACTGCGCTGTTGCCAAATCGACACACGTGTTTGACCTTCCCCGCATCCGATATCAGGATCGTTATCCGTAGAGGGAGGGCATGGGGATGTGGAATTCCACTTCTAATTTGAGGCGTAGGCGTATTTCCCGGCGTTTGGTAGCGGTGGCGGCTAGCGATTGGTGGTCGCCTCCGCAGCTGGCAGCTGTCGCCAAAACTGGCCAACCAGGCATTTCCTAGCCAAGCTGAGCCAGCTTGAACCGAGCTCCAGCCGTGAGTTCTCGCCGGCGTCGCAAACAGCGCATCAACAGACCTTCGTGGCCCATTCGTTGAGGTGGTTGTACCTCGAAGTCAGTCACGATGGTTCGCGGCTTTTTAGCCGTGCTTCTATGCGCCAGCCTGGTGCTAGGCGAGGAAGCTGACCCGAAGAAACCCACGGACACTGTGATCACTCACGCTCGCGTGGAGGTAACGCGTCCGTTGTTTTCTTTTCCAGAGTTTTAGGCCGCATGTGCGTCGGAAATGTGGGGTGCGCTTAATGAGAAAGAAATGCCAACGTGTCACACTTTTCCGTTTCAGAGCTGCGGCGGATGACGACTGAATGCCTATCCTGAAGTGAAACGGTTTGTCTACGACGACATACCCGAGTAGTATCCTTTTTTTGGTATTTAGATGGAAAGAATGTAAATTCTTTACTTGCTTTCGAGCTAGTTTTACCGTCGTGGAAATGGTCGAGAAACCTTGACACACATCGTTAGTCACAACACGGAGTTCAAAGTGATCCACGGCGCGGTGCCCGAAATACTTTTCTTGAACGCCGCAGGAGAGGAAGTTGAGGTACGTACTTTGCTTACGACTACACAGTAGACTTTGAAAACTGGGAGTAGGAAGTACTACTGAGTCTATCCTCCGTCGTTTTTCATTTTGCCCTGCTGTGATGTGTTGTGTACTAACGGTTGAAACGTTCACTAAAACACGAATCCAGGTAACCGTTGAGTCGTGGTTAAATGAAGCACTTTTCATACGTTTCAAATGAAAAAAAAAAAAGAAAAGAAAAGTTGAAAACAGAAGTGATTTGCATTTATGTTAAACATGCTGTTCTCTCACGCAATGAGTACCCAAGTGGGAGGCAATTGCGTAATAAGCCATGCTAGGGTTTTCCACCTGTTGCCTGGATTTGTTGATTTCCGTAGTTTCACGATGCCAATAGTTTTTTTTTAGGAACACATAAGGGCAGGGTGCTTGAATATAGGTACCATATTTGGCAAGCGATTCGTTTTTCGATTCTATTATTTTATCATGCATCGCGCGGAATCGTATCAGTCACGGCGATAACGATGACGTGAAAGAGAATAGAAAACCTGGGGCCTAGGCATAGTTATATCTGAAAACAGACCTCGTGTGTGTGAACTCCCCAACATCTCTGCTATGCTGCCAAGACTGAGAACAGCATAGAACATAGAAGGGAACTGCTCTATATAGCTGACAGCTTTAAGTTATTGGTCATATAGTTAGCACTTCAGTACAATCTGCCAAAGAGCCTCGAGTTTTCGTAAATTCATTGTGTGAGCTTTTATAGAAGGCTGTATTGATTAGGGAATCAAATGATCCACGTGCACAAGAGGTGTAGTTGCTAGTTATGGGCCACTAACATTCATCAGAGGCTGAAGTCCCAGGATGCACTATTTGAGGGAACACTTGCGACTTTAACTAACGCCTGCCATGGCAGCTAGGTGACTATGGCAGTCCCGCGCTAATGCCAAGAGGATGCAGTCACAATGCCTAGTCAAAATTCTATATAATTTTCATGTGGTGCAATTTTCTTCACATCCATGAAATTTTAACAGCTATGAGTACTCTCGTAGCCTGTGGTGTCACCTTGGGATTAAAATACATTTTACTGTAGTTTACATACAGTCCAACAGCGGGAATGACTTGTAAGGCTGCTAAAATTCTGCTCGTTTCAGCGCCTGAGCCTGGAGAAGAGGAGCCGCAACGAGTGCAACCAGCTGCTGCATGAGCGCGGCTTCCGCAAGAAGGAGAAGGAACCAGAAGAGGATGTTGAAGAGGACCTTGGAATCAAGGGCGAGCTCTAAATGCGACCACGGAGCACAGCTCAACATGCACCATTGACCATCTGTTCACGTCGTGCCTACGATACAGCAGCTTAATATGATGCACATTTTTTCTCATGCCGTCAAAATGTTGGAGGTGGATATCCGGTGCACAACATCTGTGCATTCAAATTACAAATGAAATTGAAATCTCGTGGTAAGGTAAAGCTGCTCCCATGTTTTTTGTGGGCGTATGTCTAACGATATGACGCATTCAGTTTCGTGTAGCTCGCTTCTAAAGTGCCACTGGCACTTAACACTTAAGCCATGTTTTTTGGCAGCTTGTTACAATCAAAGCACTGCTTTAGCTCTTCAGGCGATGCATTTTTCATATTGCGCTTGTTGACTAATCAGTGTTGAAATATCATACAAAGGCATTTTGGTTAAAGTGTTAACAGTAAAATCTTGCCCAAATTGGAAGAAAAAGCAAAGGCACCTTTCAAATTGGGGCTTGTTAAGGGCGAGTGGATCGCGGTGAATTTTACTGCAAAGTTGTATCGCAAGCACAATTTATCATTCCTGCTGTTGAGATTAGTTCTGTTGAGCTTCACATTTTCCTTCACTTCATTGTTTTTTTGTTACTTTCACCACCTTCTGTCAGCAAAGGGCTTCTTTATGACCATTAATCAGGTTGCCTAAATGAAGTTGCTGCCGGAAATTTTTAAAATCGGCTGCGGCGGATGTACTGCATCTGGTTTTTGGTTGTACTGGAGTTCTGGCTGGTTTTGGTGATGTACATAAATAAACATATGAATTTCAATTTGTGTCGTGTGAATCATTTAAGAGAAATTTCGCGTTTCTTTGTACCACCTGCGACCATATCTTCTGGCGACAGCACACCACTGGTCTGAAGAAGAGATCCCCTGTGATAGCATCCCCTACTTTGCATATGAACAGCGTCCTAGTCATTTGCATAGCAGCACATGCATAACTGCACGGCCATCCCATAAAATAGCTTTTCACTTCATGTAGTGCTCTGCTTGATGAGAGACGAGGATGCAAGTTGTGCCCATAGATATAAAAAAAGAAGAGCTTCTTATGCTACACTTGAGAAATATGCGAATGGAGCACAATTCAAAGCAATTGGAGAAGTTTAGCTTGTCCAGTATTTGGGTAAATGCAGGTGGACCGGGCGCTGGGGCGGAGGCGTAAGCTGGGACCTGTATGGTGCTGCCACCTGGTGGCACAGAGCTCAAACAGACAAAAGCAGCTAATATGCAATAATCAAGAGTATTCTACTTCGCTGCTGGTGTAAATTTTTGGCAGCAATAAGATTACGCCACTGCTGAAAATTTACACCAGCAGCGAAGTAGAATACACTTGGTTACTGCATATTAGCTGTTTTTGTCTGTTTGATCTCTGCGCCACCTGGTCGCAGCACCATACAGGCCGCTCACGTTTACGCCTCCGCCCCAACGCCCAGTCCACCTGCGTTCACCTGAATACCGGACAAGCTGAACCTCTCTATTGTCTCAAGATATGTGAATAATTTCTATTATGGCTTCAGATTTTGAGGTGCGATCTTGCGGCAAGGTTGACATTTGGGTGAGTTGGTACGGTTCCATGATAAGGTGTGAACGAATAGGACAGGACAGTAGAATGTACACTAGTGCTCGTGTACACAGCACCTTTTAAAAGATTGTGTAGAATGCGAGCAGAGTAGCATGTAGGTGGCTACATACACGTCGGCAGAGAGTTTCGTACAATTACTAGAGGGAACTGTGGCACGAGTGTCCAGGGGAGCTGCAAGCAGAACAGTTCAGCCAGCATGGAATGTTGCCCATCACGTCTGTGGCTCCTACCCACGATGGGGGATTGGCCAAGAAATGAATGCTGGATTTGCCTGAAACATTTGAAGAAACATGGATTTGCCTAAACTTCATCCTTCTGGCTTTAAATGGCTTTGTGACTTTGCAAGAACATTTAAAACAAAGTGCTGTGTTTTGAATAATTAAACATTATTAAAGTTGTCCAACAGCAGGATTTGAACACATGACCTCTAGCACTGAAGCCCGATATTGAAACCATTACGCCACAGATGCATGGACAAGCGCAACCACTGCAATTAGCAGCAATTATGCATGTTTGCATGCACTCTTTTTACCCCCTACATTCAAAAAAAGAATAAATTGCTTTGAAATTTAGGCCCATTTTGGCCCAGTTGGTGTAATAAACAAAGCCAGTAGAACATCCGAAGCGCCAAGCAAGAAGGTCAGACAAATCCATGTACTGCCCATCATTCCCACGGTGGCTGAACGATCACAGTTCCGGCTAGTTATTGTCAGAAACACTGCATGCTGGCATAATTCTCTGCAATTCAATGGAGAACTTTCTCTCTCCTAAGCAGTATATTGAGCCACCCACAGATAGCAGCACTTGCCATCCACTCAAAGTGCCACAAGAGTTGCACTCGGGTACACTGCTGTTGCACTGCTTCACATTACACTGCCAGCATGAGCAATGTGCCGATGGGCACTAGTGTTATTTCAGAGCGGCGGCAGCGTGAATTATCAGGATACACCGATCTGGCAGAGTGAATTGTATAAACATTCAGCTAAATGTCTCTAATAGTGACTGCATGATATAGGCATTGCACCTGTCCATTTCCAATGCCCAAACCTGGTAACGTAACAAGATTTTACAGGTGTGATGTGAAGACTTGGTGCATTGTCTTACCATCTGTTCATCAGTCATAGGCCAAGAGCAAAAAAGCAGGAAACGATGTGGTCTTTGTTTCTTTATTTCCCAAAGAACGAAAGAAATGTACATATAAAACGTGAGCAGTTTAAAATCCAACAATTTCTAATTACAAGAAACCAATGACTCCCATGGCTACAAGAACTTAAAAAAACATTTTTTTTTCTGCTGTAAATATCTTCCATTTACCACGTATTTTACAACAGGGCCGTTTATTTACACACAGTTGACAAGCACAGCCAGAGAAACGAGAACAACTGCACTGAAAAAGCAGTGCAGAACACACTTCCACTCCGTGTATACACAATATGTATTATTACAAAATAGCAACCCCAATGCAACTGCCTTGGTGTTTCACAGTGTCCAGTAGCAACACAGAGGGCCTACTGTGGCTATTGTAGAATGGCACAAAGGCCTGAAAGAACTTGGCCTCTGCCACAGGTAAGAAGGAATGTCGGCAAGAGGTGCAGAAATGTCCCGGTAAAAAAAAAAAAAAAGAATCTTCAAGGAAGAGAAACAAAAGAAAAACAGAAACCAAACTATGCACGAGCAGTTACTTTTCATTGTCCTTAACTCGCAGAAAAAAAAAAAAAAGTAAGGAAAGCAGCCCAGCCAGCTACCCGTCGTCATTGCAGCAAGCCTAACAGAAAAATCGCGCACACACAAATCACGTCAGGCACACACCTCTTGATCAGTAAAGCTGTTTTCTCTTTTCTATACTTTCTTTTAAGGCTGTCTCTTTGCACTAAGAAAACAAAGTTTGACATGATGAGAGCAAAACAGCCAACGTTACACAAATACTATGCCCGCCCCTTTGTTACCCCAACTCGACGATTGCATTTCTGGTCTTCCTGCACAACGGCCTTGTTTGTCAACAGACAGCTAGGAAGAGAGCCTCGGCAGACAGAGAGAGAGAGCTGAGGCCACTTTTGTCATCTGCAAGATGCCGCGTGCTTTTGCCTACCAACCCCGGAGGCAGCAGCATGTATCCAGTCTTCAGTGCCTAGGAAGTAGGCCCATCACACGCGCATAACTGCGACAGCATAGGATGGCCGAGTACCGAAACTGGGCCTCCGAAAGTCGCCACAACCTGCGGCAGACATACAAAAAGGAGCAGAGATAAAGGTGCAGGGGAAGGAGGGAACCCCGAGGGGCCTTCGTTGAAACAGACACGCAAGTTTTCCGACCGCTGCAGCTCCAGGGAGACCAGTCCAATGAGAGAGGCGGTTCAGAAGTATCATTCTCCGAGACTCTTGTGGCTGGGAGCGGTGCAGCTGGCGTTCGTGGCAGCGGGAACCAATCACGCGATGATCAGCCACACCAGGAAAATGCAGGCCACCCAGAGGAACACCTGGGACACAATCTGGTCCTGGCGGTGCTCTTGGCTGCCCATAGCTGCAAGGGACAAAGGTACTACCATCAACATAAATTCAAATGCAAAACAGGTTGAATGGACTGATCTGTGCTTTACCACGTACAACGTGTGGAATGTGTTCTCTGGAGGCTTGTTAAATGTTTAGCTATGAAATACAGAAAGATACGACACCGCACGCTCATGCAATCCTGCGTAAGGTGGGTTCTAGTTGACTTCTTGCTGTTTCATGTCACTTTAAATGCTGATGGTAACGTTTTCCAAGGAGACACCTTGGTTAAATAAAGACAGCTTTACTTGATAGATTGCACTAGCTCCACTGGGCAAACGGGAGCGCTTTCAATTGCTCCAAAGGCGCTCTTGCTAAAGGTAGATTTGCACAACCAGACCAAGTTGCTGTTTCAGTCCACTGGTTAATCATGACAAAGCTCGCCACACCGAATCATGACATGCAGCAAGTATCCTGCTGTCAAGACTTTAATGCGATTACTAGTTCAAAACGTGGACCAAGAGGGACATCCTTTGGACATGTTGTGGTGTTTGTACAACTCCACATTGAGCGAGCACTTGATGCTTTTGCAAATGTTTTCATGCCCACTGATCACAATGCATTTACGCAAAACTGGCCCACAATGTTCCTACTTAGTTGTAATTCGTTGCACACTTGATTTCCTCATTTGCTCACTTGAGTTCAGAAGTAATTATGTGCATTTGCTGGTGCTGCAGCTTCTGATCTGCTTGCTATGCTGCTTTCAGTGTTTTACTTGCGTAGGAGGTGTCGCCCCACCAGGAACTTGACTGGAACATACTCTTTGTATATGTGTAGTTTTCACAAGGTTTGCTTTAATAATTTTGATTATAATTCTAGTTCACAGAAGCTAATTCCCACTGGGAGACACATTAGGAGCCAAAAGCATGCAAATGCAATTTAATAGCTACACCGATTGTCCTACAGTACTCGGTGTATACTTATGTTCATAAAGTGTGCATGAAGCCGTTTCACGTTAGCTCACATCTGAAATTCCTTTTTAATTACGATTACAAAGAGCTCAATAACATTGGTGACAAAACAATACGGTAAACAAAGCAAGAACAGGCTGGACTGCTCACTTGGTGGAGGACGGCCGTCACCGAAGTTGAAGGTGGAAGCAAACAGGCCGAAGGGAAAGGCACCAATTCCAAACGACATGTGAAAGCCAGTGTCTCCGAAGCCAAAAGATGTGAAAGACTGCAAAGGAAACATGGCTGTCAGTTCAAACCTGCATTCAGTCATGCAACACAGAGGCACCCGATTACAAACACACTCTTCTAAAATCAGTTCTTGTGCAATAATTACCAGGCTTATCGACAGCAAAAATTAAGAGTGTACAATGCACTTGAGCAGCTTGCACCCTCAAGAATACAATACACTAGTGAAAATAAAAACAGCCAATTAATAATGGGAATATGGACAAGAGTTCACGCCATTCTTACCCCAGGGTGACTTTCTGGTTCAGATCTCTGTCCCGGTGGTCGAGGTGGCAATTTCTCCCTGCGATTAGGAAGCGGAAGAAAGAAAAGTCTATCACAATTGCTCAATTTTATCCCAACCAATGTCCGAAAAAAAAAATATGCAACACCCAATGACAAAATAACAATCTCATGAATTACATTGGTGTGATGAGTTCAAAATGCAAGACGTGGTTCTATACTCATGTTGTGTGGTCAGCTTTCTCAGTCCGAACCACAGCCATGAATCACGAAGACACTGTTCAACAAGCAAGTAGCAGGTGAGTGGCCCAAATTCATTGCCGTCATTCTATTTTACGTCCACAGCTGGACGAAGGCCTCCTGCAGCAATCTCCAGTCACGTGAACTCCATCCTATGCCTCCAAATTTCCCGCTTTCATCACATTACCTCTTTCTCAGCCGTCCCCTTCACTTGTAATCCATTCTGTTACTCTAACGAACCACTGGTTATCTGTGTTACATATTACCTCTCCTGCGGAGCTACATTTCTTCCTCTTAACTTTAATTAGGACATCAGCAACCCCCCTTATCTCTCTTATGCACAGCACTGTCCCTTAATCTAACGCCTATAATTTTTCTTCCCCTTGGTCTTTGCATGGTCCTTTACATATTTCTCAAGCTTCTTTGTTAACTCGCAAGTTTCCGATCCATATGTTAGCACGAGCATAATGCTACTGGTACCCTAGTTCATAGCGTACAGTGAACTAGGAGCAAACGCAATGGGCCAGTGCTTACCTGGGGTCCTGTTTGGAGCCACCCCTGCCGTACAGGGGGATCACCTTGTCTCGGCTGATGCCGGCCTTGCACACTGGACACACCTGGCGATTCGGCCGTGTCTCCAGCCACTGGTGCAGGCACGGCCAGCTGCGAGTCGGCAAAATGCAATTTGAGAAAAATGAACATGGGGGAATGCTAGCGCAGACAAGCTTTTGTTTTCAAGATGTTGGCAATGCATCAGTAATAATAAATTCGGCACAGTGCGGAGGTGGTTACATGGTGTGGATGATTCCTGGGCCACCGACCAACCGGAAGATAGAACATTTTCGCAGATTTGCCAGGCCGCTATAACGTAAAACTATTCCAATGTGTTTTTTTTTTTTAAGTTCCAAATCGGCCATTAGCCCTCCGTGATGTGTCAAAATGGCTCGAACTTGCTTATTCGGGCTCGCCTACTCAGGCTCTGCTTACCCCACCCACATGGGCTGTAGGCGAACCATTCTGACCTACCATGGAGGGCTAATGATGGATTTGGAATAAAAACTGATTGGAATAGCTTTATGTTATACCGGCCTAGTTGGGCTAATTAATTAGGCAGTTAACATCTCCAACCAGAAAAGTGGGATTTATTAACCACTTCCTGCATGAATATTTATTGTGAAATAAATTAGACAGGCCTCTGTTTAGGCCATATATGCCTAAACCAACCTCTATTTTCTAAAGAGACGCTTGGTCACACATTTATGAGCAAGAATTGTCGCCTATCATGTGTGATACACCATGCAGTTATGGGTATATCTTTTTGACCATGCAAAAAGACATTTGCATTGCAGAAAACTCGCAAAAACTATAGGAACCATTGAAAGAAGACCTGACACATTGCTTCAAGAGATGGAGTGTACTTCTCACAGCTCCAGCTAGTCCAAGTTTCATTAAACCGATTCATATATTCAATATTTAGGCCGGATCATTTGTAGACCTTGGTTTTATGGTAATTTTTGCTTTGCATTATCATCGCGAGTTTGGGGTGTGCTGAAAGAACACCTTCCTCCTCTTCTTCAGAGAGTTGTTTGTTGCTTCTATTGTTACTAACTCCTGGAACATGGCAGGCCCCATGATATCTTCATCGTAAACACTGCTATCATTTTCAACAAATATATAACGAATCATTAGATATAACAAAGCACATATATCTAAGATGTTTCTCACCGCTATCGGCATGTAACGAACATGTGCTTATGATGAATGTGATGGAGGCCTTTTTGTGTCAGATGTGACTTCATTATAGTGAACCTTGACTGTTATTGGACATTTAAAAAAATTTTGCTATATCAACGAGAAGTTTGTAAACTTTGTAAAGTAAGTGAGAATCTTGGGACTTAGTTCCTGAAATCGTTTTCCCCAGCAAATGCAGACACTGCACATGTGCATCTGCACCAATTCAAGCAATTCAAACGATAGTCCCTACTGTTGCGCCATTTCAATGCACCATCACATCATTCACTTTCGCCTAAATGTAACTGCAAACCTCTGATGTAGACAAAACATAAAACAACCTGCTGCAGTGGCTTTGTTGCTGTGGTGGCCGAATTTCGATGAGGGCGAAATGCAAAAATGCTTGTGCACTCAAGATTTCAGTGCACGTCAAAGAACCCCAGGTGGTAAAAGCTAACATGGAGACCTCCTCTACGACATTTGTCACGGCCCCAATGACACTATGGGAAGTTAACAGTAAAGCTTTAGCGCAGGGACAACTCCGATGTCGCCTAGTTCAAATACATGTAAAACACAGAAATGCTTTTACGAAACAACCCTTGGATCGATTTGAATGAAATTTGTTGCATTTGAAAGCGAAAGATAAATTCTAGTGACTGCAGTAGTCAGACTGTCAATTTAGAGCCTGGAATTTTTTTAGAAAGAGAGCCAAAAATTGGCAAGTCTAAAGAGAAAGAAGCACTTAAGTTTACAAATCCATAACTCTGCACTAGCAACGGACATGGCAGTTCTGTAAACTGCATCCATTAGAGCATCTAAAGCAGATAAATTTGATATACGAATTTACAGCTTACATAAATTTGTTGCAATGTTTACGAGGGTCTTGCAAAAGTGCTACTTACATATTACTGGTATACTCCAGAGCATTGTATATGACATCAATTTTCTTCTTCTTTCTGGGGTTTTACGAGCCAAAACCAGTTCTGATTATGAGGCACGCCATAGTGGAGGGCTCCGGATTAATTTTGACCACCTTGAATTCTTTAACATTACAACGCAAGCACACAACGTTTTTACATTTTACCTCCATCGAAATGCGGCCGCCACATCCGCTTTAGCTGTGTTATTAGGTGCAATTCACAGAATTGTGATATCAATTTTCATTGTTGAGTTACGGAGTTGTAAATGTGATAAGTTTCGTTTTATGAAACATTGCTATTCTCTACAATTTTTATTTAATAAATTGAAGGTCTAAATCGAAATTCCGCAGCCTACAGTCACTAGATTTTAGCTTTTTCTTTTAAATGCAACAAACCTCATCAAATTTGGTGCAGTGGTTGCCGAGAAAAATGATTTCTCCGTTTCCATGTATTCAGATAGCAGCCCCCAAGCCAAAGTTCCCTCTAAGACCTAAGTAATCAACCAAAACATTAAAAAATGCTTAACCTTGCACTCGGCCGCGCAACGGTTGAAACAGCGAAGCTGGGCGATTGTAGCCCAGCATTTTCCGGAAGTGCGCACAAACTTTTTATCTTATTACTCATGATGATGATAATTTCTTTTCGCGCGTCTCGAACTTACAGCCGTCACTGCGTATTGCATAGCGCAGCTTGTAACATCGACACCACGTTGCAATGCCGACAACGCTCCATGAATGCATCTCTCTCTCTCGCTCTCATAGCACGCAAAACCTTTTCACCTCGCAGAGCACGAGCGTGCGAACGCGCCAGCTGTGGTCGAAGACGACGCTCGAACGCAATCATATGATTCGCATAAATGCATGTTCTGCAAGCATGGCTGTATAGCCTAGTGGTTACGACGCTCGCCTTGGGACCAGGGATATGCAGGTTCGAATCCCGCCTCGGCAAGAAAGTTTATATTCTTTTATTTCTTCTAGTTTCTTGATACGAACCAGAAATTACAGCTGGCTTAAACAGCTTCGGTGTAAAAACTGATTGATTCACTTAGGTGGTGTAGACCACTTAAGTGTAGATGGGCGAAGACACAAAAGCAGCAATACATACTAACGTCTTTTTCTCTAGCGAAAGTGCTCGGTGACGCTGCGGGCAGCGTGGGGAACCGTTGTAATTACTACGGCTCGCTCGCTTTCACCTTTTCTACCTGCATGCATGCCTAATCTCATAAATCTATCATAATCGCCTATGTGCATCTTGTATAGTGCAGCCTGCTTTCACTATTTATATCTATATGCGCATATTATCTCATCTGGGTGTCAATCTCATTCGGTTGCCTGTATGCACATTTTATCTCATCTGAGAATCACTAATTTAGAACGTCTGTATGCGCATATCTATTATCTCATCTGTGTACTATCACTTTCATCAGTACGCCTATACATATAGGACCATATCACGACTTCTCATCAGCTCTTTGAAACTCGGCGCATACTGCATAGGAAAGCTTGCACTCTCTATATGATCCTACATACCTTGGGACTACAAGAACATCATTTACTCCTCCTAGTTTACTCGTTTACATTCGTGCCTCAGTTTACCAAACCTCCAGCAGCTTGTTCTCATCTTGCATTATTTTCTTTTTATTACTGCTATGTGAAAATGTGCAGCCCATCAACATGTATGACTCAATCTCCTCCCTTTCATTTCAATAAAGATACATTAACAAATACTAATTTCAAAAAACAAAAGTGCCTAGGTTGAAAGCGTGCACATCTACAAATAGCTGAAGCTGTAAATACGAAGACATAAATTAAAACGTGAAATGATTGTCTTTTTACAAATAGAATATGTACCTAATTTCCCCCACGTTTTCACCGCTTCTAACACCCACAGGAATGCTCAGTAGCTTTCACCTAATGCACTTAACCCTTTCATTACTGTACATATAAATACCTGAAAAATAAAATGTTAATTTTCTACTTAAACGGGCAAAAACACATCGAAAATAAGCATAAGCAATGAAAAGAAAAAAAATATTTTGTCGAAATTTTTTAAGCAATAGGGGGAATACACAGGGCAGAAAACTGGAAGTGGGCTTCACCCCAAGCCACCTATGGCTTCGTTTGTAATTTGCACGGACAGCTCCCATCATGTATGAACCATAGGTACACATTTCATTTGCTTTACACTACGTGGGTGACACCACTGCAGCCGGAGATCTTGTATCGGTCTATCTCCTCTGACCGTGCTTTCAAAAGAAAGCTAGTCGCGTGCCGAACATCTTCCGCGTTCAATATTCTCTAAACCAACAAGAGACGCTTGCAGCCTGTCATTCAGTGTTGGCCGAATACACTTTGCCTTCATACTCAATACCCAAACTCAGCTAGACAAAATTATTTTTCTGGTATGCTATCTGGAGGTAACACACGCTAATAAAGGGTAAACCAGAGCTCCCACTTCCCCAAATTCATTTTACACTTGCTACATGCACATGGCAAGTGTACTATCATGATAGAAAGGAACACGAAGCAATGAACAACGCCTATCGAAGATTAGTTATTTTCAACTGGAGAGTGTGATCGTGGGGTAACCAGGCACTCAATGCGCTTCAGCCCCCAAAGTAAGCATCCTTTCAATGAATCGCTTTAGTGTCACATGCAAGGGGAATTTGTGGAATGGTAGATTTGCATGCTTGTTTCATCCTGGCACGAAAGTACGTACAGTGCAGTCCAGTGCTAAAGAGAGCACTCTGGCGTGCGGCTCTCGCTTCGCTGGCTGGCTAAAGCAATGTCAATGCACTGCACCGGTGCAAAAAAGGTGATAGTGCAACCAACCACAAGTCGTCTGCTGCAAAGGCGGGAGACTGTACACTTGCTAGTGCGAAAATTTTGCACATGCCCTGCACTCATATGTTCCCTGTAGCACTCTGTGTACTGGGTGTTTTTCCGAAGTGCTTAGAATTAAATTTATAAGTAACACATTGGCAGGCTCTAAATTCAAATGCTATTGATCGACAACATGTTGCGGACCATTTCACAGAACGTTAAATCTCAAAATTAAAATATGAAATAAACAAGACTTAAGCTAATTAATGATTTTAATAAGGATAATTAGTGTTTATCAGGCAACATGGCCTGTTTGTCACTGTCCCCTGAAGACACCTTGTAACAACATAAATATCCTACGAATCGAGTTCATAAGAAGTTCCTGGATTTCTGTATCGTTAAAAAAATTCGCTAGCTTTTTCGTGCCGGTCTGCTGCGTCGGCAAACAAGAGCCACGAGCGACACCAACAGTTGACAAGCTTTGGCTTACCATCTGTTACAAAAAAAAAAAAAAAAATTACCGCAAAATTTTGTTTTACCAACTGCGTATATGGCGCAAACAGTGTACAGACGTTTCATGTTTATGGATTGTCTCGGGCACAGCCAGGGATGTGCTTCGAAACATGCACAGGTTGACAGCAAGTTGGCACATCTTTCCAGCATTTTGTCCTCATATGCCTTACCAGAACAGGTGGCCGCAGAGACTGACCACAGCATCCTTGGCTGTGTCTAGGCAGATGTTGCACTCGAAGCTGCCGTCCTGCTGGCCGCTTGTGCTGCCGCCTTCATCGTTGCTCGAAGAGGCCGACGCCCCTTTCGGGTTCTCTGATGTCACCACCATGCCCCTGCACGCAAACGGGTAAAGCCATCAATGACACGGCCATGAAGGCTCAAGCAAAAGATAAGCCAACTTATCAGCAAACTAATCACAGGGACACTAACTGTACTAGCAACAGAAGCTAAGTCCTTTCCAAAGCCTGCTGCTATTTCGTACTCACAAAAGGCAGTACGAACCACACCAAACTACCAATACTGCCAAGTGTACCAGGGTCACTGTGTACCAAGTGCACTAGTGTAACGTACTCCTTTTTTCTCATAGGGATCCATTAGACATGCTGTATTTCCCAAATGAACCCATACCAACTAGCTCAGTCTACCCTACTCTCTGTTGGGACATGTCCTTAACATAAGAATTTTGATTATTTTTTCTTATTCATCTCACAGGGATGAACTGCAATTTTAGTTGCAATGTGGAAGTAATTTTCTGCCTCGTGGCATCAGTGACAATCACAGCCTACTTAACATACTATCTTTGGTGAAGGATATTGCCAGCGTTTCATTTGCAAGTTCTCTCGATCACCTAGCAGCCATGCTGATTACTGTTCTTGCCAAGTTTCATACTTAGTGCCACAAGTTTCACATAGTTATGCTATTGCTAAAGCTCTTAACACGTCCATAGCAGTGATGTGAAGGCCTAATCTTTCCATCATGCTTTCAAATATCGGGCATCTTCCCTAATCACACGTACGCGAAGACGAGGAGGCAATTGCCCCAGGGGAGAAAGGCAAGAGACTGACATACACCTTTACAAGTTCCTGCTATTCGTGTAACTGGTTCCTGGTGATTCACTTATCTCCCTCCAACTGCTGCCAAAGACCAAAGAGCGGGTTGAGAAAGCACACAAAAGAGACAAATATTGCTGGCAACGAAATCTCTGATAAGCACCGGCCACTTCATCGGCCAGGCTTTTGTCTCTTGACCGCAGTAGTAGAGAGACAGGAAGTTGCCTGAGTGTTAGGCTGCAGCGTTAATAGGCTGATGCATAGCCTGGCAGCTTAGCGAAGGGGACTTTCAGCGAACATCGCTCAACCGGAAACAAGCTAGCAGACAAAGAAAATCAACATATGCAACAAGGAACATTTTTCTGCCTGCACTGCAGCTCTTTTTTTGAAACAGGAACCCAACAAATAGGCATTGAGCTATCAGACCTTTGAATGTTATCGCACCACTGGAGGTAAGATAGCATTCTTCTCACAAAGCAATGTATTTATGACAGCACTTCATTGTCTGCTGAACATTTTAAATGATATTATGGGGTTTAACGCCCTGAAACTACATGGTGGGTTATGTAATACCCCCAAAACTGAGTATTTAAAGAAATAAAAATGAAATGGGGCATGCCACAGTGGAGAGCTGCCGATTACTTTTGACAACCTGGGGTTCTCTAACATGCACCGGAAAATGCAGTACACAAGTGTATTTGCATCCTGGCCCCATAGGAATGCAGCGGTCGCAGCTGGCAGTCGAGCCCGTAATCTCGTGTTTGGTGTGTGGAAAGTTCGGCTTGCTGGCAATTTCCTGACCATAGGTACAGCGCAAGCAAGACGAGACGGGCAGCAGTAGACACACACAGCGCTGACTTTCAACAAATTTTATTTCAAAATGCTGTCCGACGTATCCTTACATGGTGCAGTGCCACAACTGAGATATATACTGGTGTGACTGACATGTTCACTGCGATGTGGGTCACAGGAGTCATTCCCCCCTGAGCGGCTTGTGCAGGCCTTTGCTACAGTGCGCAAGCACATCTTTGCTAGAAATCGACAGAGAGGAGAACATTTCGTTGCTTCTGATCCGATGCATTGCAGCGCCACCTCGCTTCGCTTTGAGGAAGTTTCGACAGAGCTCAACTCTCCAGTGGGTCACAGCGCGGCAGTGAAATATGACAAGTGACCCAACGGTGGGTCACCACGCACAGGAACCGAGACATGAAAGGTGCTGCCACAGTGAACATGCTAAGTGTGTACATACACTGCACGACATCTTTCCGAGATGAATTTGTTGAAAATCGGCGCTGTGTGCATCTACTCCTTTTCGTCTTGTCTTCCTCACGTGGTTCCTATAGTCATGCTCAGCATCACAACACCACAGCAAGCTCCACCATGGCGGGTATCAACTATAATGATTGATTCACGGAGTTTAACATCCCAAAGCAATACCGGAGCTATAAGAGACGCTGTGATGGAGGGCTCCAGATTAATTTTGACCCCCCCCCCCCCCAGCCTGGGATTATTTAAACCTTTCAGACACTGTTTACATAATTGTGTACAGTGCAAACTTGCATGTTTTCCTTCGAGCGTGTTACAGGTGCTGCGAACATCCCGATTCCAGCCAAATTCTCCACTCTTCGTTTTGCAACTGTGGAGGCTACGGCGCCATATAGCGAACACGGATAACTAATGTGGAAAATATTCAGCACCGCAGCATGTGATTTGGCACCGCTAGATAAGCTCTCTCTCTTTTTTTTTCCTGCATTGTCTGCAGCTGTCGAAAATATTACCCACTGATATAATGATAATGCGAGTGTCTAAAGATCAAATGACAACACTCGCACTCATCAGGTGTCGTTTCAGTGCCAGAATTTGTGTATGGTCACAAACATGCATGAAGACATGCATCTTTTCTAACTCACTTGCATTTCAACCTGCGTTCCAAAGATTACAGTGCGATCCCAAAATCACTACAACTGCCCCTTCTTGTGCCAACGCCATTTGGACAACAAGTGAACACCCAAGCTGAGAAACGTCTGCTTCAAGCTTGCATTCTGGAAGCGAAGGCCACGATAAAATGCTTGGACATTAATGTTTTCTTTACACAGCGCTTTCTTGAGCATCTTCGACGTACTGCTTCATGCCAACAGCCATGCCGCCAGCACACAAGAAAGAAGACGTGTCACAAAATGAAAAGTTCACTTTGCTTCTCGTGAAACATGCTTCAACTGCTCCGGAAGGATGCATATACAACTTATCCTCACATAAGCTAGACACTGCTGTGCGCTATGTGGACCCGCACCTACAGGACGAAGCATGGGCGTGGACAATTGGTGCCCCCCCCCCCTTTTTAAGCTGTCAAATTCATGGTCACACTGCCCTCTTCCGAAAAGAAGGCTTTAAAATGGTTGCTAAGTAACAGTCGCATTGTGATTCTGCCTGCCAATAAGGAAAATGCTATGGTCAATCCTCAACCACACGACTGAGTCTCCGTAATGAATTCACTTCTTCAAGATGAGTCGACATATATGAATATGAACAGGGACCCCACTTGGAAAGTAGAAGCAGATCTGCAGAAGTTGCTCACCAGTGTTTTCCACTTTGTTCCTCGTGAGGAAAAACACTTTATACCGGCTACTCTCCCACAACAGCTCTGCCACCACCTAGTACGGTTTGTCAAAGGTGCACAAGCCAGATTTACCTATGCGCCCTATTGTGGATTTTATGCGTTCACCGCTTCACTTCCTGTCCAGATACCCTCACAACGTGCTTCGTCCTCTAGTAGGAATAACTTCGGACATTTATCAAGCACTCACAGCATCTTGTTAAAAAACTAACGGATGCAACCGTCAACGATGATCACGTAATGGTCTCATTTCATGTAAAATCTATGTTCATAGTGTGTCCCGGTCAAACTTGCCATGCAATGCACTGCCTTCCCGCACAGTCCATCGACATAGAAGACCTGTACCATCTCCTGGCTTTGCTTGTACAAAACCTACTATGCTCGAGTCCCAAGAGACAGCGCCGGGAACTGAACTATATAAGACAGGACTTGAGCACTAATGGTTACTCACGCACCCTACTGACCCAACAGAGATGTCGGGCCTCAGCACCTATACGCCAAGCGGCTCCTAAGAAGAAAAATTGCATTGCTATCCCCTATGCGCGTGGTTTAAGTGAGGCACTGGCCAGGATTTTTAATAGTTATGATGCATGAGTGGCTCGTGTTCCCGGCAGAATGTTTCGCGGCCAGCTAGCGTGCGCGAAGGACCCCATCGAGCGTAACCTTTATCCAGGCGTTATTTACAAGATTCCTTGTAAAGACTGTGACGCAGCCTACATCGGTGAATCTGGCAATTTTAGGAAAAGAAAGAAGCAGCACCAGTATGACTTGGCAAAGGCAAACACGGCATTGAATGCGCTGGCCGGGCATCATGAGAAGACAGACATCAACTGGGACGCAGCAGCTACCATCGCCAGGGAAATATCCCTATCTATACGCTTACTGCTGGAATAATTCTACATCCAGACAACACCACACGCGATTAACAGGACACAGGGCAATCTACCAGATACCTACCCACACTCAATGCACCATCTTCCCAGTACATAAGCAAGGACTGCACATCTTCGTTGTTTTTGTGAACAAGGGACTCGAAGTGGCCTCCAAAACTTGTTTTTCTTTATTTTTCCAGATTTTGGCAAGTGTTCATTTCTGCTTCAGTATGCATCCTCCTCGACAGACGGTATTCCGTCGAACCCTCAACTATATGGTCACAAATGTGCACAAAGAGTCATGGAGGACGCCTTCGGAACGCTGTATGTGAAGCGACGCACCCCCCCCCCCCCCCCCCCCAGCACAGAGCAGTGCGCAAATCGGCTAGTTAATGATCTGCTCATGTATCTCTGCAGAGTTTGTTGCACTGCCTTCTTCCTCATTTTAAGCAGACACGCGATGACACGAAGAGACAACATGCGGACAAGCTCCCGGGCAAAATGGATGGAGAAACATCTCGGACATGGAATCGAGTGATGACAAGGAGAATGATGGTGCCGGAGTTGAATTTACCAGTTCCACTAGCATTGAACATGATGATGAAGAGAAGAGAATGTACAGGTATTTCTGGTATGCTGGGAAACTGTGAAAGCCTAACAACAGCTTAAATAGTTTTTATTTTTTGTTTTTTTTTTAAATGAGCCAGACCTTTTATGGCTATATACAGTGTCTCTAAAGGCGGCAACTGGCTTGTTGTAAATAGGACTGATGGAAACTAAATTTTGTGCATATTGGATATTCGTTTACGCTCGAAATTGGAACAAGTTATCAGCCCACGTCCATGGGGCACCTTGCTTGTGTGTATGCAAGAATGCTTTGTTATTTTTTTGCAGACGAACTAGAAGAGTAACGATGCCCAAGTTTTTTTGTCAGGCAATGCAGACCTAAAACAAAAGCTGTCTTTATTATCATAAAGCCTGAGTGCAAACAAAGCAGCAGTAAATGCAAGAACTTGTTTTCTAAAGTAAAGACAGACTACATAACGGTCCCTGCATCAAGTGACGTTAAATTTGAACACGTTGCAGCAGCTGCTTCCACAATAACATCCTTTTAAACTTGCACAGCTATTCGACATAAACATCTACATGACCTACTACACCCATACACAGTAGGTATACACAGTTGCCAGTGCTTTGGGTTGTTCAAGTCTTTGTGCCCGACTAACCCTTGCCTAACAACAGGTTACCGCCTGAATGCGATGGAAAAATGGAGGTGCAACTGGAGGTCACGAATTAATGTGTCGCGCTATCTCTGACAGAGGATCCATACTAAAGGTGGGCAAAAAAAAAAAAAATCTGAACGATCGGATCGGCACGTGGTACAATTAATAAGTCGGTAACGGGGGAAGATGAAGGTAATAGATATATCGGCATTAACATTTCGAGCGGGCAAACGGCGGATTTGGACAGTCGGAACGCACGTCGTTGTCGCCGACGGGTTGTACCGGCAAGGGAGTAAGCAAGGTCGAATTTCCGCCTTTGCGTGAGTGTGTTGAGCGACGTCCTCGACCAAGCAGTTGCTGGCAGCAGCAAGCGGGCGAACGGCTGCGCGGCGCAGCAGCACGTAGACGCGGTTGAACAGCCTGCTATCCGAATCGTGCCTTTCTTTCTTTTTTTTTTCGACTACGGCGCCCATCAAGCACGTGTACAAACTACACCTACGTTTCCTCTGGGGTGGGGTGATCGCAGTTATCGAACGCGCGTACAACAAGCGCCAAACAACTACAACTAGCAGCGGTGCACGACCGTCACGACTTGCGCTGCGGATTTCGTTTCGCCCCATTCTTGTTTTTTCCACCGTCTTCGCTCCCGAATGGTGTCCCCCGTACAGGATAAACGGGGGTACACTACTCCCGAAAGGAGACGCGTCTTGTCAATCGAGGGCAGTATACTCTGCCAATGCCTACTCTGCTGCACTACATGCACTCACACACTACCAACACTACATACGTGTTTGTCGGGGTGCAGTCGCCAGCGAGAGATAAAGGTGGGGGGCCGCAAACACCATTCGCCGTCGTCGGCGAGTCGCCAGCCGGGACCGATATACTACTACTTTCCTCGGTACCAGCGCACGCACCACCAGAGAGCATACGGACACCTGGCGCGCCAGGTTATTTCTATATAACACTCGCAGGAAGTAAAAGTCGGAAATGGGCACACGTGCTCACCGTCCGGGGTGAGAAATATAAAAAGAAGAAAAAAGAAAGAGAAAAGGGAGAATGTAGGTTGTCCGGGAGTAGCGCGTGCCGAAAAGAAACGAGGCGATCGCTTCACTCGGTCGGTGGGACGCGGTCCTCTCGTCGATACTGTGGCCGCAATCGAACTTGTCGAAAACGCTGTCCGGCGATCGAGTCAGATGCACGACACGTAACGACCGACGAGGCCGATGCGGCCCGTTCAAGGTCTTATTTTTTTGTGTTTCACGGAGCGGTTATATCATATGACGCACGGCAGCGATCTTTCTTCACAGGAGGGGGGAAGGAACAACGGCGGTGGGGAGGTCGCCGAGACGTTTCGTCGACCGCAGCAAGTCTGGCGCCTGTCGCAAGAAACGCGCGGTTTCTGTCGTATGCCTGTCACAATCACGAACTCGGAGACGCAACCCCGAGCGCAAGTTGCACCTTACCTCGAGCCCTCTCGCAGAGCGCGGGCGGCGGGCTTCTTTCTGCAGGACGACCGGGCCAACCACCACAGGCACCACTACTTTCACTGCCAGAGACGAAGCGTGCTCGTACCAAAACGATCGACGTTCACTCACAGCTCGGCGGGATGTACCAGACAATTCCTCGTCGCCGACATGGCGCAACAGGCCCCAAGCTACGTGTCTCGCGCAATGAAATTCCGCGACGTTTCCGAGCCAAATTAAATTTGCTGCACCTATCCGACCTATCCTCGTATTTTTTCTCTCGTCAACAAAACTCCGTCCACAGAGCCATGGCGTACTTCCGATGACGTAACTTCCTCCAACGTGAGGAAATCTTTTTAAAAATATGTAAAGGCCGCTCTACTTTGCGCTAGCCATAACTCAAAACAATAAATATTAACGTTTAATTAGGATAATTCAGCGCTGTTGTTTTTATCTTGTCAAGTTGGAAATGCCACGTACCCATCGCCGTTGTTGTCGCTGATGTCACCACCGATGTCCGCCGCCAAGGGCACGTGACACTCCGTAGCAGACGACATTTTCTTCAGGCAGGCTATGAAATCCTACAATGCACAATCCTTGGGCTTCATTTGGGCACGAATCAGTTGTTCACTTCGCTATCGAATAGCTTGTACACCATGCCACATTCGGGAGACACCTGCTTCGTGTACACTGCAGCCTTGAGTTAGAGACGCAACTGAACGAACGGGTCGAGAGCTCTTACCGCCCCTACCTGCGCTGTGCTGTCTGCCAAGTATAAGCCGTGCCAGCTATTCCCGTTGCTGACCCAGAGATCTATATCGCTGCATAGCCGATTCGACGTGTGCTCCTGCACGCAATTGTTTTGCTCCGGTGCCTTGTCGCCGCTATAGCCCCGGCGGTGCATTTCTTTAAATATTGCAAAGCGCGCTACTCGCGTACTTAAATCGGCGCTCTGTTCGGAACGAAAATGCAAAGCGTTGTCGCGCAAACACGCTTGCATAATGTGGGCGTAGAACACGAAAGGTCCGGGAGGAGCGCGCAAAATAAGCGCCGCTCAAGGCAACCCACAACGAGTGCCAAGTTCTGCCAATAACCTGCTCCAGTTCTGCAGCGCTGTTCGCGCAAGGTGAACAAAAACGAAAACGGGCGCCCGTTTGCGTTTATTACTTCTTATGCGCGACGCCTGTTTAGGCATTTCTATTCATCAGATATGCCGTGAAAGTGTGTCAAGTATTCCGTTTTGTAGTTATAAAATTGCATAGATTTAACTATAACCTAAATCGAGACGTCAGTTTCCTTATAAACTAAATAAGCAAAGCCTCCCCGTTATAGCCAGTGCAGTTATTCGCAGATCACGCTTTTGTTGGTGGAATTAATTTAACTGCTCTATTGTTATTGTCAAATTTCCCTCCAATTTTGGCAGCAATTGAGTTCACTTATTTATTATTATTTTTTTTGGTTGTCTGAACTAGCACATTGCATACATGACGTAAGTGGGATAATTATCAACTTAGACCAGTTTAACATCTTAATGTGCCCACCATACTTATGAAACCCGTGTAGGTTTCCTTTGCAAGTTTTTCGCTACAAACTAGGTGGATGACAATTTTTCCATTTCATGAACCTTCCTCCACCGTGTGGGCTTCTGCTGAAATAATGCTTGGCCTACCGTGTATACGTACATTTCCCTAAAAAACTCATTAGCCACAGAACATACTGTAGTAAAACTTCTAGAAAAGAGCTAATTCTAGGGCTATAGTACAATCACTCTGAGGGCATGTTTGGCATGTAACTGTCGTAATTAACCTTTCACCAGCTATTTGTTCAGTGTCAGCAGCAGCAGTAAGCACTTACACATTGTTTACAACGGATAAAGCGTGTTACAACTATGTTACATAATAACTTTGGAATTAGGCTGCATAATATTGCCACACTCTGTGGCAATATGAACATCTCTGTTCTTGGCACACATAGCAGCCTCCTGAGCACTTTCCTTTAGGCAAGCCCCTGCTGGCCTAATTTAGCTGTTTAGCTGCACATTTGGAGGGGCCATTTTAATGCCTTGTGTTTTTTCATTCTTGTAGGTACTGTGAAATAGGTACTGTGTCACCACGCCCTTTCCAGACCGAACAGATGAAGAGGCACTTAAAGACATGACAGACGCCTGCAACACTGGAGCCACTGTACATGCATGGGGTTAAGGGGCCACCACCATTAATTAATGGTGGTGGCCCTCTATTTGGTCCTGCAGGTGTCCAGACTATATGCACAGTGTCTTGCTGGGTTTTGCGCGACAGATAACAGACCTGTGGTTTACAACAACAGGCACTGACTATTACTGTGGCGAGGCACCGAAAATGGCAATCGTAGATAAGAGAATTTTGTCTTTAAAGTTGCCTGAGTGCATTAACCGGCAGCCAAGAGCACTGCTGGCTCGGAAGTATTGGAAAGCTTCTGAATGGCAGTGTTGGCTCCTGTATCACAGCATGCCGTGCCTAGCAGATGTGCTTGAAGGCACATCTGCTAGGAGTCGCAGGCACCATTGCAGGAACCATTGGAGCCTCTTGGTTGCAGAAGTCTTTCTACTACTGAGAAACTCCATTACAAAGGCAGATGTTGACCACAGCACTCGTCTGCTCTCAGAAGTTGTTGTGAATGTGCAATTTCTGTATGGTAAAAGTACCATGACTTACAATGTTCATCAACTTCTGCACATACCAAAGTCTGTACTTCTGTTCGGTCCTCCGTGGATACATTCATGCTTTGTTTTTGAGAATAACATCGTCAAGTTGTTAAGGCTGGTCACATCATCAAATGGTGTGGCCATTCAGATTGCCACACGGCTACTCTTGCACAGTAGCTTAATTTGTTTGAAGGCACTTGCAAGCAGCCATGCGCTGTCACTCATAGCTCAGAAAGTTTCCGAAGCAGGTGAAGAAAGCATTGCTCCCTTGGGGAAACCGGAAATTATTGATCAGTCTTTTCATTCGAAATACCTGCAGGGTAGTGAGACTGCAGTAGAGTACAAAAGACTGAAGGTCCGAGGGGCTGTAATTGCCTCAGAAAAATATACTAGGCACACCAAAATTGATTGTACTGCAGTAGCACTTCCAGATGGCACCTACATGAAAACAAAAAGAATACTTTTTTGTAGAGGGCTAGCTGGAGAGGAGGAATATTTCCTCTTGGTCACATGTGTACGTTACTAGCAGCACAGTTAAAAGTGCACATATAAAGAGGGCTCCCAGTCAGGACTTGGCAATGCCTGCAGTATGCACTCCAACCCCATTTTATTCTTCTGTAAATTTCTGTAAATTACCACTGTCGCTGAAAAGAAAAGTGTACAATCATTGCATTCTACCAGTGCAGAAACTTGGAGGTTAACAAAGAAGCTCAAGAACAAGTTAAGGACCGCACAAAGAGAGATGGAACGAAAAATCTTAGGACTAACGTTAAGAGACAGGAAGAGAGCGGTGTGGATCAGAGAACAAACGGGGATAGCCGATATTCTAGTTGACATTAAGCGCAAGAAATGGAGCTGGGCAGGCCATATAATGCGTAGGATGGATAACCGGTGGACCATTAGGGTTACAGAATGGATACCAAGAGAAGGAAAGCGCAGTCGAGGTCGGCAGAAAACCAAATGGGATGATGAAGTTAGGAAACTTGCAGGCGCAAGTTGGAATAGGCTAGCGCAAGACAGGGGTAATTGGAGATCGCAGGGAGAGGCCTTCGTCCTGCAGTGGACATAAAATATAGGCTGATGATGATGATGATGATATAAAGAAGGCAAGGCGACAAGAGCAAGAGAGGCTGCGGAAGATTGATGTACGTGCTCGTCCTTGCATATATTTCTCGTTGGATGGGCAGGAATTTTTTTGTGACCTAGTAAACAGTTATGAGTGGTCATGAAATGCAGGGACATACATCTTCATCTGGAATGCTATGACAGAGCATTAAAGAGCTAATGTTTTTGACATGCTAATTATTGCAAAGTTGGTATCTGACTATCTTCGAATTGTCATGCTGAGAAAGATATTTTCTGTGGTTTGCCATGAGTCTGTATGCATTGTTTTTTCAATAGAGCTTATCATGTGTGATATCATGTGTGATGCGCATAGAACAACTTTTAGTGAAAATCCTACAGATTCATCATAAATCTGCGTCCTCTCTCTAGCAGTGAAATACTGAGCAACTTTCGCACTGGAAATTATTTTTGACAATGTATGGCACCAAGCTGATCCTGCGTGCAATGTGCAAGAAGTTAATGAACAGGTCACTTCCACAATTTATACTGTTTAAATGAGTCCACAAAAAGTATGAAGGTGTTTATTAGCCAACAGATGTTTTGGTCGAAAAGTAATTAAGATAGTTCTGTGAGGCATTAATTGCTGTATCACATGTGATGCAGCGTGAAGTTATTGCTTTGTCGAAGAGTGTAGAGACCTTTTTCACAAAATTGCAAATTTGGTGGCAAAATATAATGTTTGTACAAGCTATAGGCTTTCTTAGCACCATTATTGAAGCAGAATACGTAGAAAATACAATAACTGCAGTGTGTACTATGACCTGCAGAAGAATTTAAAAGCGGGCGAGTTGGAACCTATCCATTTCTTGGACATCCATAACGACACACGATAAAGGACACGGGACAACTTTTAAAGACAGAATTGAGAACAAATTTTCTCGCATTTCGTTTTTTATCTGCGCTGCCCAATAATGGCGTTTACAGTGAACATAGTGTGGAGCTTTACACATTCCTAGAGCTTATAATAGCAACATAGCAGAAGATTTTTTTGCATCAAATTCCCAAAGACTAACTTAAACCAAGATCTGTAAATGATCCGGCATATATAGGTATTGAAGCCTTCAATAAAGGATGATATCAAATTTGAATTGCAGTTTTCTGCAATTAGAATGTTTTTTCATGGTCACAAAATGTGCCTGTAGCTGCATAGTGTATCATATATGTGAGAATTCTGGCTCATAAGTCTACACTGTAAACAATCCTTTTGAAAGGTGAGGTTTGGCTTAGGCATCTTACCTAAACAAAGGTTATTTAAACTTTTTACAAGCGAATTT
Source organism: Dermacentor silvarum (assembly GCF_013339745.2). NCBI lineage: Eukaryota > Metazoa > Arthropoda > Arachnida > Ixodida > Ixodidae > Dermacentor > Dermacentor silvarum. The sequence goes on along the minus strand of NC_051156.1, from coordinate 192,724,061 downwards.
CAATTCATGCAGTAAAGAGTGATAAAAAGCAAGAAATTCAGAGTCATGGTAAATTATTACTATTGCTATAAAAATTATTCACTATATTTCATACATTATCTAAATAAAGGTGTGCATTTAGAGATGCCACCGAAAAGAGTCCACGAGCACGTTTGTTTGATGCCTTCGCATTGCATGACATTGCCTTGCATTTGATTAAATTGCCATTCCCAGCTGGAAATGCGGCTGGAAAACTCAGTTTCCAGCCGGAAATTCCCTCCCTATTTTCATGTGTACGTGCGCATGTACATTATATTTATACATGCTACATGCATGGGCTTTATTCTTTCCTGCATACTTGAAAGCACCCAATAGTACAGTGATTGTCAAGCTGGGGTGTGCTTGTTCTGAAGTGACACGAACTCCCCAAGATGAGCCTTTTAATTCTGCCACATGGCACATGGCATGAATGTGCCCAAGATGCTCATTGACTTTCTGTCGGTACATTCACGACAGGCGTCGTTTATATCAAATCATGCAAGGGCTTCAAGTTAAGATGCATTTATGCAATACGGGGTTGTTGCAGTCAACGCCTTGATATGGAAATTTAATGGTGGTGGTGTATATAGGGTTGCAGGCATTCGCACAGTCACAGAGATGGGTTAGCACAACCAGTAGTTTCAACGCAAGTGCCATATACGAGGTGCTACCCAAAAGTTTCGGGAACTTGAAACTGAATGTGGTACACATTTCCGACTCTAGATGTAGCTAGCAGCATGCCTTGCGGATCAGTGTGCTGAATGACCTAAGTCTAAGAAGAAGTATTGTTTTGCGAAGTGTTGTTTTGCAATGCAATGTTTCACTGATTTGGCGCATTTCTTAGCAACCAATATGGCAGACTTCAAGGAATAAAGGATTTGCATCAAGTTTTGTTTTAAACTTCGCAAAACTGCGGCAGAAACTCATCGTATTCTAGAGGATGCTTTTGGAGTCTACGCCTTAAGCCAATTAAAGTAGGACGTTTTCATGGCATAAACGCTTCAAAGAGGGTGGAATGTGTGTTGACGACGATGAACGTTCTGGATGCCCATCAACGAGCACAATCCGGAAACGATAGCGGAAGTCGGTAAGGGCTATCGTTGGAAATCACAGGCTAACTATAAAGGATGTCTGCGACATTGCAGGACAATTGTACGGCACAGTTCAGCAAATGTTGTCGGATGTTTTGAACATGAGGCGCATTTCTGCAAAATTCGTGCCAAGACTGCTCAGTGACGAACAGAAGCTGCACCGTGTTTCTGTCTGTAGGGAACTGAAGCAACAAGTCAGAGACTATCCCACATTCCTCTCCAGTGTAATAACCGGGGATGAAACATGGGTTTATGGCTACGATCCTGCAACCAAACAGCAGTCGTCGCAATGAAAGTCGCCAAATTCCCTGCGGCCGAAAAAGGCACGTCAAGTTCATGGCAATGTGAAGTCCATGCTCGTTGTTTTTTTTACGTACATGTAATTGTCCACAAGGAATGCGTACCTCCTGGACAAACCGTGAATAGCGAGCTTTACTGTGATGTTTTGAGGCGCTTAAGAGAGAGCATTCGTTGCAAACGTCCGGAGAAGTGGAAGAACCACAACTAGCTTCTTCATCACAACAACACGCCCGCTCTTGCATCACTCGCTTTTCGACACTTCCTGACTTCCAAACAAATCACAGTACTTCCGCACCCACCCTATTCGCCTGACCTCGCCCCTTCTATATATTTTCTTCTTGTTATTTTTCTTGTTCCCAAAGTTGAAGTTGAGACTGAAAGGACGTTGGTGTCACACTGTTGAAGAGATCCAGTCAGAATCGCAGGTGGTCCTCAAAACATTGTTGCCTGGAGTGTTGCACGAATGCATGGAATTGTGGCAGAAACGCTGGAATAGCTGTACACATGCTCAAGGGGACTACTTCGAAGGAGACAGTGCTTGTTAGGTGCTATGATCGACACATTTTTTTTTTTCGACGGAATTCCCGGAACTTTTGGGTAGCACCTCGTATAGTAAAATTAAACGTTCCTAGACTAAAAACATTTCTCATATATTTGCAAAGAACTCGCATACTTAATGATTAATTGTAACCTTTCAGCAGTGAGTGTTTCTACAACAAGCCCCACTTTAGAAAAGAAAACCTGACAGTCAAACTTCTCCGGTATTGACCTGAACTCATTGGCAAGCTTCTAAAGGAATAAAAAAATAAAGTGCATGCAAAGTAAATGTGATAGAAGGTTCACTCGATTTGCCTGCACATTGAACTGGTTCAGGAGGTGCGGCATATTGCTATTAGTTTCACCATTTCAACATGGCGGCACCTGCATGTTTTGATTCGCCTCACCAACTGCCGAACGAGTTCACAGCATTGCTTGCACTCGTAGGTGAGGTAGCACAGGGCTCATGCTGGTTGTGCCCTGCTGGTTCTGCACGAGTAAGAATTGGCAGTAACTAGTTTGCGAAGTGCGGGGTGAATCGAATGGACTTAGAATAGAAACATAATAAAACACGCTTAAAGAAACCCCCACATCTTTTTTCCTCTTACTTTCGATGTTCATATACTCGCTCACACAATTAACATTGCTCAATATAATGTCGTTCAACTTGTTAGTTATTTTACTTGATGCAATAATGAAGCTGCATTTTCACTGCTGTAACTTTTTTGCTTCCTCAGACTGGATCCGTCAAATTTGGTTGCCATCAACAGCAGACACAGGCATGCAGTGGACAAGACAATGTATGAACTCCAAACTATAGCACTCTCCGTTGTCTATTGCTGATTTCCATTTGTGGAGAGCATTGGGAGAGCCGTCCTTGCATTGCTCATCTTTGAAATTTGATTACAAGCACTCAGAAAACACTGTTGTTCTAAAATTGAATCGAACATCAAATATTTTCGTATCTTAATGTGTACGATAGGTGGGTCAGATGTAAGCTTAACATTGCCAAAAAAGCTTACTGAACGCCGCCAATATATGTCATACTGTCCACAGTTCAACCGTACCGGTACTCAAGGAAAAGGTGATAACATGAAAAAGAGAAGGTGATGATGTTTTCTACAATATTTACATGATCAAAGAAAGGAGCTATACATGATGCTAGATTCTCAGAGGGAGAAAGCAGTTCACTAGATATAGAAGTGTACGGTCAATATCCGACACAGTAGGTATAGTAGTAGTACTATAGAACACAGCGGAACACTTTATTGATGCAAACATAGTTACTTCCATGAAAACAAAATTTATTTTGTTAAGTCAAGATATCAAACCAGCAGGGGAACCTAAGAAAGAGGTGGACTGATATCAGAGGAGACATGAGCTTCACTGGTTCAGGTTGAACCATAACATGGCGAAAACGCCCAGAAAGACTGTAGGTGCTGCTTTCTACAGTGTCACTGAGGTTGATGAGCTAATAAACGTGAAAGTTTGCTGCGAATCCTAACACGTACTAACATATTTTTCTCAACTGCGAAGCTTTCTTTTTTGAAAAAGCCCGTATCGGTTTATGCTACATGTTTCATGCTAATAGCTTCATGCTACAATGACAATTTACCATTTCATGAACCTTCCACCACCTTGCGAGATCCTGCAGAACTGATTTGCCACTTTACAATGAAATTAAAAAAAAAAAAAACGAAAGCACTAGACCTGTTTAAGGTTTCCCCAAGTTCTCACTGTAAGTTTGTTCAACTGATAGGACACAGAAGCAAAAGTTATGTCCCTTTCTAGGGGTGTGCAAATATTTGAAACTTTCTAACAACGAATTGAACATTGCGTTATTCAATTCAGTCTTTGAATTGAATAGACATTATTTGTAAATGGGAATATTTTTCTAATACTGGTGTCACATGTCACATGCCACATGCGATCGTGATTGAGCTCGATTTGGATTGAAATTCTCGACCGCGATTGGCTCCATCCCACAGCTTGCGCAAAGGAGCCAATCGTGACCGAGACATTCAATCCTGATCCCGCTGGATCGCGATTGAAAGTGCGCTGAGTAACACTGATATAATAGTTTTTGAATACTTCCAATTGCCAACCAGTGTGATAAACTTCATTCCAGCGGCCATAGTCGGCATAAAACATGGGAAATTACCCAGTGAAGCACAATTTATGGCATTCTTGGACCTAAACTTATCCCGACTAAACCGCAATCATTCGCACTCGCGAACGAGTTATGAGTATGAATAAACTGCTTGTTTGCTCCTAATGATCCACTTGTACATTTAATAAGGAACACTTCACAACGTGCAGTGCAATGGCGCAAGCTTGCCAACGTTGGGAATATACTAGGATGTGAAGATTGATGGTGAGAACTGTTCATCATTCGAAAAGTATTCGATACTCGATTAGATTCAATTGGCTTCTGGCACTATTCTATTTGTATTCTATTCAGTCTCGAGAATTATTATTCGCGCACCCCTATTCCTCTCTCAACAATTCCTTTAGCATCCAGTACGGCAGCAAGGGCCAAAATAAATGGGGAAAGGGGAGAGCTAGCTATGAAGTTACAAATCCAAAGCTCCTCTTTTTCAGCAGCCACCCATCAGATCTCTCGAACAAGCAGGTCGTTTATTGCAATGTTAAATTACACACATTCGGTCTTTTTCTCAAAAAGGCAAGGACACCTCCAACTTTTCTTTTACAGATTAAAGAAAACTCGCCACCTGTGCCTAGAGAGTGGCATCAGTGTGCTTACATAACGAACACTATAAAGCGAAGTTTCAGCGCAGCTGTTGGGTTCATAAGAGATGGCTTCTGCACAGTTACTGGACACCCAAGGCGCACAAACGGGGTCACCGTGCCTTGAATGCCGCAGCAGCTGTCCGGTTTCACTTGCTTGCTTCACAGCCTGCTACTCCTACACTCCATACTCATTCCCGCCCATTTTGTGCAGCGGGATTAGAGCTGCGTATCTCGTTAGCCAGCCAGGAACGAGAACTGACGGTGTGTCTCAGAGAGAGGAGGAAGGCTTTCACTGTCCGACAATAATTCTTCACTGCGTGACGCCGGCTCAACGGAATGTTCACGAATGAACTAGTGGCACACCACAGGCCAGTCCTTCTTTCTGCAAGACACACAACCGGTTCGTGTTCCTGCTTGGCTGATGGGAGCTGCACTGGGACGCAGCGTGTACCCAAGACCGGCATGTTTTTTTTTTCATTTTATTCGTGTCTGTGCCAAATGTGAGGGGCAGAGAGGCAACATTTTGCAAGAAGAAACCTCCTGGCAAGCCACGCAAACTGTCCAGCACGCCTTGCAAATGAGAATGCCACCATGTGCACGGTTTTGCATTTCACACTTTGATCAACAAAGATAGACTGACGGGCTAGTTGGGTCGTGATTAAGAAGAAAAAAATAGAAAAAAGAAGAAACAGGACGAACGACGTTTCTTGTAACCACTATTTTAGCTCCACAAGAATGTGTTGAGATTATGTACCCTTCAATACGGCACTCTTGAACCTGTTTCTTCAGCTCAGAGAGTGATTTTAATCTTAGTTGCCTTTCTATGACCCATGATCCTCCCACACTGAACAGCTGACCCTGTGCCACCTACACACGCACAAAAAGAGTGGTAACTTTTGTGTTTTTACAATGCAGCACCTTGGACACATGACGCCACTCTACCCTACCATATGTGCAAGAGGCCTCACCCACAAATCTTTTATCTGTGGAAAATTGTTATAACATTTCAAAGCTGGGAAGATGCTGGAATCAAGTAGGAATTATACATGTATCCCTACTTTTATCCACTGTGAAAAATTGCACACCTCTCAAAATAAATATATTGGAAACCTATACAGTGGCAAGCAGGGTCATTAGGAAACAAAACAGAGGCTAAATTCAATGAAGCTAGCTCAACCATACACGTGACAGGCTAATAATTGAGTGCAAGCTCTGCCCACAAAAACTGTGCTGCATCTGACCTTTGTGCTTCCGTGCTCCAAAGCACCGTCCTTGACAGATCGCGATGTTGAAAGAAATTCACCTCTGCAGCCACGTCGCAGGAATTAGCGATTGTAATTAGCTGGCACACCTAGAGTTGGACAGTGGCATATTTTCTGTTTTATTTTTATGGTCTAACCCACTACACAAGATTAGACCTGCATAGCACCTTATAACAGTTTTTGCTAAGTTACCTAGAACATGTACGTGGTGGCAAACCTAAGGGGCCAAGCAAAACATATGGCCCATATCACTTAATGTGCAAGTAAACTTCAAACCAGCCAAAACACACTTATAGTGAAATGCTGAGCTCACAGATAACAGTTCGTCTTTTTGAGAGTCTGATGATAAATAGCAACTATTACAAGTATCCGCCATTGCCTAATTGACAAGTGCATGTCCCAAAGACATGCATGCAGCCACTAGTAGAATTTTAGAAGCTCTTTAAAAAAATGGACAGCTTGCATTTGTAACCTCACAACGGAACACAATGTAGCAACTTGGTGTAGCAGCTTCGAATAGGTGAAGTATCTCTATTGCCTTAGTCATGATCTGCGGTCCCTCACACTTACATGGCAACTTCAAGCAAGAATACTGATGCAAACTGTATCTTGATACGGTCACTCAATTGCAAGAATGTTCCGATACGAGCAATAATTGAGTTGGTATCTGAATAGCACTGTATTTTTGCCGAGTTTTCGCTAACTAAAGGGCCTTATTTTAGAGAGATTCTGTTTCAAAGGTTGATGATCTTCAGATGCTGTTTCTGAAGAGGTCTGACAACGCCAGCTACCGTATGGGCAATGCGGCACCAATGAAAACGTCAGGCATGTGCTTTTGTTATTCACAATAAGCTTGCGAGAAGATCAATGTCCACATCCTTTCTTTGCATATTTTTGTTTCCTAACGGGACAGTAACATTCGACGAACAAAAATCTGAGTAATTTGGTAAAGGATTCATGGTGTTATGCTTTACATTCCTCTTGTGTCTGTGCTTTGCAGTGCATGCCTGCCTTTTCTCACCATGCATAATGTCAGAGTCAAAAACTTACATTTACATGCTTGGAACTGTGGTATGGAATACTGTGTACTTAGGGCAGATCATTCCCATTATATTTAAATCTTAATGCGTAATAACCTGTCGACTACGCTGATAGTGTACTAGCAACCATTTATATGCGTTGCATTTCTCAAGTTATTGCTCGCCTTGTGTGTATGTACTCTTTTTGTTTTATTTTTATTATTCACTCTCCTCTCCCTAATGTCCATGGCTCTGAGGGTAAATAAGTACACTGAAGCAAAATACAACACAAGATGTTCAGTTACATTCAGTGATATTGAGGATCTGAGAGAATCCCGTGTGGTCTGTGAGGATCACAGTAGTTGTGCAGCCATGCTGATCAAGTTAAAGTTCTTCGGAAAACAGACATTTCAGCAGAATGCTAACTTGGGTTCATTGGCACATAATGTATTTAAATCGAGCAACAGCGCAAGAGACAGGACAGACGGAAGGAAACAGACGAAGCACCTCCATTTCAAACAGCCCATGGGAGAATTTTCAAGTCACTTGGGCAGGCCATTTACTCCCATTGCAAACACAAAGCTCCTGTGAGACACAGGGACCGCCCATTTCTTTAATAATTTGAACTTTTTCAGTGCTGCGTTTTCGTTTACAATGATCACAGTTGACATGACACATTTGAGAATGTTTGAGCCATTGCAAGCGGCAACATTATCCAGCTGCACTTCTGAGCATAAATTTGCGAGCTTAATTCCTGGCGACTGTGGTCACACCCCATTGAGAGAAGAATGCAAGAAACACTTGCGTATACTTAGATTTAGGCACACATAAAATTAATCTCAGATTGTCACAATTAACCTGGCACCATTCCACTATGGCATTCTTCACAGTCTACTGTGTAGCTTAAATGTTTTTAACTCCAGGAATCAATCAACACAAATACGAATCATTTAGTTTTTCTGATACTGAATCAAATATTGCCGTCCTCAAGTTAGCTGCAAATGCTCAAAGCGCAACGTCACAAATATTCTGAGCAGTGTTCACCTACATTCATGCAAATTATCAAGAAATGGCAGCAGTAAATATCTTTGAAATTATATAAGTTCTTAAATTTCTGGCAGCGCTTATGTGTGAGCACGGACACTGCCTCTGGTGTTGCCTGAACAGTATATAAAGAACAGCTCCATATATTAAACATGACAGCAGACTTTTTCATAAAAACATGATGTAACTTCAACATGCGGTATTTACTAAACAACTCACTTTGATTAACCTGACCTTACCTGATTCAAAAGTGTAGCCAGTTTGATTGAGGCTGTAACAATTACACTAGTGTGTGTTTGTCAACAACAGCGAGTAACAGTGAAAAGGACGATTCTATGCAAGCCGTCTATTCCTACTGAACCCATACGCACTAAGAGTATGCAATGGAAGCTCCACACGGCTCAAAATGTGCGCTCTTCGAAAACTGGCAATGTGTACTTTCAACACACTTTAGACGTCCGTTTGCCAACCAATACGAGTCCCTTGGGCGAGCAATCGTGCGGTACCATCTGTGTCACAATAACTTCATAGCCGCTTTCGGCCGCTCCCATTGCCCGGTCTCGGTCCACCAGAGCCATGCAATAATGGCCTTGCTGGCACGTCGGCGTGTCACGCTCAGTCCGGTCAGGCATAGTGGCACAACAACGTGTAGTCCTCTTTGGAGATGCCCATGTCTCTGAAGGCACGGCTGAGAGGGTAGCTGATGCCCTCCTGTTGCCTTCATGGCACCGTAGCAACAGGGACACGACACAAAAGCCGCATTGTGTTCGATGCACTTCTGCAAAACCAAGTCGGTAGCAACACCGCATGCGTGCAAGGAGACACCCAAGTCGAAATCGCCGACGTAGTAGTCCATGTTACACTGATACAGGACGACATTTCGTAGACCCAGGGACCTGACCCTCTCCCGTGCACGGTGCATCGACTCTTCTTTGTTCTCGATCATCACTACCCGGCAGTCGGGGAGCAAGTAGGCCAGAACGATGCCTACGTGACCTCCTCCGGAACAGAAGTCGACAACCTTGCAGCCGTCGAAGGTGTGTTGAAGAGCTAGAACAACAAGGTTCTCAATCTGCTGACACTTGCGTAGGACCCTGGTTTCTGGAAGACCTCCTCCGAGAGGGTGTACTTTCTCTGGAAACTCGTTCCAGGGCAGAGGCAGGGAGTCTTCCCCAGGGTTGGGCTTCAAGTCCGGCGTTATGCAGGCCTCCCTGAGCGAGTTGATGATCGATTCCGGGTTCTTGTGTCGAATCCGGGGCTTCGTGCGCTCCGGGTGAGACGAGTAGAGGCTGTCCTTCGGGAGCTCCGACTCTTCGATGAACATGCTGCTCTCATCTGGGCGCTCGACCTGTTCCATGCGTTTCAGTTCCAGAGCGTCCAGTGCGAGGCGAGTTTGCGCCTGCGCGCACATAGTTTCGTACCACCTGAAAGTGAGGGGCAGCCTTTCGGATATTGCATCTCCACTCGTAACGGCGGCCAGCTCGGTGAATACGAGGTGAACCACGGGAAAGAGCACTACGTCGGCTAGCGTCTCGTCGAAACCCTCGACGAACCGGTGTTCCAATTCCGGCAGGTTACCGTCAGTCGGCTTGCGCTTCGCGAGCGAGCCGTCGACGCGATCGCCAGCCGCGCCCTCACTACGCGACGCTCGAAACACTTGCTGTTGCTTCCTCCGAACGTTGTGCGTTTTCACCGGCTGTCGCATGTGCGCCTCGAGCAGAAGCAGCTCCTCGGGAAGCCGCAGCGGAGATTCGAACCCGGTACCAGAGCAGCGCGTCCGGAGCTTCGGGACGACCTTCTGTATGTCGAGCTCGCAGAAGCGAGTCCACAAAGAAGACTCCGCGCAGGCCGCGAGGCAGCCGCCGCGGAAGCCCAACAGCGTCTTGCACTCGGGGTCCCGGGTTCGACTGCCGAACTGACCCAGTACCCATCGGAGAACACCCGCGAGTCCTCCGATGCAAGTCGCGGTGGTCTTGTCGGGCAGATAGACGGCGGGCGGATCGCAGTCGAGTAGTTCTTGAGGTGTCGGCGAGTCGCTCGCCTCGACGCATTTGAGCCTCGAAAGGACGCTGCGAGGCAAAGCGAAGAGCAGCTCACCGCTGCAGCCGCCGTCGTCACTGGGTGCGTCGCGTCGCACTAAAACGACGCGGAGACCGTCGACCTCGCAGTAGGCGAACGCGAACAGAGCCACGAGAGTGTTTTGCGGTACACGTAGCAAGTTGCCGTCGCTCCTGCCGCTGAGCATTACGAGGTGCTCGATCGCCATGCTTGCGTGCTTTCTTTGCGCAGCTACCTAGCCGCACAAGAACAACAAAGTTTTTCTCGTCATTGAGTGTCTCGTTAGTGCGCTACACTCGCATCGCGATTACCACCACGACGAAAATCTCGTTCCATTTTGCCGCATTTCGTGCAGGGCGCCGCCATCTTGGTTTTGTCATTGTTGGTGGACGCTAAACGTTTGTACGACAACGCTTTTGCAATATCGAAATATCCTGTCGCATGATCTGCTCAGCATTTTTTTTTTCAAGCGAAATCTCGTAAGTTTTATTTCTTTTAAAAATATACTTTTCTTGAATTTGAAAGCCCAACCAAACGTTGGTCCAACCGCGAATTAAACCCGAATCAGATTCACGTACGCCTGTGTACACGCTGTTTGAGGCCCTGTGCACGTGTGGTTTGAGGTTCTAACGCCACGTCGAGCCGGTGTTTGTTCTAAAAGAGAAACAAGAAGAAAGAGAGAGAGAGAGAATGGAGGCAGGAAGAATGAAAGAGTGGTGCGGGGGAGGGGGCACCGGCGGGCGTTGGGGTTTTGGGGTGACGCACCGACAGAGCTTGACCGTTGCCATGGAAACGTAAACAGCAACAAAATTCCGCCGGCGGTATTTTTTGGCAACCGTGCCCCCAGACCCACGTCCGGTTTCGGCAGTGCACATGCCATTTTCCGGGAGCCGGCCTTTCGTCTTTTCTTGCTGCTTGCATCCCGTCTTGACTTCTCCTGTTCGCTCTGCTGGTGTCAAGGAACCCTTCATTCGCGAGAAGACGAAAAAAAAAAAAAAAAAAAAAAAAAAAAGAAAGAAAGAAAGAGAGAGAGAAAAGAAGGGGAAACAGATATAAAAGTACAGCCTATTACGCGTATCGAGCACGAATCTGCAGCGTGTTACACCTGAATACGGAATGTTGCGATTGCGTTATCGGTGCAGATATCGGGCGCCGTAGGGGCCGATTTTAACCTGAGTGAATTTTGCTGCCCCGAGCAGCTAATGTTAAAATAGCAAGGGGGAGTCTCTGAAGCAGTGCATGCGATCTCCACGACGTTCTTTTGTTGCTGAATATTATATGAATGAACTTTATTTTATTTTTACGAATTGATTAAACAGTTTAACGTTAAACTCTTTCTGCTTGCACCATGAGGTTTTACACTACAACGTGTCAAAATTCTTAAACCTAATTTTGAAAATATTTAGCTTATGATATCTATACCTGGGCGGAGTGTGGTAACTAGGAGGTTCTGAGTAAGCATTGTTTCTTCCAATTTCTGTTCTTCATATTAGCTGGCTCAAGAATTTGAAACTTGCATAACTGAATGGAAGACCAGTAAAAGAAAACACGTGTAGTGCGTTGCCGGCGTCTACAGTACCAATTAAGAATGACGTGACAATAAGATAACACCGACATATTCGTTACTTTACACTTGTACACCTCACGTAAGGGACTGCGAATACACGCAGCTGATTGCACGCGGTAATCGAGACACCCATTGTCATTCCCAATGTCGATTAAGTGCCGAGAAAAATCAGCGAAGCCAACATTCTTGATGATGAGTACGACTAGAGCGTGTTAAAGCCAGTAAGCCTATTATATTGTGTTGCAACCAAGCCCGTAGTTCGTCACGCACGAAATGTGTAATATTGGGCGTTGGCCGGTGTGCCACCACCACACAGATTTCTTTGTATTTTGTTCTCATTCATAGTCTCCGGCGCCAATTTGCCGCGGAATAATATAATGTGCGACGTGTGAGCGCGGTCCATACAGAGTGCGCTACAAGAAATAGTTCCCATTTTTATGAAGATAAAAATGATAAAAATTGCTAAAATCAAAACGCGCATTTATTAAAAAATAAATTTCACATCTGTAAAAATAAAATAAGAATAACAATAAGGATATTCTGCTATATTTAAAGTAGAACTGCAAAAGAAGCTATTGCGCATGCGCGGCAAAGTGCACATCCCTATATAAGGTGCGCTGCCGCACTTTTTCTTCAGACCCATTGGTTTACGGACGTTCCTTGTTGGCGTCGAAGTAAACGTTTTTTGGGCCCTACATCCCCTGTAAGTACGTTTTCAACTATTTGTAGCTTCTCGGCGCTCGTTCCGGCACGTATCGGCTTGCTGATCGTTCGTTTGCGTGCTTTTAATTCAGATGGATGCATAGAATTGTGTTAGCTTATGGTTGCCGCGGTCGCTGCGTAGGCCTAGTGCCGGCATGGTCGGAAACGTTATGAAAATTTACGCCAATGGATGGTTACCAAGGCCAGGTGGCCTTGAGAATTCGAGCTGTAGTTTTATCCATTGAGTAGATCGCTGGGAAGAACGGAGCAGATATTCGTACTTCTGTAGCAGTCGGCGCCCGCCTGTTCATAGGCCTAACCCCTAACCGTCCCGCCGCGTTGGCTTTGACTAGCCGTTCGGCAGGGCTGTGCAAGGCAAATCAATTGTCGCTACAACGCGGCTAGTAGCGTTCTAAAGTTGTTGAGCTGCTCTCTACGAAGGTGTTGGCCTCCTCCAGATTCTTTCACGTCACCTGCCGTAAGCCAATCCTTACCCCACCCGCCTTGTTCAAATTTCGAATTCATCATGGCGTCGTCGCGCTCCAACGGTCAGCAGGCGTGCCTGACCGTTCGTTGCGGCTGTTAACAGGGGCCGTCGGGAGGGTGTCTTCCGTGACCGAAACCGGCTTTGGGAGCGTGCCTCTGCGTGCGCCGAATCGTTTTTGGGGCGAGAACTTATTTGCATGCGCTGCGTGACTCCTTTAATACGTCCACGTAGCCTTTACAAGCACGATTGCAGCCGCTTAGGAAGTTTAAAAAAATCTGGAGCGGAAACAAAGCGTCGCTTTCAGAGTTGCGTTGTCTTTTTTTTTTTTTATATGAAACCTCATTCGCTTGAAAAGACTTTTTTTGTACCGACATTGAGGTGCGGTCGAGCGGAGTTGCTGCTTCGCGTGGCGCTCCGCTCCCGTTCTCGGGCGTGGCCCCTGGAGCTGTCCAGCGCTGGCAGTCAGTCCACAGCCACGGTGTCGCATATTAACTGCCGTCCCCCGGCTTGCCGGGTGAGGGCGGTGTTCCCGCATATTCCTGATCTTCGTGTGGTCCTTAGGACTATGGCACTGGGGAAAGACCATGCGGGGGACAGACGGTCCCGTCATACGCGTGCTTCTTTAGATATTTTTGTTCTGTGACGCATCTCAACGGCTAGTCCCTAGTCGATGGTATAGCATTACGTCAGGCAATATTAATGTTAAGCATTGTTGCGTTTATGGTCAAGCGCTACTGAAACATGCAAATTTCCACTTGCTATGTTGCTTCAGTGCGCTGCAACTTGCTTGTCGAATACTGCTCATTGCTGCCCCGATGAATTCCGTAGGCATTTGGAAAAGCCCTAGCCATTCTAACAATTTTGAGAAAGCTTGTTTTTTAAACTAGTCTCGGCCCGATACGTTCACTTGTGCTCGCTGTAACGTGTTTGTTTTTTGTCGTGCAGCTAACCGGTGACAATGCGTGAGTGCATCTCTGTTCACGTCGGACAAGCGGGCGTCCAGATCGGCAATGCCTGCTGGGAGTTGTATTGCCTGGAGCACGGCATCCAGCCCGACGGGCAGATGCCGTCTGACAAGACCATTGGAGGAGGCGATGACTCGTTCAACACGTTCTTCAGTGAGACGGGCGCCGGCAAGCACGTGCCCCGCGCCGTGTACGTGGATCTGGAGCCGACGGTCGTAGACGAAGTGCGCACCGGAACTTACAGGTGGGTCTTTGTTTCCCACTAGCCAAACGTAGGTCTGCTGGTAGCCCAATTCCAACCCCTAAATGGTGATCTGAACAAGCTTGCATTTCGTGCAGTAATGTAAGCTCTATAAACAAAGACCTGTTACAAGTGCCATTGTTTGCACACCAAAGATGTAGCATCTGTTCACTTTTCACTTGTTAACATTCAATGCAATAACTAGACTGCCTTGTTTTAGCAAGTTGCTCGGGCACGCAGAAATGGCATGCAGCTTCTTATGAGCTGGGTGCATTACCTTAGCCAAGTGCAGCTTGAGATTTTGTGCCTTTAACACCTGGTGCGGTGGCTCTTGTGTCGACTGCAGGCAGCTGTTCCACCCCGAGCAGCTGATCACTGGCAAGGAGGATGCAGCAAACAACTATGCTCGCGGCCACTACACGATCGGCAAGGAGATTGTGGATCTGGTGCTGGACCGGATCAGGAAGCTGGCAGACCAGTGCACAGGCCTGCAGGGTTTCCTCATCTTCCACAGCTTTGGAGGTGGCACCGGCTCGGGCTTCACCTCGCTCCTCATGGAGCGCCTCTCGGTTGACTATGGCAAGAAGTCCAAGCTCGAGTTCGCCATCTACCCAGCCCCACAGGTGCGTACTCCTTCTAGCCTTTGACTTGCTTTGCAAACTTCACGGGGTACTTGTTCAAACAGCAGTCCAGCTGTTTAAGTTCAGTTTATCTTGGAGGTTTAACTTGTTTGCCTGTCAAGCCTCTTCATGTTCAGCGTCTAAGACACTAGGGAGGTGTAGGCGGCCCGGCTTTTGGCTCGGCTGCTGGCTAATCCTGTTGGCTCAGGAGCTGCTTTTCATGGCAGTTATCCACGCCAGTGTGTCTGAAAGCAGTTTTGTCCCCAGCCAACTGGCTGGTGTGGGCTCAACTCCTGCATATTCCTGTTCTTCGTGTAGTCCATTGGACAAGGACACTGGGGAGAGACCATGCAGGGGACAGACTTGTGCACCAAGTGCTGTGCAGGTACTATACGTGCTCTGTGGGACTATCCTCTCGTGCAAAAGGATGCTGCAGAGTGCTTTGGCAGACGTGGGCATGCAAAACTTTGTTCAAGTGTGCATGCGTTTAGTTGCTTTCAGGTAGCGGTGTTTACATAACGCAACTGCTGACGTGTTGTCTATAAATGACGTGCACTGAGCTTATCCTGGACTTATCCTTGTTTCAGGTCTCTACAGCAGTCGTGGAACCCTACAACTCTATCCTCACAACCCACACCACTCTTGAGCATTCAGACTGTGCTTTCATGGTTGATAACGAGGCCATTTATGACATCTGCCGGCGCAACCTCGACATTGAAAGGCCCACCTACACAAACCTGAACAGGCTTATCGGCCAGATCGTCTCCTCAATCACTGCCTCCCTGCGGTTTGATGGTGCCCTGAACGTCGACCTGACGAGTTCCAGACCAACCTGGTGCCCTACCCCCGTATCCACTTCCCTCTTGTCACGTATGCTCCCGTGATCTCTGCCGAGAAGGCTTACCATGAGCAGCTGACTGTGGCTGAGATCACAAATGCCTGCTTCGAGCCCGCCAACCAAATGGTCAAGTGCGACCCCCGCCACGGAAAGTACATGGCCTGCTGCCTTCTGTACCGTGGGGATGTTGTGCCCAAAGATGTCAACGCAGCTATTGCAGCCATCAAGACCAAGCGCACGATCCAGTTTGTGGACTGGTGCCCCACTGGATTTAAGGTACGGTGACTATGCCTGCTGGGTTAATTTGCCAGTTTTTGTGCCTTTATAGGTGGGAATACTTAACATAAGGGGAGGTCGCTCCTAGTGAATGCTAAAATTTCTGCAAGCTGTACTATACAAGAGTTAGCCATGTTGCAGGACTAGTGCAGACAAGTGCCTTTATGCAGAGTTAGCCTCCGTAGCTCTGCACTGTTCAGTATATTGCCTTAAGCCCTCATCTAGCAACATTGCAAGGAATTGTGTTTACCTACATCTGCTGGAAATGCATTTAACTTTGCACATTTTCCTCTTCTGAACAGTCTTTAACTGACTTCTCGTTTTCATTCCAGGTTGGCATCAACTACCAGCCCCCAACTGTTGTTCCCGGTGGAGATCTTGCCAAGGTCCAGCGTGCCGTGTGCATGCTGTCAAACACAACAGCCATTGCCGAGGCCTGGGCACGCCTTGACCACAAGTTCGACCTCATGTATGCCAAGCGGGCGTTCGTCCACTGGTACGTCGGTGAAGGCATGGAGGAAGGCGAGTTCTCGGAGGCCAGGGAGGACTTGGCTGCCTTGGAGAAGGACTACGAGGAGGTTGGCATCGACTCAGCTGAGGGTGCTGAAGATGATGGTGGCGAGGAGTTCTAAAGGGGGAAGATGTTCTTGCCCTCCTGCTCGGGGTGTGGAATAAAAGAGCAGTCTTGATTGCCACAACCTGTTTGCCTTTTTGCATTACTTCACCTAGCCTGTCCAGGCTAATAGCTGCAACACTTCACAGGGCTCGTGCAACTACGAAACATTTCAGCTACAGGGACTAATAAATGGAACCTTTCTGGCTTGAGGCCAGTAGCAAGGGCCTTTGTGCTCTGGTGGTTTGCCTAGCCATGGGAAATGCCAGTGCCTATGGTAACTCAGCTGTGTAGCAAGAGTTGCATCAGTTGAAGGATCTTTGGTATTGGGTATCTGCATGCATGGCAGTTGACTTGCCAGCATGGGAATGCTGCTGCATTCATGTCTTTGCGTAAGCTTTGTTCAGGTTTTGAACCACTTTTCTTTTGAATTTTTATTTCCAGTCCATTGACTGCATTTGTTTTTAGTAAACATGGTGGGTTGAAGTGTTAATTTTGCAAAATGATTTGACAAAATATTGCTTTCCTAATACCGATTTGCAGTCTTGCTGCCTCTACACTGCATTTTGACATTATTGGTTCTACACTGCATCTGCCTTGGATGTCAAAATGCAGTGTAGAGGCAGCAAGACTGCAAATCGGTATTAGGAAAGCAATATTTTGTCAAATACACTTGACAAAGTATTGACAAACTTGACAGCGGTGTTCAGAAATCTGTGTACCAATAACCTTCATTCTCGGGCTAGCTGAAGAATTGCAGCACCAGAGTTGTGCTTTTCTTGCTTGGGCATTAGAAGCTTTAGCCGAGGCACATCTCCAATGCCACTTATTCAAATACACACAAGACTGAAACTCTTTCCCGAGGAGACTCCTGGATCAATTTTAATGAAGTTTATTGCATTTGAGAGGGAGAAAGTTTAATTTGCGACTGTTGGAAGCACAATTTTGATATGGGGCTTGATTTAACTTGTAAAAATTGCCGAAAATGGGATTACTTTTCAGCCACATACTAGTGTGAAGTCTTGCAACAGTCTAAGAGTGCTGGTGTCTATTCATGCAAGTTGGGTACTCCCTTATACTTTGCCAATATCTTTGTAGGCTATGTGCTCGTATTCATGTGCTTTGGCTAGCAGTGGTCATTAGAAACTTTAGCTGGGGCTCGTCTCCGATGCACTTATTCAAATACACTTGTAGTAGTCTCTTCCATTCACAACAACTCTTGCTCACATACAAACTTGTGCACCCCCACTTGCCAACAGTCACTGATGTTCATACTCATTCGTCACCGACTTTTCCTCATAAATTAACTGGCACTTACTCCTGTTTACTCTCGCTCGCGTCCATTAGTGGTGGTGGTAACAACTTTATTTCGTCCAACAGAAAGGATTTGGTTGATTTTATGGGCTTCCAGGGCTCGTTAGGTGGCTGTCCGATCAGGTCCTCCCGTGCTGCATGCTATGGTCGTGAGGTCCCGTCTTTTGGCGACTTCCAATGCCCACCTGACCACCCGCAGTTGAACCACCGGGTCCGAGCTGGACACCACATCCTCCCACTCTTGCTGGTTCGAGAGTTGCCATTCTCCGTTCGGTTTTAGATCATTGCATTCGAATACAATGTGCTTTAAATCTGCCTTTGTGGCTCCGCAGAGCTTACATTTTCATATATGTGCAGAACTGTCTATTGTACACGACTTTACCGTGGTGACAGGATAGTGATTCCAAGTATCCTGTCATCGTCATGACCGATGCCTCTGGGTACGGTGCTGCAACAAGATAACAAGGGAACTCTACAGACAGTTGCCTTTGCCTCCCGCACATTGAGCCCTCAAGAATGAAGATATTCGGCAAGCGAACGTGAAGCCTTAGCATGCGTTTGGGCCTGTGAACATTGGCACGTCTATCTTTGGGGTCGTTTGGGACGCCGCTCATATACTGCCATCTGCACAACAGACTTCAGAATTCTGTTAAATCTTTCTACAAGGCCGTTTGCTTGGGGGTGGTAGATAGACGGGAAACAATGGCGTATACCATGTTCCTGAAGGAACTCTTCAAATTCAGCTGAGCCGAACTGTAGTCCATGGTCGGAAACTATCTCACTGGGGGAGCGTTCATGAGCAAACACTTGTACCAGAAAATTCTTGACCCTCGCTGTGATAATAGGCATCGCTGCATAACAACAATCGATGGGAGCTTGTTCAAAAGCTCCAATAATATCAATACCAATCTTCTCCCAAGGTTTGTCAGGGAAAGCTACTGGCTGCATAGGTGCTGCAGCTGGCCGTGCAAACTTGTCACAGGACTGACAACAAAGGTTTTAACCAGTTGTTCAACGTGTTCAACCATTCGAGGCCACCAGTAAAACTCTCGCAGTCGACTTTTCGTACGACTGATCCCTGGATGGGATTCATGTGCAACTTCTATCAAACTACGAGTAAGGATACGTACTTAGAACCACTATCCTGTCATCACGGTAGAGCAAGTTGTGTACAATTGACAGTTCTGCACGTAGATGAAAATATGGCATTAGCTCTGCTTCTAGATCTTTTTATGAGGCTAGGATGATGATGATGACCCGCCGCGGTAGCTCAGTCAGCTAAGGCGTTGTGCTGCTGAGCTCGAGATCGCGGGATCAAATCCCGGCCACGGCGGCCGCATTTCGATGGAGGCGAAATGTAAAAACGCCCGTGTGCTTGCGTTGTAGTGCACGTTAAAGAACCCCAGGTGGTCAAAATTATTCCGGAGCCCTCCACTACGGCGTGCCTCATAATCAGAACTGGTTTTGGCACGTAAAACCCCAGAAAGAAGCTAGGATGATGAAGTAGATGAGTAGAGATGGCTAAGGCTGCTTTCTGTCTACCACAAACGATCTCCAAAGTGATTTTGTCCACCGCTAGCCATCACTCCTGTTCATATGTCCACTTACACCCTTAGTCGCTCACCAACACTTTCATGCCTGTGAAGTGAGCGAGTCGGTGTACCCGCGAGTGCGCCAACGTATGGTCCATGTATGTTGGAGGCCATACCGTAGTGGATGAGGACGGTATGCATTGCTAGCTAGTTCTCAAGAAGATGGTTGGTGCTCGCTGCGAGAACCTGCTACCGTTGCAGTAGCAAGTTCAGCTGCAGAGAAATCGCTGAAATCTGGGGCCAGTATTTTTGAGCGATCACTTTAGCGAGTTTTTTGCGTGGCTTGGCAATGGTCGTGTTGAAGTATACGGTCGACAATGTTTCTGTCAATTTTGCAAAGATGACAAGCTTGACACAGATCCGGAAACGCTGTTGGCCAGAAACTGCAGTCTCACCGAAGTGATCGCCAAAAAATAAATCCCCTGGCATTTTTTTTTTTTTACTATTGCCAGCATACATCTATATGCATTTCGTAACCCTGGACATTAATAGTCATTTTATTAGCTTTAGCGAATACTTGGCACTTAGAATAATATGCAATCATCATCATCAAATTACGTTTTAAATTGGTTATAAATGAACTGTATGTACAAGTGACACAATTTTGGCAAACGTGCAGGGCTGGGCATCGGCTAAATTTTTAATTGATGGCCTTTACCTAACATCTTGGCAGGCACTTCACATGTGGTATGCACAGTCGTAACCAACTGCGGCTTCCTTAGAAACAAATTCGGGGGATTTGCTGCAAGGCATACCCAGCAAACAACAAAAAATTAAAAAAAGAAAGGGGGGGGGGGGGGGGGTCTCAAATGCATATAGCCTTATGGGATGTAGTTGCTGCAACAATGAATTTACATATATGTGACTTGGGACCCAGAACTGTACACATGTGCTGATTTACAGCTGTTGCACCTGGGTGGCACGTGCAATGGTTCTCGACAGTCTGGGTATTGCATCATTTCTGGCAATGGTGGCATTTCTTTCAGTTTTGGTATCAAATAAATCTAGTTACGTTACATGTCTACTAGTATCACGGGTGTACAATTTTGCGCTGAGGCTGCTTTCTGTCACCACAAATGATGCTGTTTACATTGCCAAACGTTTCATTTCATTAGGCCTTTAAGTGGATGATGAAATCGAGAAAAATTTCGAGCTTCACAACATAATTTGGGGAACATTACTTCTCGCCCGATACCACTGGTATCATGTCAACGTGAAGAAAGAGTGGTGACTGCGGGTAGGCCTGACTTTCTATGTGGGTAGCTGTTTACCTTCTGTTTGCTGTTACATGTGGGCATCTAGCGATCTTGCTAAAAAGTAAAAAAAAAGCTGACCCTACGCATTTGAAAAATCCAGATGTTTGCTTAACCATATTTACATATGGGTAAAGTGGCAGGCTGCTTCTGGCAGTAAAAGGGCTTCGGCCCAAGAAAAACTATTGCTGAGGTTTTGCATATATTCCATTCTCTGAACGTACTGAACAGATCTTTGAACTAGTAAGTATTACTCGACGCTAGTTGCGCAAATGGTCAATCGGAAGACTCCTTTGTGAGCACCCACTGACGAAGCGTCTTGTCCATGAGCACATGAACACCGTGGTCTATGGGTGACACGATGAACGGTATGCAGCTCAGACCTACACCGGTTGTAGTCCACTTGCAGGTGTTCAGTGACAGGCTTGAGTAACGCTTGAGCAGAAAGAGTGACAGCGCGCACACCCTGTTGATTGTGAAGCCAGGTATGATGACAGAGGCCAGGGCCTGCCAGACCAATGTGTCGACGGCTGTGTTGAGCAGCTTCCTCTGATGGGCTTTTGCGTCCAGGCACTTGACCTGAAAGAGAATGATGCATCTGTCAGAGTGAAGAAATCGCAGAGCTTTCACATGCAGAGATTAAAGCAGTTGGGACTATATGCGCTCTGCCCACGACGGCAAGCATCGCGACTCCAATTTCTTTATCCAGTTTACCTCAACAATCTTGGCTTGCTGGAGGACACTTATCCACTTCTGCCACCCACACAGGTCGTCACGAATAAATCACTCTAAAGTAGGGGTGTGCAAATATACGAATTGAATAGTGTTCGCTATTCGATTTGAGAATAAAGGAATTGACGAATATTCATTCCACTTGAATACTATACTCTATTTCATAATTGAAGTTCATTTTTCTCGCATATTTGTATACGATCAGAAAATTTCATTACGTGAACACCCCTACTCTAAAATTATACAACCGTATTTTTCCAGAACACAAACACTTAAAAACATCATGACTCTCTCATAGATTGAAAATGGCTCTCTCGTGGATTTAAATGATCATGGATTGTGCTTTTTATCATTCACTTCCTTCGTGTAGCAATAATACATTGGCCCACTGAGCAGCATGGATGTCCTTAGCGCAGTGTGCTTCGCAATTGCACGCTCCTGCTCTAGCTTTGTAACTATTCTATTTTTCTTTTCTATTTTTTTTTTTCATGATGGAGCGACAGCTACTTGGCAGGCCAGTGTGTTATCACTCCGTGAAGAAAGCAGGGTGGTATGCGCATTGGTGGAATGGTGAAACACTCTCATTTTTGTTCTCCCAACTAATAATACTCCTTTGTCTATGTATAAAATGTTGTCCAGATGAGCTGAATTCTAGCTAGAGGAAGCTGAGGAGCATGCGATGAGTGATGAAATGAATTACTATATTAGATGCAATGTTAAGAAATAAGAAGGTAGCTGGATAGGTAAGAGAGCAAATGCCAGTTAACTGATATTCTAGTGTCTACATTCCAGGTCACAAGTCCAACTCACTGTGGAAGCGGCAGGACTCCTTAGTCAATAGGAAGACCGAATGCCCCTCGAGATGTGTTCATCCGTGCTGCGTCATCAGCTCAGCAGCTGCTGAATTCGTGGTGTACGATGTGAATGCGCAAAGTCCTCACATGTAACGTATTGTGCACGAAGCAAGAACAAAACTTTCTAATCCTGCCATTAATCATACAGTTAAGCCCGGAACTATATTTTGATGCTCAAGGATATTGCCTGTGGAATATTGCCTCCAGTTGCACTGCAAATGACTTAGGAGATGGAGTATAGTTGAGATTAAGGGGCAGACATGGAGTTGGACAAGTCTAGTAAACATGTACCAGATGGCTGGTGGTATCTTACAGTAACAGAACCCATGCTTAAGGAAGAGAGATAGAGTCAGTGTTGCTGAAGATTAGTTGCAGAGATTGGATTCCTAAATTTGCAGGCGTTGGCAGCTTTGGTTGATCCATGGAAGGGGGCCAACTGGATTAATCTGGCAGGAAACCTCACCTTGCAGTGCCTTTAACGTAGGCTGATGATGCACAAGAATACGATATCAAGCTCGGGGACATATGACAATTCATGTGCAAGGATTATGCTTTCTGTGTCGCTTTTTTTCAACACTGCAAATGCAGGAAAAAGCATTCTACGAGGACAACACTTGCCCTTGTTGAATACTGTGTCCTGTATTTACGTTGTTACCCAAGCACCACGAAAAGTCACCAACTAAACCAATCCATTAGCCTGTGCCAACGATAAAGTTGTTGCTACATGCTGGCAAAAGTCTGTATGTATATAACAATGTGGCAGCCATAAACCTAAGGAGGTCATTGGTCACATGAGTCGCAGATGTACGCCTGCAACTCGTGCAGCAATGATTGATTGGATTAATTGAACGATCAATCGATCGATTGACAGCAGGCTTGTACACGTGGTAGAAATAAGGTAAACGATTAAAATGACAATTAGTTCATTCAAAATGTAATTGATAACATTGACCAATTACTACCCCACGAAAGTAACGCAGGAATTACTAAAATGCAAGTGATTACTTGTACATTACTTTCCTCCCAGACTTTATTAAGACTGTACAAGTTCAGTAAATTGAACAAGCTCGCCTGGCTCTTTCAATGCATTCTCTGCTGCCATTCACACACACATTCTTTATCTTCACTAGCAATCACTTTTCACAGTTTTTGGTGGTCAACTTCTCTCCATTTCGTGTGAGGACATCAGAAGTGACACTTAAAACTTGTTAAACACTAATAACTTGATGGCAGTGTTCAGTGGCGTAGCCAGTGGTCACCTGCCCCCCCTCCCCGAAAAAAAATTTTCTGGCTAAGCCACTGTATGAACAGATTGTGCACAAGAGTCTGGTTGTGAAATGATTGTGGTTGAGCACAACTTTCAGCAAAAATCTGACGAAAAAAATATCTTCCAGCAGCACCGGTTCAATTCGTTCAAATGACGAAATACTGAGCAGGTGGATTTGCCTGTTTGAACATGCACATCCATGAGGCTGCTGCATGGCACGATTTCAGGTTTACTATTGCTGTTCCCGCCAAATTCAAGTGCTTAAAGCTATGTCGCCTGTTAGAGCTTGTCTCATTAATAAAGTAACTGGTTACATGGTTACGGACTAAAGTAACTGAATTACACTTAGTGTTACCAAGTAAAAAATGTAATCAATTAACAGTAATTCATTACATGTAATTTGTTACATACAAGTCTGCTTGAATGCCAAGCTAAACCCACATGTTGCAACATTACCACCGGAATCAA
This sequence comes from Dermacentor silvarum, assembly GCF_013339745.2. Classification (NCBI taxonomy): domain Eukaryota; kingdom Metazoa; phylum Arthropoda; class Arachnida; order Ixodida; family Ixodidae; genus Dermacentor; species Dermacentor silvarum. Next base: position 192,700,192 of record NC_051156.1, on the reverse strand, counting down.
TTATGTTCATGATGTTAATTACTTTCACTTCAGCTGGTGTAGAGCTCAGTGTTAACTGAAAGTGGTGCCGTTGAAAGTGACAGTCAAGAGCATGGTCTCTGGTATGCACACACTGCAAGCTTATTGTCAGTAAATTTTTGTTTACACGGCAATGGTTGGAGATACCTTGCCCTAGAAAATTGGGCAGTTGGTCAAGAAGCAGTGGCCAACACATCAGAACTGGCTTTCCACAACTACCCCTCAAAATTTTCTCACTGTGGCTGAAGCTAAAAGCCGTTAATGATTCAGACACACCCCTCCGGCTTTTTCTATCACCTGACCACCGTGTGGAAATGATGACACTTAAATGCCGATGGCACCGTTAATCTTTTATTTATTTACATATACTGCCATCTTGCATAGCAAGATATTGCAGGAGTGGGTACACACATATTTTCAATCAATTTAATATATTTTAGATACAAAAAAAGGAACACAACATAAAAAAAACAATATCAGGAAAACAGTTGATTAATGAACATAATTAGGCAATTGGTTGGCAAATTCATGATTCGATAACTCACGCAAGGACCCTTTAAGGCCATTCCAGATTGAAATTGTATGTCGACAAAAGGAAAACCGGAAACAATCAATCGATCAACTGAAAGGAACAATGTTCCGACGACGACTTCTTCTGGGTGGGCCAATAAAAAGGGTTGGTGAAAACAATAGGTGCATTGATATAGGTTTTCCCATGAGCAATTTTATGTAGCAGAACAACACGGTCACAAGTACGTCTATGGGCCAGAGGTTTTAGTAGCAGCTTATTAGCATGCAATGTTGGTGAGAAATTGTGGTCATAACGATTAAGACTGGCGTTCCCATAATATAAATCTAATGTTTTTTTTTCTGAATAGACTCAAGCATCTTTGGATCAATGTGGTGACCACAGAATCGACGCATACTCAAGTAGAGGCCTTATTAGTGATCTGTATGCCGTTAATTTACATTCTTCAGTTGCATCTCAACAGTTTCTTTTCAGATAACCCAAGTTTCTTAATGCCTTGTTGGTTATACATTTAATGTGAGCATGCCATTTTAGTTCAGGGGAGAAAGTAACACCAAGATATTTAAATGCATGGAAGAATGCAAGCTTGTGCGCTTCATTAAAGTATGCAAACTGTAATGGTTGTTTTGTATTTGAAAAAGTAAGTAAAACTGTTTTCTTAAATTAAGTGACATTTGACACGTTCTGCTCCATTTGCAAAAACGGGCAATGACTTTATTTAACTCTAACTGGTCATGAGTACTAGTTATAGAAGAATAAAGGGCACAGTCATCAGGATATTGTCTTATTTTAACAGAAGTGCCTACGATTACTTGAACGAAATCGTTTATATAGGTCACAAACAGGAATGGACCCAAGACGGACCCCTGTGGTACGCCAGACGTAACATTGACACGAGATGAGTGAACATGGTAAAGAGCAACAAACTGGGTTCTTGAACCTAGGTAGTCCTGTATCCAGCCTAGTAGTTTAGAATTATTGCCTTGAGTTTAATGAGAAGTTTGTTATGACACACTGTATCAAAAGCTTTACCGTAATCAATGAAAATGGCATCAAGCAGTTCTCTAAGGTTAAGCATGGATGCAATATCATGGGAGCATTCTAGAAGTTGTGTTACCGTTGAGAAGCCAGAATGGAAGCCATGTTAAGCATGCGATAGAATATTATGTTCAGATAAGTACTCAATGATACATTTATGAATAATGTGTTCCAATAGTTTGCAAGACACTGATATTACAGTCTTCGTGAATGGGAACAACCTTAACACATTTCCAGCGTATTGGAACAGTCGATGATTCAACAGACTTTGAAAAACTTAGGGATGAATACCGAGATCTCCAGTCAGACTATCGGCATAAAAACATATCTGGCATATTATCTGGCCCAGTACTTTTCATAGTATCGATCTTGAGTATAAGGTTACGTGCTACCAGCTGTAGTGATTATCATATAAGGAAAAGGTGATGATGAAGAATCAGTGCAAAATGTGAGGGTGCGTCCATCACCGCAAGTGAAAACAGATTTAAAGTAATCATTAAAGGCTTCAGTGATGCTAAGATTTTCTGAGCATGGTTGATCGGCAATAATAAATGAAGAAGAGCTCTGGCTTGGTGGACTAATGGTTCTCCAAAACACTGATGATTTGCTTTTGATGAAGGATGACAAAGTGTTATTAAAATATAAGCTTTTCGCATTTGACATAGCAGATTTTAAGCTGCTTTTGAGTGTGGACGATACTGAAGCTCTCATTGGATTGGGTTGTTTGTGGAGACACCTGATGCGACGAATTAAGTGTATATATAATCTCACGTGTGTACCACGAGTGCTTGGGATTGTGCTTTACACACTTGGCTGGAATGTAATCAGTGATACATTGACAGACAATTGTATAAAAATGGTTCACTAACACGTCAACAGTGGAATGGTTAGTGCAGCTCAAAAGCTCATCAAAAGAGGATGCGAGCAACTCAGTTATAGAGTTATCATCAGCCCACTCAAAGTTCAATACAGTCTGATGGAAGGAAGCTTAGGCACAGTTAAATTCAAATCAACAATGACACCCTTATAGTCCAACAGGCCTTCAACAATATTACAATCATAACCATTTTGTCTAAGTTGCTCATTAATGAAAACAAGATCTAAAATTGAGCTTTTGCGGGTTACGTAATTGAGAATTTGCGTCAAATAAAAATAAATAGTCATGTTAATCAAATAATCACAAATGACTTTGTGACGGCCACTCGCAGATAGCATTGGCCAATCTAAGCCAGGGGTGCTGAAATCACCAGCAATTTACATTTTGCAACAGTTAAGCTTATGTTTAATTATATAATTTATAAGATCAGAAAATACAGTAATATCCGTGTCGGGGGGCCAATAAACAGCCCCTACAGCCAAAGTGAAACCAGAAAGCCTGATTTTACGCCATACAGATTCTCAGTTGGGAACATCAGGTTTACTCTAAACTCAATATCTCTCAGTTCACAAAGAGTACCACTCTGCCACCGCGCCGGCCACTTCTATCTTTCCTGAGGACGCTGTAACCTGGCAATAAAATTTCAGAATCTAAAATGTGTTCACCAAGCCATGTTTCAGTTATGCATATCACAGGAGGATAACAAAGCCTTCAGCATATTGCTGAAGACCTTGAACACAGCAAAGCCTTCAGCATGCTATTGTGCTTAGAGCAGTTGATTGGTCATCATGAACATCTTTGGTTCCAAACTGGTTCATCATGCATGCAAGTCTCTATTGTTTTCCTTTCCTCTGTCTCTTTTTCTCAAATATGTTCTTTTCCTTGTGGTAGGGAAAGGCATTCTTCTAACCTCCTATCCAGATACTACTTTCTTCAACTTCCTGGATTTTCATATGACCATTTTCTCTTTTGGAATGTGCCAACTCGTGATTACACTCCCTTGACCCTTCACTGTGCATTCAACTATCTCTCTCGATGTGACACAACTGTACTGTGTCGCTTCTGGATGGGCGTCGTTGTTACAAACGCCTACTGCTTTTGCATTAGCATGATGGACATAGCATCATGAAACTTTGTGATTTCAAAGATTGGATTGTACGTACCCTCATCTACTGCCCTTCTTTTGATGACAGAAGACAGACTTTGCCTGCCACTTTAAGCCAACTGGACGCCAGGGTGTTCACAGAAGAAAAAGGTATTGGGACTGTGGACTCTTATCGTCCTTCGCACAGAAAGGCACCAGAGCACTGATGCACTTTTTAAAGACGACTGGGCCCTGAGAATGCTTTTGAATGCACGGTGAACACTATTGTATGTGCATGTGCATCAGTTCTTATACCTTTTCTTTTCATCCTGCTTCCTCCTCCTCCACTACAGAGTAGCAAACCAGGTGCAACTTGGTTTAGCTTTCCTTCCTTACCTTCCCTTTCTCTCTCCTTACTCAAACTTTGTCATCCTGCAAGAGGGCTTGGGCAGAAAACCGCATGAAGTTACCTGATTGCTTAAACGAGGCCATCGAGCAATAAACTCATGGATGTTGTCCAACACTAATATTAGTCTTGCGTGCCCCCTGAAACGTAAGCAAGCACTAGTGATGGAACAAGAGGGATTGTGACACCTGTAGAAGAGAAAGTTACAAAATACAAACGTATAACAATGCTGTACATGATTGGACTTGAGATACTTTTGTCAAGAAACCGCAAACATTTACGTTAAGTGTTTGCATATGCACTATTAGCAATTAACAGTAATCATACAATGCATGTTGCTGCAGCCAACATTCCAAGAAGGGGACTTGTCCGGGCTGTGTAGGCTACAAGTTCCTTTGTTAGATTGTACTGTTCATCAGGTGTTTCTTTTTCCTGTGATACTCTGTCTTGTTTCGTTATTTGTACTACAATGCATTACATGATGAAAACTGAGAACTTCGTAATACGTTAGTGATGCTCATATACTATACCTTGTCAGCCTTCAGAACCTTGTCGGTGGTGTCAACCACGACATAGGCACTTGCTATTGCATAGGACAGGCGGACGACATTGACGTGAACTAGGGCCCGGAAAGCTTCTCCTACTTCATTTGCATAGCCTGAAAAGAGAAAGAAATGTGACACATATATGCCAATGCACGTGATAGAAGAGAAACGTGGGTCTGCTTTTACAATAAGAAGGCATCGCGAGATTTCGATGCACTGGAAATAAATGGGACATTATGAGCTGTATGGATGTTCATATACAGAGAGTGAAAATATATGTTCAGCTGGTCGCATTGAACTTAGAAATTTTCATGCGTGAGTGTGGCTAGGTAAAACTATCTAGAGCCACCAAGAAATAAAAGATCGCTGCACATGCCGAGAAATTTGACAATCAATCAGCTCAACCATTGCGTTATTTTCACATGGATATCTCGTTATCGCTACTTGCACACAGTTTCGTCAAAAATGACGTGCCCTGCGACCAATCGTTGAAATAGGGGGCAAACAGAACACGGGTAGTTAAGATTTTAGACGGAAATGCATGGCGATAACAGACATGCATTATACATTGAAGACCGCAAATACTCCAATTATATAAGCTACGTTCCACACTTTCAAGAGGCCACATCTCATTAAGCGCAACCTTCCAGAAGTCTTTACTGCGACGTGCCCTTTGTTGTATTCCCATCGCTATTATAGGTTACGAGAGCGTTTCCTCGTCGGATACGCTCGTTAATTTTCCCGCACGTGACGAACATGCGGGTATGCATGCCTTTGCAATAACCGTCGCAACGTTTGATCAAAAGAAAAGGGGTCCGAGAGGCATACCTAGCAAGCGAACAGGCGTATCTCTGAATATGTCGGTCACTGGTGCCGTCGATTCCTGGGAGTGCGCCATTTCAGAGTTCGTCTTCGCGTCATTTGAATCTTTCGCAGCCATCGCTTCCGGGCGTCTGCACCAACAGCGCGTGCGGCTTTCCTACTCCAGGTGCTCGCGTGCTTGCGCAATGCTTGCGTCACTCGCTGCGTTAAAAAGACAAGTCAAGGACGCGCTGCCAAGGTGCCACAATGCCTGCTTAAAATATGCAGTATAACCCAAAATATATGGTATATTATTTATATTTTCTTTTGTGGTTGTTTCTGAGATGAGATGACTCAAATAGATCAGCGCATGCGACTTTTGCTAGCGCCTTGCTGCGTCCACTAGCGCAAAACAAGTATCGGAGGCAAAACTGACTTAAATCTTGGAGGCTGTGTATTGTGAAAAACAAGTGTTGGGAGGGTTACGAAGCTGACTGACAGATGGCAAAACCAACGCAAAGGGAGCGTTTGCGCGGGATATTTGACAGCAACCTTCTGCCGGCACTGTGATGTAGAGAGAGAGCGAGCGAAGACTTTACTCGACACGGCCTGACACAAGACGGTTCTGACAGCTGTGACTTCCAGTTCCGCATCAGCGAAGCGAAGACGCAGCCTTGAACAGAGAAGTGTTCCTCATGTCACCGAGATCTGCTATGATTACTAGAGACCGGAACTTTAGGCAAAATGCCCATTTCTTTCTTACGTCCTTATCGTGCCTATTTCACACATAAACACGAACTATGGGTCTGAAAATATTTTAGTGGCATCTTTATCGCACATATGTAAATGATTATTTTAAAAGGAAGCTTTAGCTCGGGCTTAACTCCGAGGCCGCCTATTCAAACATGCAAAACGCAGAAACGCTTTTCCGAGACAAGTCCGGGGCAGATTTTAATGAAGCTTGATGCATCTTAGAGAGAACGTTCAATTCTAGCGACTGTTGGTAGTTAAATTTTGATTTAGGGTCAGAAAGAAAATGAAAGCCCTCTGCATCAAACACGGATATCGCCGTTCTGGAAACTACATCTCTTAGAGGATCTAAAGCGGACAAATCTTATATATATGAATTTACAGCTTACGTGAATTTTTTACAATGTTTACAAGGGTTTTGCAAAAGTCATGCATACTCACATATATAAGAACAATATATTGCAGAGCCGTGTATTATACACCAATGTTGTCTACTTTAAATGTGTACTATTAAATGTAATTTACAGAATTGTGATTTTATTTTCATTTGCTCAGTTATACGGTTATAAACTTGATAGTTTCGTATTCTGAATATTTTCGACAATTTTTATAAAACAATCGACGGCCCAAATCCCAAATCCGCTTGTAACAGTTAATAGAGTCTAGCTTTTTTTTCTTTTACATGCAACAAGCCTTACAAAATTTGGTCTATGCAGCTCTATACGAGGATAAACTTGAAGGTGGCAGCGTACTTGTGCGCTCACTTCCCATTTTTAGCCGACATCACCGCGAAACTTGAATGCTCGGGCGCAATTAACTCTGAGCCAGGGATTGTGGGTCTCATTTTGGACGTTAGGAAATGTCCTCCACGTACCATCCCCGATTACATAGACCCAGGTTAGTTAGAAACTTCAATCTGTCTCGAAAAAGAAGAAGGAAAAAAAAAAAAAAGAAATCCAGGGTTTTCAGTACTGCAAAATCTGTCAGAGGTTCTGACCTTTGATCATTCTGCAATTCCAGAAGGCATCTGATCGAACGTTCCGAAGTGGGCAAAATTATGCGCCTATAGTTCGGTTAATGTTCAACGTTCCTTTTCTCCATACAATGTAATACTCAGTGAAACAAACGCACAAATGAAGCCCGAAAACCTTCAGGTGATGCTTGTTTCCCAATGCTTTCTGAACCTTTCTCATGGTGTCTAGCCAGACATCACATCTGGTAACCTAAGCAACTTGTATCACCCCGTTTTATTGAGAAAATAGCGTACTGAGTGACCCAAGTTGACGTCAGAGAGATTAACTGGAGAGCGGAACATACCATACCGAGTCACCCAAGGTGGCGTCAACGAGGTTCACTGAAATGCGGCGCATAGCCAGTTGGTCCAACGATTGGTTTTGATCCCAGTTACCTCAGCATAGTAGTCAGAGGTTCTATAGCCATTATATCACGGACTACCCAGTGAGCCAAGATTCCATGGAAGAGGTTAGCCGAGGACAAACGGACAAACAGAAATATCGCAAAATCGGTTCCCCAAGTTGCCAAAGAATGCTAATCGCATTGGAAAAAAAAAAAAAAAAAAAACATGACCATCTTCTTCCTACGAGTCTTTTTCTTTTTTCCTCCTCGCTTGTGTTGCCACGCGGCATACCGTCACACTGAAGTTAAATTTAAGCATGTAGGCCCGTTTCATAAAGATGCTGCAACAGTGACTTATAAAATGCGTTGTCCATAAAATGCGTTGTCCATAATCAATCTGTCATAATCTTCTACTCGATTACTGTTCAATTTCGCATCTTTAAGAACACTTTCGCGAATTGTCTTTGTCCCAGGACACGTCCAAAGTAGATGGTGGGCATCCGCTGCAGATGCAGGAGCAGAACTTCGGACACTGGACAATGTTTTCGCGTGGTTGACCCTAAGCACAAGTGACGGCTCTTTGTGTAAGGGCCGCCCCGGCCTGAAGTCTCCGGAGGGAGACTTGTTCTACCCGAGAAAGATTGTGGGGTAGGGAGCAGACACGAAGGGGGTGAGGGGGGGGGGGTGAGGGCACGCATGTCACGCCGGAGGATGGATTTTCGGGCAATGAACACAGAGCGGGGGTAAGAGGGAAAGGAAAAAGGAGTATAGTTACGGGTGTCGGAAAGAGTGAGCGATACGATCCACGAGGTCATTGTTGTGGTTACGACCATGTGCCTGCACCCAGTGGACAATAACGTTCACAGGTAAGAAATGCGAATTTTGTGTACCTGCTCACAAATACGCAATGCTTTCGTTACTTGTTTCGAGATGCTTAACTGCGCCGAGGCTGTCAGTATATAGTGTATGTGGGGCTTCGTTGATGTTGGACACGTTGGCAATGGTTTCGGTCGCATCGTGTATAGCCTGCAGCTCAAATAACAAGGGTTCTGAAAATTCTGTTGCATAGCTGCGAGTGGCTTGGATCTCAGGGTGTGCCGGACTTGAGAAGGCTATTTGTCCTCCTTTTGAGTTGACCGCCGCGTCCGTGTATATCACACAGCGTCCCGTTGGTACGGTCGTTTCAGTCGTTGCAATCGGTTGAACCCGCCGGCGGATCTTTGTCGACTTGTTATTGGCTAGGGATGTATACCTCTATGGTGGAACGTTGTCTAAGTTCGTATTCATGGCACAATCTCCATAGAAATAGTAATGGAGAGCCGCGATTGTCGGTATGTGGCATCTTTTGAGCTTTCTTGCTTGCTGTAGCTGCTCAACGAGCTCAGAAATAGTGTTAACCTGTGCGTGCTATTGTAGCGTTGGTATAGGTGTTAGAAGAGGGAGGGCGTAATTGCTCATGGCACTTCGGTTGATCACCTCAAGTTTGTCCCACTGTTGAGCAGTCATGCGTGAAGGAACTGCGTGAGGCTGCAGGACGGAGTGCACGAGGCAACGCGCCACGTCAGTGCGAGCCCCACCACTCCCTGGCGCAATTCGCGAATCAGGTGAACTGATTGTGCTAATGTTTTGCGTATCGTCTTGATCCACTTCACGCTAGACGTCGACTGGTGAACTACCAGGCCAAGAACCCGCAGCTCTTCAGTCTCAGGAATCAGCGATGAGCCAATCTTGAGATGGAAGTCGCTATCGGAAACTGACTTTCTGCCCGGTTTGTTGGCAACGTGCGTGCACACAGCGAGATTTCTGTGTCGATTTCTGGAGTCCAGCGGACTGCAGGTACTCGTGTAACACATCAAGACCTTTCTGCAGTGGTTTAAATTGTATTTCAAGGTCTCTTTGAGTGGACCACAGTGTGACGTCGTCGGCATAAATTAGAAATCTTGTATCATCAACGTCCTCTAGTTTATACGCTAGAGGCATGATTGCAATATTAAATAATAACGGGCCAGAACGTGGTACCCCATGGTTTGATGTAAAGGAACCAAATTCCTGCCCGTCTACACGTATTTTCCCACGAGTCACTTATCGCATTCTAATGCGAATAACATTCTTTTCTTCAGGCGTCTTGAATCTATCTATCTATCTATCTATCTATCTATCTATCTATCTATCTATCTATCTATCTATCTATCTATCTATCTATCTATCTATCTATCTATCTATCTATCTATCTATCTATCTATCATCTATCTATCTATCTATCTATCTATCTGTCAATCATTCTATATGTTTATCTATCTATCTGTCAATCATTCTATCTATCTATCTATCTATCTATCTATCTATCTATCTATCTATCTATCTGTCAATCATTCTATCTGTTTATCTATCTGTCAATCATTATATCTATCTATCTATCTATCTATCTATCTATCTATCTATCTATCTATCTATCTATCTATCTATCTATCTATCTATCTATCTATCTAACGTCGACCCAGTAGCCCAAGCTGTCTATTTGCTTGGGCCACAATGCATGGGGTCGTGGTCGTGACCTCGTCGTGGTCGTTGCATCGTAGTCATTCCAGCTTTGTCATCCGACTCTCGTCATGTAGTCGTCATCACGTGCGCCATCGTCGTCATCTCCATCGTCACTGCATCGGCGTCATGCAGTCGTCGGCATGCCGCCATGCTTGGCAAGCGAGGGCCACATCAAAGTGGGACGATATCGGAGTATGTGGCCACACAGCCGAAGCAACCAAACTCTAAGTATTACCAATACAAGCGTTAAATGAACGTTACGTCAGAAATACGACCTGTCGCCACATGGCTCGATTGCTATTCGCATTTTAGTCAACAGTCATCATCATCACGACGACGCCTGCCCGTCCTGCGGGCAGACCTTGACTCTAGTACACATGCTCTGGGAGTGCGGGTCGAGATACCACAAGTTTAGCAAGGAGGAGTGGGACTCGCTTCTGCGTAGCCCCGCTCTATACAAGCAAAACCTGGCTGTCCGGCGTGCCCGCGACCGTGCCGATGAGCAAGACCTGCCGGTCCCGACGTGGGACTAAACGGGTGCGCGACGAGTTTGCGTCCTCGCTGGATATGCGCCATCAAACTTGCCGTAAAAGTGCACTGTTGTTCCACTTACTTTTTTAACAAAGCGCTCTTTTATGCCTTGAAATAGCATTGAATCACTGCAGAATCGCGCAGTTCGTTTCATATACTCTGATTATTCACGTCACACCAGCATCACAGCATTGAAGAAACGTGCTGGTTTTCAAGAACTATCTCTCCGCCGTAAAATTGCACGTTTATCACTTTTATTGCGATAGCAATTATATGGACACTTGAACCGGATTTCTGCCGTCGGCGTCGTCGTCGCCGTCGTCGTCGCCGTGGTCGTCGCCGTCGCCGTCGCCGTGAGGTTCTCTATAGATAAAATCTTCGCCGCGCGCCGTATGCCCGAGAGGAAGCGTGCGGGGACGCGCGCTATCACGGAGAGCGAGCGCACTCAATCTCCCACGCGCAAGCAAGGAAGCAGGAAGCCAGCGCCGGAGGGAGCAAGGCGGGGGGGGGGGGGGGGGGGCGCACTTCTCTGCCAACAACCGCGCTCGTCGCTCGCTCGCACCGTCTCTTATCTCCACGCGGCTCTGACCTTTAAGCGCCGGCGCATTCAGTTTCCGTTGAAGCGATAGACCGCACGTACCTTCGCCCGCTGCGGCGTATGCTTGCTGCCAGCGTTTTGACAGTCGTTGTCTGCTGTCATTCAGTGTGATCTCTTCGTGTTTGTGCGCGCTCACACCACGCTTGTTCATTCAGTTCGTAATAGTCGGGCCACATTTTCCAACGCACGCTACACACGCAATGCTGCCCGGATCGGCAGTGCAGCGCTACAGGTGTGTCCCTTCGCACGCGCGCTGCCCACGGGTAGCGCTTCTCATCAACACCACCGTTTCACACGCGCCTTCTCGTGGTCATCGAATCTCTCTTCATGTCGGTCTACTTACGCCGCAGCACACCTGCTTACTTAATCAGCTCATGTTTACTACAATTCATATTGCTACCAAAGCCGCTCACCTTACTTCGTATGACATTGCTGTGTTGCTATCGCATTCATTGCTTCGCCCTTAGGGCGAAACTGTGACATTTTTTCATAAATTGTATCATCACTCAGCTCTTCATAACGACTTTTTTGTTTGTCATCTGCTTTTTTTGATAGACGCGAGCATCCTTTCAAAGTCAAGCGCTGGTCATGTCGTTCATTTAACTACGCACATTCATTCATTCCACGCACTATAACTGACTGGAACGCTTTGCCTCCACGTGTTGCTACCACCACAGATCACGATAACTTTTTAGATCTACTGTCTGCCAGTACTGCAGCGTAATCGTAATGTAAAGTGTTATCTATATGTGCATTGGGTTTTTGTTTTATTCCTTTATATACTAGCTTATATGATGATTCTCGTTGTTCATTTTAATACTTTTGTTTGTAGGTTGTGTAGCTGTTATTAATTTGTATGGTGTTGCATAGTGTTATGTCTGTATAACAAAATTCTAACTTGTTAGTATAGTGTTACATGTGCTCCTTTTGTCATTGTATTCGCGCCCCCCCCCCCCCCCCCCCCGTATGTAATACCCTTGGTTGCAAGGGCCTTTATGAGTATTTTGTATAAATAAATAAATAAATAAATAAATAAATAAATAAATAAATAAATAAATAAATAAATAAATGAAGCACAAAAGTGACCGGAACGCCCATGTTTTTCGTACCACACTTTGGGATCGGTGTCATCCTGGAAATTAATCTCAAGTTTATACATCTTGAAAGCTACCCGCCTACAATTCGTAAACTGCAATGTGCCGTAAAGTAATTACAGAAGTTAATTAGGGCCTTTTTGTTAATTAGTTGAATATATGTTTCGATTTCTCGTGCTAGTAATGCCCGCCCCTTAGAATAATCCAGCTCAATGACAAGAATTATGCTATCAGCCACAGCTGATTTTTACAAATTCCATAGAACTTAAATGATCACACGGCCTGTAGAGTAAAGATGTAGGAGTTGAAAGCCTGGTCAAGCATGTTCCGGTTGAGGCCTCCTGTCAGTCCTAAATATTTTTCGTTTGACCTCGACCTTCTTTGCATACATACTTTCAATGCATACATACTCTGAAGACAGGATAACGCACTTATCTCGTTCACAGCTTTTTATTATCCATTCTGCTTACTCGCGACGGACATGGGCTATCAGAGTCTTGTCGGATGCCATTTCAAGTCTGAATATACCCCCCACGTCGCGGTGTAGGAAAGCACGAGATTTCTTTAAAACAAACAAAAAACGACAAACGGAAAGTGATGCGATAAGGAAACGGCACCGCGGCACTCGAGTCAATTTGTGTTCGAGTAGGATGGCGCGCAATATTATCGCGTACCCATTGTTGCTGGGTGGCTGTCAAGGACCGAACCTTTGTCTGTGATTGTTATCCAAACAACGGTGGACACTGCGTTGGACACTGTATTGGCGTTGCTATACAGTGGAGTGAAAGAAGAACGGAATCGGCAATCTTCTGGGAAATCCTGTTGCTCTGACGGAACAGCTATATAGCGCTCCAGCTGGGCTTTCCAGAACAATGCAAGCAGCCGGACACGTGGCGGAAAGGTGCAGAGTTGCACGCAACGTTGATTTAGGCTTTGATTGTCGATGACAGCAGTGTCAAATGCACCACGGTCTAATACAGAGAGACATGTGTATGGATGCATCTTCAACAGCACAACTTACGACAGCGACTATATCGAAGAGAACGCAGCATACGCCCTGTGTCCTCTTTGCTCCCTGCATGTGGTAACTTAAGCGGTGCTGTTGAAGATAGATCATTGCAAACTTGCCCAATTTGACATCTTGGCGTTTGCCTTATGGTCGCTGCGCTGCTCCAAGCTCTGCCGAATAAACACCCTTAGAATATATATATATTCTGCTCCTCGGCGGAACGCGCGTGGTGCGTTCCGCCGAGGAGCAGGCTGCATTTTAGCAACGGCGCCGCGAACGCACTCGGGAAAAATCTCGTCGTCGACGTGCCGACTCTTGCGTGAGGGCTTCCGAAGCCCAGGCGAAACGTCAGCGAAGAGCCGCCGACCCCGAGTTCTGGGAGCGCGATGTTGAGGTCAAACGTACGCGTCGTCTTGCCCTCCAGAAACCCGACAATGGTGGTGCACGCCATCTACAAAATTTGTCCGAACGTTTCAGGGACCCTTTGATATGAGGCGCTTCACTTAAATTGTGACGCGAATGTTTGTGCTGTAGCTGTACCCTACGCGTCTACGAAATTTGGCCGAACTGCATAGCTCAAGGGAGTCCTGAGCAGTGCCGGATTAAGGTGGGGGCTATGGGGGCTGCATCCTCGGGCCCGCAACTTTCAGGGGCCCATGCTCGACCATTTGAAAAAAAAAAAAGTTGCTGAGCGTCTTTGCTGCCCACGTTATCACCGAAAACCGACAGCCTGGGCAACTTCTTGACAGCCGTCGCGTTCGTTTTTTTCTCGCTTGCTTGTTTTTGGTCAATGAGCACCGTGAAGGAAGTCGTTCTTTGTTCCCATTTTGCCACGAGTGATGAAGTTTGAGTCCGACGTGATTGTTGTTCCTTGTCGTATTGAATGTAAACATTGATTTAAAAGTGAAAACATTGTACGTGATTGGTATGGTTATTTGAATGTCCAGATGTTGCATTTGTACATACAGGTACGTTTTGTTGAATGTTGTGCGTTTATAAATTGATTAAATGCCTAATAAAATGTTTATTGTTTTGAAGAATATGCTCTTCTGTTTTTTGGTCCGTGCTGTGCGCCGATGCGGCACTTCGACTAATTGTGAATTTGTGATGGACTGACGCTTTAAACATACTGACGTGTACACCACATAATAACCGTTAAATAATACTAGAAATCGCGCTAATAAATTAGTTTCATGAACCCATAAATACTACGTATATTTATCACTAATCAGCGAACGTAACATGTGGGCTTCGAAAAATTAAGCGTCTTAAACCAGTCGTCATCATCATCATCATCGTCATTAGGGCCCCAGGGATGCAGTCAGCCCCGGGCCCTGAAATTTCTTAATCCGGCACTGCTCCTGAGTGTTTTTATTTATTACGAAGCGTTTTTGTCGAGTTCAATCCAGTTTTCCGTAGCGGGTATATGTAGCCGTATCTACGCGTTGTCGTGGGCCGCTACCGAAGATACTGCAGTAAAAAAAAACTGTCAGCCCTTCCACTGTGGTGGAGATGGAAGACCAGCGAAGCTGTACTGTGGTGGGAATTATGTATTTCGAATTATGACTATTATGATTTGATGGTGTAATTGGTTATTTGAACTATTAAAGGATGAGAAATATATGTAATCCGGTGGTTTTCATTTATTTAGTGACCACAGGGACCATGGCCTTATGGTCGCTACGGTACACCGCCATAGGGTGTACGGCAAAGGTTGGCACGTTCTTCATAAACACGTCACCAACGCCGCGCGCGTTCGGTGCGAACGCGGGCAAAACGCCGCTTCCGTCGATAACAGTTGTGCGCGCTGTTAAGCCGGCAGGGCTGCGCGCATGCGCCGCAGTGGGAGAGTAGTAGTAGTGATTTTATTGAAGAAGAAAAATGACGCTTATTTCTGCTGCCCAATAGGGAGCACGGCGCAGCGTCAGGGGAAGGGGAAAAAGGAGATAAAGATGTTGAAAGGAAGGGAAGAGAAGGAGAAGCAGCAAGAGTCTCATCCGATCATGGAGGAGGCTGTTGATGATGAAGTGAGGCTGCTGTAGCCCACGTATCCAGGAAGACGCAGGTTGGCTGTAGCAGCGTACATCTCCTACAGAACAAGCACATCGTACTCGCTCCGCAATTGGTGCATGGAGAGGTCTGCCTGCCTCCGCCGCAACGAGTTTGCGTTCCACTGGATCACGCTCGGGCGGCGGCGGCAATGTCCTGCTGCAGGCGGGAGGGGACTAGCCATGTTGACTACTAGGTGGGGGCACGCCACCTGCCTTGAGGCAGATAGAACGCAGCTGTTGGTTGTCTATAGGCAGCAGGTCGGCGATCGCCCTGAGGAGGAGTCACAGGTTCTTGTTCTCCTCATCGCTGGTGGACTGAGGAGCCTCCTTCGGGGACGGCCCTAGCTTGATGCTGCCCCACTTCTTTGCGCCTGCCTGTGGTACACGCTGCTGCAAGCGGGGTTGGGGGTGGTTTGTAGAGGTCGTGGCCTCCTTGTCAGGAGCACCGAGTGCTGCAGCGTAGGTTTTGCCTCCTGTCGGTGTAACACGTGGCGGTCCAGAAGCAGCTACTGCTGAGCTGGTGGTGGGTGTAGCCCGTAGGACCGCCTGGGCCTCGCGATGCGACAGGTGTGTGGGAGCTGACGCCTTTATCGTGGCCAGGCGCCGTTCTCTCTGCCATAGCGGGCAGTTAGGCGAGTCGGCTGGATGTGGTCCTCCACAATGCAGGCATCTGACCCTGCTCGAACAGCACGATTGCGTCTGGTGTGGGCCACCGCACCACAGGCACCGTACCAGTCTCTGGCAGGTTGCTGTGGCGTGCCCGTAGCACCCGCAACGTAGGCACAGCAGAGGGCGAGGCCGGGAGGGCCGCACCTCGAAGGGCATGCTGAAGAGGTAGATCCTTGCGGGGGGGTAAGGGGCAGCAAAACGCAGCACCAGGGTGGAGCCCTGTCGCTTAGCCGCGACCACCCGTACCTTCGACGATACGGCAGCCAGCAGGTCCTCATCGGCGTAGTTGCCATGTACGCCTTGCACCACGCCGCTGCTCTGGGTGCGGTCGGCCGGAAGGCGCGCGGTCACGGGCATCCCGACAATCTCTGACGTGGCCAGCAGGTGCTCCGTCCATTCCGGCGATGCCGCGTCCGCAGCCACAATGTTCTTCTTCGTTTTCACGCGTACCTCTTTTACTCCAGGCAGCGCGGAGAGCGCCTGCGCGATGGCGAGGCGGGAGGTACGGGGAAAGGCGGCACCGTTGTGTGCCGGACGAAACAGCACTGTGCGGGCTGTCAGTGGCGAGGTGGGCACAGAAGTTGTGGGAACCCCGGCAGTAGCAACGGGATCCACGGCAGGAGGTGCAGTAGGCGCAGGTGAACTACAGGGAGCCGTAGGTCGTGCGGCAGGAGGGACGGCAGGCTCGGTCTCGGGAGAAGGGACGCTGTTCCCGGCTAGGCCCGGTGGCAACGCAGAACGCTGGCGGCGTTTCTGCGCCTTTGACAGAACCTGCTGAAACTCGCCCTCGGTGGTAATGCCACTAGCCGGGCGATCGCCACTGAAGTGGCGATCGTCTTCACCTGAGACACGTGGCGGCAATTTAGTCGTCGATGCAATGTGTGGCGCAGTCCCGACTGCTTGCAGCTTGCGCGAGGCACCCTCCTCATCACTACCGAGCTCGCTGGGATGCGAACGCTTACGCGTAGTAGTGGTGTCCATATCTTCGAGGTTTGCGTCTATCGGCAGTGGGAAGTACTGCGGTTCGACGGGAGACGCACCCGGCAACCCCGTAACAGCGACGAAATCCCCTGCAAGCAGTACATCCGAAGAGCTCGTGGGGGTTGTCGAGGGCGCAACGGCTGTATCGAGGGTGCCGGTCGATGGTGTCTGCCGAGCCGCCGCAGTGGCCAGGGAGGCAGCAGTGCCGGTGGCGGAGCAGGAGGATCCCGAAGTAGGCAGGTTCCCGGCGATCTCGTGCAGCTGCTTGGCCGGATCGTTCGTCAAAAGAGGCGGCGTCGCGAACATCCCCGTTTCGGAGGTGGTCGTTGAGGAGGCAGTAGATGTCGGCCGTTCGCCGACATCTACTGCCTCCTCAACGCCACCTCCGACCACATGCAGCAGCACGGCCGTTCGGCCGTGCTGCTGCATGTCCAAGTTTATACAGCTGATAAAGCTACTATCAATGATTACTCCGTATAGCTCTCTACAAGTTTGCTATCGCAATTGATGCTTCGCCTTTCGGGTGAAACTGCGACAACTTTTTTCTATTGCCGGACGCGACCATCGACGAGTGAGCCCTTAACAGCTTCGCTGTAAAAATTGTGGCCGTATATGGCAATGATGTTCTATCGCGGATGAGACATGCGTCCGAGCTGGCGTACGTACGGTACGGGCGCCGCCCAGACGGACGCGTCCGAGAAGGCGTTCGTGTCGAACGCCGCAGATACAGAGGAGTCCGAACAGGTGTGGGTGCCAGGAAGAATAATTCTTTATTCGCATTGAACGCGAGCTCGCGCGAGCAACGCTCCGACCCACACGCTCCGACGCCACAGCGACGCGCCCGGCGCTTTAGTGGGACAGAACAAATGGGGCAACTGGACATGTGTCCCTAGAGTTCCTCCTGGGTATGTTCGACTAGGTATGTACCCATGGGGGCCATTAGGCGTGTGCCGCTCCTCAATGAACCTCGTTGACGTCTACTTAGCTCACTGCAACTATCACCACAACAACCACCTCACACCTACAAGGTGACATTCACGTAATGCGATTTTTCTTGCAAATGAGGGTCGACGCCGATGCTGTGGTTTTTCTCTGCTGTCCAATAGCGTGTTCTTGCCAAATATAACCTTCAACATCGCGTTTGTGCTCTTTAAGGGCTTTGCATGGGAGATATTGAGCTAAGAGGCTTTGGTTGCTACCAAATTGGTTTGCGAAACATTTTCTGATTTTCTCGTTAATCATACAATGACGAAGTATTTGTCAGAAACCCCCACAGATTACCAGAGTGACTGCAATGGTTATGAGGGATAGCATGTAGTCTTGTGCGTGAGAACTCGGTTCCTTGTGTAAGCCATGTTGTGGCAGTGAATGTTAATGGGTAGTGAGATCGAACCCCTCACGCCGCAGGCGCACCAGTCAGATGTTCAAAAATAACGCATGCTTCTCTCATGCAGACCCCTGTTACAGTCGACGACCTCTACAACGAATGCCTCTGGGACGGAGTGATGTATATAACGAAGGAATTACTCTGTCCGGGTTCTTGTGGGCGCTGTGCGGTGCGCGACCTTTACAACGAAGTGATCCGTATAACGAAGGATTTCGGAGGCCCAAGCACTTCGTTTATAAAGGGGTTCGACTATGTTCTCTGACACGACTGGCACGTACAGTCGAGTGCAAAAGTCTAGAGACCACGGGAGCAGCGACGAAACTGCATCGCTGCGCCTTGTGACGGCTGCTCGCCCACGTTCGAGAGTATACGCACTGCGCGCGCGCGTCCCTATTTACCTGCCAGCCTGCTCGTTCGCCAGCCAGCGGCCGTGCGCTAGCTATCAACCACGCGCGCGAACGCGGGAGAGAGCGCAAGCTAGGTGACCCTCCAAACGGTGGTGCACGCCTCGGCAACGCTAGCGCCAACTTCCCCGGTGCGACGGTCAGGTTTCAACGCGAGTTTCTCAACCGCAACTTCGGAGCCAGTTGCATTGCGTGTGACTGGTTGTGGTTCGAGCACAACGTGGTACTCGTCAGTGCAATTCATTCCGAAGAAACACACTACAAGCTTCGCTTACCCCCATTTTCCGGTAGGGGAAGGGTTTTTCATTTTTCTTTTGACGATGACCAAATCGGTAACCTTTTACGGGTGCAAACGATTGATAGTGTGTTCTGTGGTCGCTGGGCGCTGAGCACCTTGTTGGGCTCCTCAACATAATGGGGTAATCCCGATGTGATCGCCTGGGGTTATAGAAGCCGCATTGCAACGAGCAACGCCTAACTCATTTCTCCATCAGGCGACAACGTGAGTTGTTGCGTGACATCTCGCATCGCACGCAACCATATATAATAGGCGGCGGCGCGACGCGATTAACGCCTTCCTTGACTCTTGCGTTCGTTATTTTATTGCCAAGTTCCAGGGAAGGCGATTGCGGCACTGTCGATATAGGATGATGCAACACTTCACCGCGCTTAACTGTATAGCGCGACTTCGGTCGTAAAGCTGAGAAGAAATTGAATCCTAGAAGAATATATGAATATCTATGAGTACATAGCTGAAAACTAGACATAATGAAAGAGCGGCCGGAAGAAGAAAAAAAGGTCAGACAATGTCTACGAAATAAAGGAAAGAAAATACACGGGGCGAGCACTTGAGCTGTCTGTCTGCATTCTCGCCGGCCTGTTTTATGCGCGCTGGACTTTCCTACGTGTGTGAAGCTTGCTTCCTTGCACGCGACAAGGAAACAGAACGTTATAGTCCCGCTGTTGCGCACGTTACAAGAAGCAATTTTATGTGCACCCCTCTTACCCCCCCCCCCCCCCCCCCCCTCTGGCCAATCATGCATTTGGCGCACGCCTTGCATGCATGCACGGGAGATCGCGAGTACTGGCGCGTGTTGCGCGACCCCGGCCCGTCTTCAAAATGCATATTACGGCGTTATTGCATGCAGCCAAAGGCTGCTGTTTTAATGCCATGCCTGCGGCGCGCCAGCGCTGTCTGTCCATCGTTAAGTTCATAGCGCAGGCAATGGGACAGTATTGACAACTAGTAATAATAAAATTAACCCCGACCAAGTCGAGCCTCGAAAAAAAAAAGAAAGAGCAAGCGCATTCGGCTAGCAGTCGGACATATCCCGGGTGTGAGCTATAACACGTAGTCAGTGTTACAGTCGGTCCCGGATATAAGGAATATAAAGGGGGGTCACAAAACAGTTCGATATATAGGTAATTCGATATATAAAATTAAAATTTTGTACAAACATTTCCGAGGGTATTTTACTGCTTTTTGTTATACACAATAATTCGTTATTGTGGGTTTGATATATCCGTGATCGACTGTATACAGTATGTTATTATTAAAAGATAAAAAGCGAGCAAGAAAGTATTCATGATTTTTTAAAGTGTTGTCGGTACAGATAATGCTGACTGAGGTATTTAGAGAAAAACCCGCAGGATAGCCAGAGCAACGAAGAAGAAGCAAGTATTGCCACATTTGGCTCCAAAGAGGAGAGCGGTCAGCCGGCCCCGTCATCGTTCGAAATGTTCATATCCTCTTATGATGGAAAAAAAATTTTTGAAACGCGTTTCGTGGTTTACGATTACCTCTATAAAAATTTGCCGCAGTTTCACCCGAAAGGCGAAGCATCAATTGCGATAGCAAATTAGTAGAGAGCTCTACGGAGTAAGGATAGTGGTTTTATCAGCTGTATAAACTTGGACATGCAGCAGCACCAGCAACGCGCAGAACTATTGTCGTCGCCGTCGGCGTTTTGCCCGCGTTCGCACCGAACGCGCGCGGCGTTGGTGACTGTTGCCGGTGCCTCTGGGGGCGGCTCGGAGGTTTTCGACGAGATCAGAATGGGACACTCGTCGAGCAGCGTCGGAAATCTTACCCAACTTCTCGCCGCGCAACGTTTTTATATATATACGCATTTGGTGCCGCAGCTAAACGTCGCTAAGCGCGTGTCCCTCGCGCCCTTTCACTCGCACATACAGCGTCCGGAGCGCAGCGACGATTTCATCGCCGTTGACGTCATACGGAACCTCACGGCGACGGCGGCGGCCACGGCAGAAATCCGCTTCGGAGTGTCCACATAATTGCTATCGCAATAATAAGTGTGCCACTATACCAACGGCGCAAGTATATGTGCTGCGCGGTCTGCAATGCGCGTATTATGCGTTGCAATATCGCCACTTCGCTTGTCTGCGTATCACGTGGAGGTCCCAGCAACTAATCTTCAAAAGCTGCATCCATTGCCTCTATTACCCTCGCGTTGTTTCTCAAGTTAAAATTACTTTAGACCGTGTCCTTGAAATTAGGGGCGAGGGAAAGCGCCCTTTAGCCAAACTCCCTTAACTGAAAGTAAAACTGCCGGAGCTCTCGTTCAAGGGACGCGTGGACATGCCACGTGTTTCAGCGAGCACATATGCCACCGAATAACCAGTGGGTTCGAGATATAATTTTATAATTTGTTTGAGATCTGGCTGACTGCGGGGGAAAGAATTGGCTTGTATAGAGAGAACGGAAGACGAGATTAAAAAAGTGGTCGCAGTTTCACCTGAAAGGCGAAGCATCAATTGCGATAGCAAACTTGTAGAGAGCTATACGGAGTAATGATATTAGCTTTATCAGCTGTATAAACTTGGACATGCAGCAGCATCGGCAACACGCAGAACTGTTGTCGACGCCATCGGCGTTTTGCCCGCGTTCGCTCAAAATGCGTGCGGCGTTGGTGACTGTTGCCGGAGCCTGTGATATAAATAGGCACTTGGTGCCGCAGCTAAACGTCGCCTCACTTCCCTCCCCCTCCCCCACGGCTTCTCGCGCGTTGGAAGAAGGTGCGTTTGCTCTACATATATGGTGATTGTAAAGGAGAAAAGAGACGCCTACTTCTGCAGCCCTTAAGCGAGCACGGCGCAGAACGCGCGTTTGTTCTCCGCCGTGCGTTCACTCCCCGTGAAAGACGCGCCCCTCGCGCCCTTTCACTCGCACATACAGCGTTCGGCGCGCGGCGACTATTTCTTCTCCAAATGACGTCATACGGAACCTCACGGCGACGGCGACGGCGACGGCTACGGCGACGGCGACGCCGACGGCGGAAATCTGCTTTTGAGTGTCCATATAATTGCTATCGCAATAAAACAATGGAATATAAAGACAAATAATTTTACGGAAACCCGAAGAATCACGCGTAAATAGACTTATCGTTTTAATGTGGGATATGCTCTTTTCAATACTTGTACTTGAATGAATCCCATCTAATCTAAGGTTTGGAATTCAGATGTGTTAGTACATCTTTGTGAAACATTTATGGAGAACATGATCAATCAATCAACGAACCAATCAATCAATCAATCAATCAATCAATCAATCAATCAATCAATCAATCTCTTGAAAGCCTGCATGTCACAGCGTCCGCACTGTAACGCGTTTATAGCATCCTGTGCTGATAATGCTATGGACCATGCAGTGACCCAAGACTAGGCGAGATTCCTACAGCGAAGCTGTTTATCTCTAGCCCCCGTATGCCCCCGCATGTGTTCCAACGAGGGGTACTCTGGGCGGCTTGGGTCTGTATCGCGGTGACAGGAATGGCGACGATACGATTGGACACGATTGTGCACGTGGCCTGCGCGTCGTCTGTGGTTATTACGTCACGTGCGTTCGTGGGGAGAGGGGGAAAGAGTGTGGCGACGGCGCCTGTGCACGTGGCCTGCGCTTCTGTGGTTACAGCGTCGGAGGTGCCGGTGCGGCTGCACCAGCGGTTGCGGCATATGCATGGGAGGTGCGCTGACCGCGGCGGCGCTTGTGTCGGCGTAGTGTGGTGCCGTTTGAGACAAAAAAAAAAAAAGAATGTATGATTTCATAATGTATGCAGCCCACGTATGTTACACGAGCAGGGCTGTCAGGCATAGGCCTCATCAAACTCCCATTTTCTTTATCAGCTGGGTCTCATTCTGCTGCATTTCGTCGCTGCCATTTATTCACCATTTGTTCACTACATGCATACTGCGCTGTACCAGTGAATAAACAGCAGCGACTCATTACGACACATGTCCAAAGGCACCATTCAGCACAGAAGGCAGGACTGACACCAAACACATGGGAGGCAATGACTATATACAAGAGCGCATTCCCAAATTTTATCTGACAAAAAGTTTTTGGATGCTCTGGTTGTGCGAACGGAGTTTACAGCGATGAAATGCTGCCGGTGCCACAGCCTCGCGCCTTTTCCTTCATTTTCGTTGCCACAACTGCGCTCGAAGATTTGACGCGCCTCGCCCAGTTGAAACGATACCTGCCGTTCATCATCACCCACACCGAGCTTTTGTATACTTTGATCATTTGAACATGATTGTTACACAGATTGTTGAACAACTGCCTTAAACAGCGTGACACAGGACACAGCAAGAGGACCACAAGACAGAGCGATGACTTAACAATGAAATGCTTTTATTTCCAGGCACGAGTAGGAATACACGTTAAAGAAGGGGGAAAGAAAAAAAAAGAAGAAAGAGAAAGGAATCAGCACGACAGATGTTCTATTTATTTTGCTTGTTAAATGTTTCTCATCTCCCATCTGCATGTCGTCATCGTCACCCACCACGCTGCTCTTTCTTTCTCTCTTTCTTTCCCCCTTCCACCAGCACAGAGTATAGCTGGCTAGAGGAATGTATCTCAGACCAACCTCTCTGCATTTCGTATACCATTAAACTTTTTTTTTTCTTTTTCTCTCGTCGATAGGAAGAGAGACGAAGAGCTGACGCATGTGCCCCCACTTGTATACAGATGCCAAAGGTGTCGAAAACAATGAGATGGTGGTTTCGGCACGTCAAACCCCATTATTAAATTAAAATTAAACGTCTCGAAAATCGAAGCGTTCGCGCTGTTCGCGATACTGCTGAACTATTTTGCATTTTTTCAAACATCGGGGCGCAATCGCACTTCTGACAATGGGTGTAGCGAGATGACATTGCGAGGAGCCCATAAGTGAAGCTGCGACGCTTGTTCACGTATAGGTAGGTGGTCGTTGATACATCTTCCCGTTTGACCAACGTATAGCAGCGATTGCACATGTGTGAGCTAAATCTCGTACACACGTGTGACACTCAACAAAACGATGAGCGTGCTTTTTAGAACGCGGATGTCTTATGCTTTGTTCTTAGGTCACTCTCGTGCATAATCGAGCAAGCTCGTTAGGGGCTCTAAAGAATTTCGCCGACGATTACGATACTCCCCAATGTGAAATGGAGGCAAAAGGCGCATAGCGCATCAGAAACAGGACGAAAGAAGAAGAACACAGACAACACACACGCTTGGCGCTAACTTTTATTGCGCTAACTTGGCGCTAACAGTTTTTTTATTGCGGGATCACAGCATACATATACACCCTACTCTCGCCTGCAATAGAGAACGTGCTCCGAGCAACCTGATAGCATCTCTCGCGACAGAATGAGAAGTTAGGGATAAAAAAAATCATGCCATGAGCATAAATTCCACCTCATTTTCTGATAACGAAATGGACGATTTGCTGATGCAAGACCTACCGAAGGTGGCGACGTGATATGCTTCAATGATGAGCCTGGTCATCTCGTTAACGCTTTTTCCTAGAATCACCGTATCGCCAAAGAGGGGCCGGTATAGCGGCAATTTTTGCAGTGCTGTGCAAGAAAACCATCGGCCTGCTCTTTGTTCAGATTGCTATTATGCTCGCGTAGCCTATCGTTAAGGGATCACCCGGTCTGGCCGATGTAGCAAGCTCGGCAGGTTGTACGTATCTGGTAGACGACACCTGTTATAAACCCTACAAGCTTTTTCCGGTGATTCTCTTCGCAAGTCGTCTTCTCTGCACCTCCTGGTGTGGTCTGCCTACATAGACTGCTTAATTCGTTAGGCGCTGAAGACGCAGCTGGAATGTTATTGCGTTGCGCCATTTTCTTGAGGCGATGCGACAATCCGCGCATTTACGGTATGACTACTGCCCTATTCTTCTCTGTATTGGGGCACACTGGCGAAGACACTTTCGGTTGAATTCGAAAGTCTTCACCGCGACTTTCATCATGTTGTGGGACACGCAGTGTACAGTATAAAAAAGATGATAACAGCGGTTCTTGATCGTGAAGACTGTGATGGTGTCTTTCGGTTTGATGCCGTTTGTTTGTTTCATTGACTAACGCTACTACAACGCCACGTAGGACGTTGGTCGGAAACAGCCAGCATGTTTTAGCAGTGTCAAGTTGTGCTGAAACGCTTTCTTCCACAGAGTGCTAGCACAAGCACGTCGGAGTAGCTCGCAAACATGCTGTTGTGATGCCTCGTTTTACAAGCTTGCAACGCGCCGAAAAAAAAAAAAAAAAAAGAAACGCAAATGAACTGTCAGTCTGTAAAATGCCGAGAAGTTACAACAAAGCAAGGTTTCGAAGAGGCAAAGATAGTGACCATTTTAATAGTAGTAAAAAGTTGCCCTAAATTAATTTAGAATGTTGCATAGGCACGTATGACAAATGTTACGCCGCAAAGAGTAAAAAAAAGGTCTAAAACGCTCGGATTGACGTCACATTTCTCAGTGAGGTTCCTATAAACAGTAAATTAATGGCTGTGAAGATTAAAAATTTTTAAGCGAAGCTTTATAGGCTCACAAGTTTCGGCGGTGGTGGTGGTGTCACGTTAAAAAGTGGGCCGATCCTGGCGATAGTGCGGGAAGGGTCCAAGCTCAATGGCCCACACCCCTGTGGACTCGAGGACCTGTAACACGCCCTTGAACTACCCTTGTCCCCCGTGGGATCCAAAGAGACAAAATCACCAGCTCTTTCCCTGTCGAGAAAATGGGGATAAGGGAAGCTTGGTCATCCGATTCTAGCATGAGGGCTTTCGAAGCCCTGGCGAAACGTCAGCGAAGAGCCGCGGACCCCGAGTTGCGGAAGCACGATGTTGAGGCCAAACGTCAGCGAAGAGCCGCCGACCCTGAGTTTAGGGCGAACGAAGCGGACCGTCTGCGATGACAGTGTCGTCTTGCCACCAAGCTTCGCTTACCCCCCTTTTCTCGACAGGGGAAGGGCTGTGAATTTTTTTTTTACGATCACGTGCCACAGTTCCAGATATGACCTGTTCTCGCGCCTCGCGTTGGAAAAACGACCATAACCGCACACCTGCAGCATTCTATACATATACGCTCCAGTTGAGAACGGTGAAAAGATGGCGGGCGTGTTGTTTATGAGCCTTCTGAGAAAGGCCAAGTGGCAAGACTCGACGACTCTACCATCCGTTGATGGAGTGCGCAATAATGGTCTTCTCTCTCTATCTTTCCAAAATGACATCGTGCGCGCTTGTGTGTGTGTGTGTCTGTGTGTGCGAAAGGCCGAGGGAGTGCGCCATTCAACGGGCGCGAGCCCCGAGCGACTCAGCTGCGGGGGAAAACACCGCTGCTCAAACACTGCGCGCGCAGCAATCGCCTTCCCCTCTCGAGTGGCAAAAAGTTGCCCATTTCGAGCACGCGATTGCAGACGCTCGCGAACTCGGCGCAAACGGTATATGTGTGTATAAACGCAGAGCGCGAGCTTGTCGCAACGAGATAAGCGTGATTTCTTTCACCGTCTGGTGAAGGAGCCTGTCGTCTTTATTTATTTTTCTTTAGCCACCCCTGGCACCCCAGCCAGCCAGACGGAGGTGAGATGAGAGAGATAGGCGAGAAGTCCCCGCGACGCCTCCGTGTTTGTTTAATGCGCGATGAGAAAAAAAAAAAAAAAAACTGTGTCCGTGTTTGCGCGGCGCGAAGCGAAAGATAAAGAGAGCGGCAGGAAAAGCTTCCGCAGAACCTCACCCACACACTTCCGGCATCCCGTCCGCTCACAAACAGGACCGTATTGATAGCGCTGGGATATTCTTTTAAGTGCGTAGGCATTTCTATGCCTACCCAACGAGGAAACCCGTCCGTCCGTCCGTCCGTCCGTGACGTAAGACGATCGCTTTCAAGATAGGGCCCGCAGCAACTAACTAAGCGGCGAGAACACAGCACGCACGAAGCTATACCAGCACTATAGGTAGCGTGCGTTGCGTTGTCATCACAACATGCTTGCGTTGTCATCAATTCACCTTGCGTCGCCGTCCTCAGCAGGTCGTGCCGCCGCAGCGCTGTCGTTTATACTGACCGGATCAAGTTTCATAAGATTGATGATGACACCGGGCTTGCGTGGAGATATGAGCGAGTGGCACAATGCTTACGCATACTTAGACAACTCCCAGAGGAGTTTCTGCGTGAATATATTTTTTTTCTACCCAGCATCGTTGTGGATAACTTATAGTTGTGACTTATTCTTGACGAAATCGGCAAGCATTGGATCCAGAGGTAGTAATAAAGGAAACACAATGGTGAAATTACACTTCCTTGGAGGAGCAGGAGAGAAAAAGAGAAGGCAGGGATGGCAACCAGAAATGCGTATGGTTGGCTACCCTACTCTTGGAGAGCTGAAGCGGGATATAGAGCCAGCGGCTTAGCCGCAAGAGCCACTTATACATGGCATCGCAAGAAATGCGCGGGTTCAACCTCCAGCATTTGTGAACATGCAACTATGGTGTACACTTTTACGTGCGTTTCCAGCAATCAGTGTTTTCGAGTGTAGAATTGGGCGACAAACGTGTTCCGAATCGTTCGCGACAAAATAACTCGCAAAAGTGGCACATACAACGTTCATACGGAAAATTTTGCCTCAGTGACAACAACGACAACGCTGCGTGCCCTATGCAAAGTTAAACGGCTGCTGCGGAGAAACAGACTGCTCAGCGTATGTAGTTTTACCGTATCCGTACCGGCTATAGCCGGCGTCACTGTTTCATGCATTCATGGGGAAAAAAATCTACGTTTTCTTGTTTTCCAGTATCGTCGCAGGTGACGTGCAGTACAGGTTTATTCTGTTCGAAGTACGGGTTCCAAAGATGGTGCCAAACAAAATGCACCGCGAGATCCCACTTATGCGCGAAATCTTAGTGCGAACGATGTACCGGTTTAGCACGAGGAACTATTCATTACTGAACCCGCTTATTTGACGCAACATCCTGCACTTACCGAAATTTCGTCCACGCAAACTATCGTGAGCATGCGAAGTCGCTGTGTTCATTTGCAAAAGACTTTTCTTCACAAAGACCATTCTGTCCGGTTGACTACAACTTTACTCGCAGCGTACGCTTTGCAGGACAGGATTGTGGGTACACGGAAATATGAAATAAGGAAGCAGTCGAGAAAAAGGAAATCGCAATTAAGAAAGAAATCGTTCGGTCAGGAGGAACACGACAGCTGGCGTTTAAAATCCAGGATACCCGCTTCCACGTAACGGGGGCGATCACTCCGCGACAGCGGACAAATAACCTGCACGCCATTGCTTCAACGGACGCTATAAAGCTCCGGTGTATATGTTATATCAATAGCACGAAGAGAAGCATGATAGCGCGAAGCACTGTAAACGTGGTAGACTCATTATATTTATCTAATTGCATTGCACATTCTCGAGATTGCCCGCGCTCGGTGCGTGAGCTGCTGAAGAAAATAAAGAAAATCAACAAAAGAAAGAAGAAAGAAAGAAAGAAAGAAAGAAAGAAGAAAGAAAGAAAGAAAGAAAGAAAGAAAGACAACAAACACCAGTGTGCGGTGAACTGACGGCGAACTGGAACGTCAGCGTGGGCGGAGAGGAAGCAGACGACGCAATCGAGTAGCAGAAGACAAACAAAAGCAGTGGAAAGCGCACGTTACGCCATCTGCCGTAATTCGCGGGCACTCGGCGAAAAACGGCGCGCGGTGCGCTTCGCGCGCCCGCGTAGCGTAGCTGTGCATTTCGCCTCAACCCCTGCCACATGTTTGAAGCGAGCGAGCCAAAAAGCGCAAGCATCGCGATGATGGCATGTGCACTTCGGGATGCGTTCTTCTCCGTTCGCCGCCGTTCGAAGCAGCAACAGCAGGTGCGTCGGCGCCGGTGAATATCCGAAACGAGAATAGCGTGTCTCGACAAAAGGGGAGGCAGCGACGCGAGAACGCGCTCAGTTCAAGCTTCTAGGGTCACGTATTGTCTCGTCTCGTAGAACGTCTGCGTTTCGTAATTCCGCGCGGTCGCCACCACCGGGCGTCTCTCACTCCGCCTCCTCTCTGTATCGGTTTCTTATCGAACTCCCTTTTCGTTTTCTCCCTTGCCTAATCGCGGGTTCGTGTACTTTGTTGCTTTCCGCGGTAGATGTAGTGTGTTCTGCTTTTCTCTTTGTGGCCTCGCCAGTACTTAGCATTGTGCTGACTACTCGGTTTGTACTTACATTTCAGCTTTTATTCCGCTAGTTTCACGTCAAACTCGTTTCCTCCTCGCCCTACCGCATCTGTGGTGGCTAGGTGTCGTTTACCGCCGGAGGGCGCAAACATTCTCCGCATTACTTAGTACTGCTCCGCGCGCTTCTGCCTACTAGAGGTACCTATGGTCGCAATTCGTCTTTGGTCCGTAGTCTGTCCATCTTATATAGTATCGCACATTCTCCAGCGCGTGGATTCTGTCAATCACTTCCCTCTATCGGTTTCTTATCGCAGTCATCTTCGTCTTTTTCATCACCATATCACATCACTGCACGTGCGTTGCCTTTTGTGAGGTCCCCCGATTTCTGCCTTCGTCTCGTGGCAAAGCGACAGTGACAAATTTCTTTTTAAATCTTCCGCTTTTGTCTCTCTAACTCTCTCGGGCGTATCACACATATTCAGATTTGGGAGAGCGGGCGACGATAACGGTGATGGGGACTTTTCTGCATCGAGTGCTGATAGAGTGTGGCCAGTAGAAGCGCGTGTGTTGTACGCGCTCTTTCGCTCAACTTTTATCTGCCCTTCTGTTCTTTCTGGCGTCCCTTTTATCTAAACGTTCTTTCCAGACTCGAGCGGTGTATACGCAGGGGTCGGCGTTAATCAGCAGTGGTGCCGTTGCAGCACTCGTAGGGCGATAACGACAGGTCGACAAAGCATTTAGCCCGGTGTTCATACAGCAGACGAACATTACAGCAGGCGTGACATACTCGAACTCCATCGGAGCTCTCGAAGCGCGCTTCGCGTTAAGGGTTTTTGCGGGGGCGAACGAGACTTAGTTTTGACGCCGGTTGTCGAGACGTATAAGAGACGTTTGCGAGCGACTTGTTTTTGACGTCTGTGCCTTGACGTGTCGAAACGTATAAGAGACGCTTCGTGATATCCAACCTTGGATGTTGTCGGTGGGTGAGCGTTACTGGCTAAAACTCCTTGTGGCATTTTTCTTGCCGGGATGTTCTATACACCTGCAGTGCGCGTCAGATGAGTGTGAACTTGTGCGTGTTCAGTGCATCGGTTTGTTCGGTGTGGCGTTTCTTGTGCGAAAGCGACATCGAGGTGATGAAGACTGTTGTTGTCTGACGGGAAGAGAAACACGCCGCTGAAGAAAAAGCCTGGTTGACACAGACTGGTGTTGAAAGTCTCCGCCGGTCTCTGCCGGAAATCTTGGTAACGATGTCGCTCATTCATGACTTCGGCGATCACGGAGAGGTAAGTGGACCAACCTATCACAATTGGCACTCGTTTTTATTGAGACGTTTCACTGAAGCTCCGCATGTGTAAAACTTGTGACGTATTGTGTTGTGTTCGCGCAATGCGGAGTGATTTCTTTTCTTTATGTATTTATTCGTTCTGTTCCGTGAATGGGAACACGCGTTGACAGCAGTGGTTGAGTGCTCAATCATGAAATTCGATAAGGCGACCACGCTTGTTTTGTTCAAATTTGAAAAGCTTTAATTGAAATAATGTCGCCGTATTGCTGCAACTGAATAAGATTGGCTTCCTGATCGCAAATCTACTGTTTCTTTTCTTTTTCCTAGTTTACTAACCGAAACCCTATTGGCAACTGTGCATGGAGTTGTGAGGTTCTGCCAGTTACTATGTAGTATAACTTGAACATTGAAACAATCTTCATCTTCGCGGGGTATTCCTAGATGACCAATGTGGGTGGATAGTTCGATTTTACTATATTGTGATTTCTTTTTATTGATGACGGCGCGAACGCGGCAAAATGAATGCGTAGTCCGCGATGGCCGAAGCAAGGTCATTCTACTATCTTGGCCGACTGACCACAGGAATCGAACGTCGTTTGAAGTGTGGGCGCGTGATAGAGATAGATACGCTCTTCCTCTGCTGCAGCTCGGCAAAAACACGCGGACAGCGATGAGACAGGTTTGTGCCAAATGACGTGATCTATAAATGATTGATTTATACCGTAAATATAGACAGGCAGTTAGATAGATCAAACCAGGGGAAGAGCGGTGAGACAGGTCAGTGGCGCATGACAAAATATATAATATTGATTGGTTGACTGAGTGATTGAGGAAATAATTGATTGATTTTATTGGTTAATTGATTGACGAACTGATTGATAGGATTTGACGCGCGAAAGCAACACCTCGGCTTGTGAATGAGAGACTTCGTCGCGGAGGGCTCGGGAATGATTCGGACCAGACGAATCACTGCTGCCAAGTCCATCTACTCTATAGCGTTTTCGCATTCGATTTCGGTGGAGTTTCTACACACCGGGTATAATGCATACACTGTAGGAATCGCCACGGTGGCTCATACTCTTCGGCGTTCGGCGCTGTCGAGCGCAAGGTTGATTCCCTGCCGCATTTCCCTGAAGGCGAAATAAGAAAAGAGAAAAAAGAAGAATAAAGCGAGCGTACTTATTATTTACGATCTCCTCGGTTAAAATGAATCCGAAGCCATCTACGACGGCGACAATCAATCAATCAATCAATCAATCAATCGACCAATCAATCAATCGACCAATCAATCAATTAATGGATCAACCGATCATCTAATATCATCTGGTGCATGCAGATAGTTATTCCGCATTCAAGTTATCACCCCAACGAGGGCGTCGCGATAGGAATCGCGGTCGCACGTGCCAGTTGAGGTCGTTCGTGTAGCTTAGCTATACAGTCGTGTGGCACAAAAGCCATTAGCATAAAAAAAAACGGCTTGCATGCAGACGTTATGTAGGTAGCCGTTTGCTTTGTTCAAGCGTTTACACGCGCGGTTGAAGGGACGCGTACAGACGTCCTTTATCTTTACAGTTATTTGACTCGAACTCGACTGCTCAACTCTTCCCTGGAAAAATAACAGCGTTATATATGCCTTCTTTTGCTTTGTTATTACGATTTCATCTCAAAATTCACAGCAGCCTGTAAAAACAAAGTGACTGATACTGTCAACAAATGTTCTTGCGTGCCTTGCATTTGAACGCGTATTTGACCGAAGCCGGTGAAGATTTACTCGTATTCAGTTAACGGGCATATGACTGCCACGTTTGGCTCTAGCTTTGCCTAAACTATAGACACTACGCCGGCTGGTACTTTTTCCTTTTTCTCTCATACTGCCTTCTTTTTTTTCCCCTTTGGCTTTGTACTCGTGAACTTCGCTCTTGCGTTAGAACGAAAGACGAAATAAATGTATAAACAAAACAGAAGCAAAGAATAAAAATGAATCAAGTCGAATCAGTAAAATAAATACTCTGTAACTGATCAGTAAACGCATATAGTCTCTAAACGTAGCCTCGATCGACAGATGAAGCCTGAGTGATGTTTCGATGGTGCCCTCAGCTTGCATGCGGCTTGCTTTTCTTAGTGTCGTGGTCACAGTCCATCTCAAGTCCACCGCGGAACAAAGAATTCTTCGTGATATCTCCAGTTGTTGATCTGCCCTGAATCAACCGTATACGATATCCCACGCCAGCGAATTCTCTAATTTCGTCACACGACCCGATTCTCTGGCAGTTTCCACAGCGTGTTCTTTCCCTATGCTTTGACTCTATATACGCTGATTATCTTCTCTATATACGCGCTGAGGGGTGAGTTGGCGCGTGCCCTGCAATATGTCGTGCTGGAAAGATATCGTTGCAATCGTCCGGGGTCTTCCCCACAGACGAATACACGCTATTGTTTGACGCTGCGTTTTATGCAGAATCTAAAGGGTTTCACTATACGGCGACGAGTGCTCTGATAACGGTGGAATGCAAACTGCGCAGACCAAAGCATACGCGATATGATACGCGGCTGATAAAGAAGTAATGATTATGTCACCTTTTTTGCGCTTGCATCGTGTCTCGACACTTCTTAATGTTCAGTCGGGATTTCGAGTGTCTGCATGGTGGTGTGATCCTCCTCCGGGGGGGGGGGGGGGGGGGGGGGAAGAAAAGAAAAACGTTGTTACGACAGTTAATGCTATAGAGTAAAGGTAAACGGGTTGAGTCAGACGATAACTTCTCATTAGACATAGAGAGAGAGAGAGAAAGCAAGGAGAATAAAAGCAGAGAGTTCAACCATACGAGCGTCTGGTTTGCTACCCTACACTGGGGGTAAGGGAAAGGGGGAATAGAAAGAGGAAAGCGGGAGAGAGTGAACGCAGCGAACACGGTTCCTTAGACAGTTCTTTAGAATAGCGTACGTGGCTTTGTTTATTTATTTTTTTTTAAAATTTAGAATACCTCAAGTGTCCCGATGCGGGGCATTACATGAGGGGGTGGGTCAACAAAATTTATTAGATGAGTTGGGTGATAGTTTCCTTCAATTTGCTGGGAGTACGTACGTAGAGTACGGTACACGCAAGTGCTTTGCATAACCTTACGATTGTGCGTGGCGAAGTCTTCTCTTCAGTCTTAACTTACGGGAACGTGCAGCAAAAAGCAAACCGTGGAGCGCACGAGCGAAGAAGAAAGTGCAGGTGCGCGCAGCCGTTGTCACGGCATATAGTCGTCGTGTTGTCTTAGTCACGTTTCGCCGTCTTTGTCGTACAGGTTGTCGCTCCGTCGTCTATACCAAAACACGTCTTCAATAATTTGGACCCATGCCGTGTGGTTGCTTGGTAGCTTTCGCGCTACGCTGCTATAAGCCCAAGGTCCCGGGCTGAAATCCCGGGCCGTATTTCGATGGGGGCGCGAAATGCAAAAGCGCCCGTGTACTATCCACATTAACGAACCCCAGGTGGTCGAAATTAATCCGGAGTTCTCCCCGCCCCTTCCCCCACTACGGCGTGCCTCATAATCAGATCGTGCTTATTGGCACGCAAAACCCAGTAATTTAATTAATTTAATTACGGTAATTTGTGGCCGCCATCATCGAAGGGCATCATCGAAGGCGTTATCTACGTCTGCAGTATATGCTTCGGATGTAATGCGAGTGTGTCCTTTTGATTCCTGTGGTCCGCATAAGCTATTCGCTTGGTTTGACAGTCATCTTCGATGGTTTCTGCAATTAACGATTTCTTGTGTTAATGAACGGCTAAGTATATCCAGCGGCCAGAATTCTGACATAGGCGATAATGTCGCAGGAAGCTCGCGCGATAATATCGACATAACCGAAAAAAAGAAAAAAAAAAGAAAGCTTCCCTTGACACTGATACCTCTTCTTTTTCTTGCACGTGCCTTTAGTTTTTCGTTCATTGCCTCTTCGAGTTCTATCAAACTGGCATAACACTTGAGTTGCACAGTCTACAAATCTCGCTGCATGATTACAAAATGACGCGAACTCCTTCATTCGTGAGAGGTTCTTGGACGGGTGCCGAGGTTATTGAACGCGCGTATTCATTCAATTGATATCACATGCACTCCACCCAAGTGCACCGCGTCAGCTCTGCATATCGTTAGCGATACAGCTTTGTTCGGGAATGCAGGATTAATCGGCACGCGGCGGTGTTCATATATAAAAGAAAGTAAGTTAAAAAAAATGAAAAAGGTCATTAACACCGAAGCAAAACGAAGAATTCAGATTTATTTCTCGCATAGAGTTTCCTACAAAAATTATTAGAGGGAACTCTGCCGCTGTAGTGCCTACGCGAGCTACAAGTCCATGGATTGGGCTATAAACCTGGTCCGTCTCTCTTCACGCGGCTTTTTGTGACTTGTCATAACCGATCATTTTCGACCAAATATCGCCTTATATTGCCGCGTTGTAGTGGCGGGTGTAGAAACGACGTATATATTGTCAAAATCTGTGAGTTAGAAATTTAAACTCTCTATTGGGCGAACTTTAGCGCCCAACAAAACAAGTTCAGTCGAGCCCGGATATCTCGAACCCGGATATAACGAATCATCGCTTATAACGAGCAGCTGTAAAATCCCCTTGAGAATTTTAAATAAAATTTTTATTTTATATATCGAATTATTGATATATCGAACTATTTCTCGATTCCATTCCAGTTCGATATATCCGCGTTCGACTGTATAACACTTAGTCAGAACGATTAGCGGCGGGCGAAGTCGGTGATCGTCGAGAATTTGATGCCCGGGTCGTCGGCTGGTTGTATACATGACTCGGCGAAGATTCCAGCGTAATCGCTGGTGTCTCGCGTGAGTTCTATAGAATGCTCAGGAGTATATTAACGTTCAGTGCGCGTTGAATCTGATTACACAAGATTCGGTGACAACATATAGGAAACAGATAGAATCGGCGATAGCATTCGGTAGTGTTCCGATGCACGCAAGCGCGTATTACGCCACGCGATAACCTTAACAGTTGTTAACAGATGCACTGTAAACTAATCTACACCCTCAAGGGTGCAAAGGGTGTAAAGGTTCCTACAACTCACACCCTTATACTTTTACGGGTGTGAGGGTGTGAGCTACATACCAATTAGTTTACAGTGCAAAACGCGGGCCCCCGGAAAAACAATAAACAAGGCCGGTATTTTGTAGCGATGCCTTTAAAGTAATAATGCCTTTTCGCGCTTATCGCGCTTTGTCAGTGGTCAGAGCGACGGTCCGCTCGCGTTATCAACGTTGATATCGTGAGCCGGTCTCTGCCGGTCTCTCATGATGATGAAGAAGAAGAAGAAGAAGAAGAAGAAGAAGAAGAAGAAGAAGAAGAAGAAGAAGAAGAAGAAGAAAAAGATCATCATCATCATCATCATCATCATCATCAGCAGCAGCAGCAGCAGCAGCAGCAGCAGCAGCAGCAGCAGCAGCAGCAGCAGCAGCAGCAGCAGCAGCAGCAGCAGCAGCAGCAGCAGCAGCAGCAGCAGCAGCAGCCTATAATTTATGTCCACTGCAGGACGAAGGCCTCTCCCTGCGATCTCCAATTACCCCTGTCTTACTCCAACTTGCGCCTGCAAATTTCCTAACTTCATCACCCCATCTGGTTTTCTGGCGACCTCGACTGCGCTTCCCTTCTCTTGGTATCCATTGCGTATCGAATCCGTATACAGAGTTCTAAATCGGTACGAGACGGCAGAGAAAGACTGATTTGTGACGCCAGCTGCGACTAATCTACGATCGTATAGCTTTATCTATGTCAAAGCGTTCTGCCCTATCCCTTCTCGTAAAGTTATACCTCAATATCTCTTACGTTCCCGTCTCTATCTCTTTCCTTGCGTTCTTTTTAATTTCCATATCGATACTTGACTTTTCCTGATCTCCATAGCTTAATGCTCCCATCACATTTGAACCCTAGCGCTTCTGGAAGGTGCATGTTCCCATAGAGTGCTAATTGGACGGACGGACGGACGGACGGACGGACGGACGGACGGACGGACGGACGACGACGAGACGGACGACGAACGGACGACGACGACAACGAACGAACGAACGAACGAACGAACGAACGAACGAACGAACGAACGAACGAACGAACGAACGAACGAACGAACGAACGAACGAACGAACGAACGAACGAACGAACGAACGAACGAACGAACGAACGAACGAACGAACGAACGAACGAACGAACGAACGAACGAACGAACGAACGAACGAACGAACGAACGAACGAACGAACGAACGAACGAACGAACGAACGAACGAACGAACGAACGAACGAACGAACGAACGAACGAACGAACGAACGAACGAACGAACGAACGAACGAACGAACGAACGAACGAACGAACGAACGAACGAACGAACGAACGAACGAACGAACGAACGAACGAACGAACGAACGAACGAACGAACGAACGAACGAACGAACGAACGAACGAACGAACGAACGAACGAACGAACGAACGAACGAACGAACGAACGAACGAACGAACGAACGAACGAACGAACGAACGAACGAACGAACGAACGAACGAACGAACGAACGAACGAACGAACGAACGAACGAACGAACGAACGAACGAACGAACGAACGAACGAACGAACGAACGAACGAACGAACGAACGAACGAACGAACGAACGAACGAACGAACGAACGAACGAACGAACGAACGAACGAACGAACGAACGAACGAACGAACGAACGAACGAACGAACGAACGAACGAATTGAAGGATTGATGCTTTTGCACCATCGATACTCCAGTCGTCCTTAGTGCTATTCTCGGACGCAGATTCAGTAAGCTCTTCTTTGCAATCCCTAAATCCCAGTGCCTCGGGCGCTGGGATTACTACGTCCTCGTTCACCTCTGGATGGATACTGCGACTTGCTAGCGAAACATGCTCTATGGTTGCCGCGCTATCTCTACACGCTATACGCAATTATAGATAGTCACGTGTTTCACTCTCCAGCCACACCTCAAGGTAAATCCTGTAAAATCTCTCTCATGCAGACGTCGCTGTTGAATAATAAGAGAGAGAGAGTGCGTGAGTGAGAAACAACACATGCGAGAGCAACTGGAAGCGAACAGCTATAGCGACACCTGATGTCTCGTACTTTGTTTTTTACTTTACGGACCAGGTGCCGTCTAATTAACGATGGTAATGAAGAACACGGTCGGTGCCTCCTCCGTAAATCCCCCGCTGTTTCTATCGGCCGCGCTGTCGGCTACAGTGACCGCGGGGTTCTCGACGTCGATCTCGTTACCGCGACATGTGACTCGGTATTAGCTGTTTTTTTTTCTTCTTTATTTTTTTTTTCGTTTTTGGGCGCCGATGCGTTTAAGTTCCGGAAAACGTCGAACAAAGTTCGGGCAGGCTTCAGCCGGGCTTGCGCTCGTGGACTGTACGTACGCTTCTTTTCGAGATCAACAGCCCACAATACGCGAGAAAAACAAGTTGTCGACTGACATAAAAAAAAAAAGGGCAACCACACAAAGCAGAGAAATCGCTGTTTAATTAACGCCACTCCGTTGGCCGCCCCCTGCGCTTTTGTGAGAACTGGTGTAATTTCCTTTCTGTCTTCGTTCACATGAAAAGGTCGCGTGGTTAACAACTGTTTCTTTTATTCTGACTGGGTTTCTTCTTGTGGATTTTTATCTATCTATCTATCTATCTATCTATCTATCTATCTATCTATCTATCTATCTATCTATCTATCTATCTATCTATCTATCTATCTATCTATCTATCTATCTATCTATCTATCTATCTATCTATCTATCTATCTATCTATCTATCTATCTATCTATCTATCTATCTATCTATCTATCTATCTATCTATCTATCTATCTATCTATCTATCTATCTCATCACAGTCGGCACGTATCCGCCGCGTTGCGTGCACCGATGCTATTTCGAACGCGCGACGAAGTTTTGAAGCAAGGACGTCGCAGTTCTACCGTAGTGCGTCGTAGCCGTTCCTCGGGGACACCCTCTCCGAGAGACCGACCACGTCTCCGCTTTTCGCTATCATCAAAGTCCCCCCGTCAGCACTTGGCTTGCTTCTTCTCGCGCGAGAGTAACTGAACCGAACGAGATCGGTGGATCACTGCGGCGTACCAATTTGAGGCGGGGGCAGCCGTGCGCGCGAGATTTTATCAGCGCTTGCGAGCGTGTCCGTGACGCAAGACCTGCGTCTTCAGTTGTTGCATCGGGCACGGCACCACGGCTGTCGCGACGCGCCGATTCTAAAAGGGACAGGAAATAGGGACGTTTCAGCTAAGCTGCATTAGTAAACTATGCTAAGGTGTATTTATTAATGAGCTATGCTTCCGCAATGGAAAACTGTGCTCTTCAAGAGAGAGGAGGTATACATACATATACATATACATACATATACATATACATATATACACATAGACGTGACTAAGACACGTGTCGAGATCACCTGAACCTACCGCGCCTACATGGTCACCGCGAATTTTGGCAGCGCCTACTCGGGTTTGCTGTCATTCATGTATTTTGATGTTACCCAGTTCAATATGCGAAATGTTAGTGCCTGTAGGCGGCACCGGCTGCTCATCTCTTGTTTCCTCTCCATATCTATCTATCTATCTATCTATCTATCTATCTATCTATCTATCTATCTATCT
Organism: Dermacentor silvarum; assembly: GCF_013339745.2. Lineage (NCBI taxonomy): Eukaryota > Metazoa > Arthropoda > Arachnida > Ixodida > Ixodidae > Dermacentor > Dermacentor silvarum. Next base: position 192,661,112 of record NC_051156.1, on the reverse strand, counting down.
ATCTATCTATCTATCTATCTATCTATCTATCTATCTATCTATCTATCTATCTATATATATATATATATATATATATAAAATTTATTTCAACATACTGTCAATCCCATGGGGGTTATTACAGGAGTGGGTGAACAATTTTGACACAATTTTGAGTTCGTTTCCTCGCCGGACCTCTAATAAAAGTTATCTCACTCACTCACTCACTCACTCACTCACTCACTCACTCACTCACTCACTCACTCACTCACTCACTCACTCACTCACTCACTCACTCACTCACTCACTCACTCACTCACTCACTCACTCACTCACTCACTCACTCACTCACTCACTCACTCACTCACTCACTCACTCACTCACTCACTCACTCACTCACTCACTCACTCACTCACTCACTCACTCACTCACCACTCACTCACTCACTCACTCACTCACTCAAACATATATGTACATTTGCAATCCTGGCTTGTAATCCTGGCTGCAATCCTGGCAAACCTGTTGGATATGCGCAGTCCACGTCAAGTCAGAAGAAATGATGAGACCTAAGTAGCGATGCTCGGAAACACTTGGGAGGATGGCATCATTAATGGAATAAGAATAAACCAATTTTCATTTTTTTCTTTGTAACCGTCACTGAACCCGTTTTATTTTTCTGAATTTATGGACATCTGTCAATCCTTGCACCGTTGTCCAATTTGACCTAATGCGTTTTTGAGTTTAATTTGGTCATCAATGTTCATGATTTCTTGGTAAAGCACGCAGTCATCTGCAAACAGCCGGATTTTAACATTAAATTCTTTCGCCTTATCATTTATGTAGGGTAAGAATAGGAGGGGAGCCAGAACAGTGCCCTGAGGTATACACCGGAAACAACTGGAACAGAATCAGAAGAATGGTCTCCAAGATGCACAAACTGCTTCCTATTGGACAAATAATCACTTACCCAGCAAGTCCCTGGCCCGTCTCCGAGTATGTTCTTAAGTTTGAAAATTAGTTTCGCATGAGAGACCAGGTCAAAGGCTTTTGATAAGTCCAGAAAGTGCCTATCGATTTGAGCCTGGTTGTTAAGGGCTTGTGCGAGGTCATGGGCTGTTTCTATTAGTTAAGTAACAGTGGATGACCAACTACGGAAGCCGTGCTGGTTTGGATGAAGGATTTGATTAGTTTCTACAAATTCTGTAATAAACTTCAAGATAATATGCTCAAGCGTTTTAAAACAAGTACAAGTCAAATATATTGGCTGGTAGTTTGCTGGCGATGAAGCTAGCTGCTCCCGATTTATGGACTGGAACGATTTTAGCAATTTTCCACTCTGCTGGGTGGGAGGCTACTTTCGCGTATTGATTTTTATTATATCAGATGCAAGTACTTGCTGATAGGTTCTGCGTACCCTTTTAAGAATTCGTTCGGCATTCCATCAGGGCCGCTACATTTTGTTACGTCGATATTTAATAACATAGAAAGTTTACCAGTTTCGGAAATAGTTGGAGAGCCAGCTAGTTTACTCTGTTGAGAACCAAAGGTAAATGGGTATGGGTATGCTGGGACATCTCTGCCTCACGCGTAAACACCGACTGAAAGGAGGTATTAAAAGCATCCGCTGTGTCTTTATTTCCCAATGGAGATGCTTCGCGGCTGCTGTTTTGAGAGGGTATGTATATATATATATATATATATATATATATATATATATATATATATATATATATATATATATATATATATATATATATATCGCGGTGATGCCTCTCCCCTCACCTGGCGCGCTATTGCGGCAGTACGTGTACCCTTTCGCCCGCTCTGCTCCGTCAAGGCGCGCTCGTGACGTGGCGTCGCAGCCAATGGGAATTTAGGTGCCGTTTTTCGCTTGACCAAACGACTGACGCCCATTTCTTTTTTTCGCTCAGTGGGCCATTTGACGCTTTCGCGTGAATATACGACTTGTACGTATACGGTGTACTACATCGGCTGGAAGATGCGCGTCTACAATCGTCGTACCAACTGTTACAATCGTCGTACCAACGATTGTAGAGCCCAAACCGCATGAGAGTGATTTTTTGCGCGACGAGAGATGAGCGACGGCTTCGAGCGACGAAACGGGCTGTCTCGCGAACAGATCGCTCGTTCTTGTCGCTCGATCGCTCGGTTCTGGAAATCTAGAAATCGCCGCTCGGTCGCCCGGAAGTGCTATGAGCGACTAGCCAATAGCGCGAAGCCGGAACTGGATATACATCAGTCAAGTACTACCGATTGTCGCACGGAACGAGAAAACGACTAAATTTTGATACGTGCAAGGATAAGAACGTAGTGCAAGACCTTTAGAAATATTTATGCTGCTCTTTACACTAAAACACATCAACTTAAATTAATAAAGCGCGTGTCACGCCAGTTTCGGTGAGTACTATTTGTTGCCCTCATACCGGCAACACCGGGGAGACGTCGCTCAATTGCGTCGCTCGTCTCGTCGCTCGCATGCGGTACGACTTGTAGGCGACGAGCGAACGCGACAGCGATCTCCATCGCGTCGCTTGTCGCTGTCGCGCGCAAGATCTCGTGAATGTGGTTTATACTTAAGTTGCTATGGGCGAGAGAAAGAGAAAATGAGAGCGAGAGAGGGAAATACACATTTAAAGAAAGAGAGAGAGAGAGAGAGAGAGAAAGAGACACACAGATAGAGAGAAAGAGAGAGACTGAAAGAAATGAAAATTGAAACGCTGCAAATGAAAAAATCAACGTGTATAAATGGTGTTGAAGAGACGCTACGCGTTAAAAACAAGCTGGCTGAAGCCGCAGCTCTGTAGCCGGCTTTAAGCCAGCAGTAATAACAGGTCCCAACCAATCAACCTCCTTGGTCCCAACAGTCGGCGCGAGAGCAGGGCGAACGCGGGAAATTTGAATTGAATTCAGCAAAACCTCCATCGCATCCATCAAGGGAGGAGTGAGAGGGGAGGGGAAGAGCGTGAGGGGTGGGAGGGCGGAGAAGAGAGGGTGTTACGTATCACGGGCGGCAGAAGACTATCGTCTTTCGACGTCATTTGCAGCGACGCAAGCAGATATGGGGCCTATTTTTTTTTTTCAACACAGAGGATTTTAGGAGAAGCTATAGCAATGTTTGTCGCTGGAGCCAAATGTTCTGAGGCAGCGCATCGTGTTTGACACCTTACTGAACCTTCAAAGATTCTCTAGGTAATTTACATGAATTTGAACAACACTTTTATTCAAATTTTGGAAGAATATTTTTTTCGATAAATTTCCTTACAGAAGTTCATTCCGGGCTCATTCCTTTTATTCAAACCGTGCACGCTCATTGGCTAACTAACCTATAGAAAACCGGATGTTTCCCTAGATTACGCACACGAAAACGGCAAGGTTCTACGACTGCCTAGGCTGAACACGCCAATTCTCGTCAGGAACGCACCGGCACCTGCTTACAATACGTTTAATTCATTGCGTTAGGTATGCGGCCCTGCTGTATGCGCGTCATGCGTTGACGCGTAAGCGTGCTTATATAGCGTTCGAGTTAATGAACGCCTCGCGGGCAAGGGAAGCGCGCAACCCGCCGTGGTTGCTTAGTGGTTATGGTGTTGGGCTGCTAAGCACGACGTCGCGAGATGGATGGATGGATGGATGGAAAAACTTGATTAAGCGAGCGAGTTTGGACCCTTAATTCAAGGGCCCAGGGCCACCGAACAGCCCTCACATTACGCGCATGTGTGACCCAGGCCACGTAGGGCCATGGCACTGGCAGCCCGGTTCAAGCAGCGAAGTTGGGTGTCCGGGTCCTGCGACGCAGGGAGAGCCTCCCATTCTCTCCCATGTTCCGATCACCCATGTTGCGATGGATGATAAGCCACAGCTACAGAACGGTCTGGACCACACGCAGCGTCCACCCAGTGCACACCCTCTGAAGTGCCGTATGCGTTATGGAGAGCTCTGGCTCGCGCGACGCGGCGGGATTGATGGTGCTCTGGGTGGCCGTTCTTAGGGAGGGGTCTGATGATGAGCGTGGCACGCATGGCGCGAGGGAGAGATATTAAATCTACAGCATGTGCGGGTATGCGAATTCCTGAGAGAATCCAGAATATGCCGCCCGGTTTCTGCGCCAGCCAGGCGAAAGTATTGTGCCTGTCGATGTGCCTCTATAAGTTCTTGTGTAGTGTTGTGCATTCCTAATTTTAAGAGCCTGTCCGTGCTAGTGTTCTTCGGTAGGTTGAGCGCTGCTTTGGTAGCCATGCGGATTAAAGCGTTGATTTTATCTTTGTCCGCACTGGAGAGGTTCAGGTAAGCAGATGCGTAGAGAATGCGACTGAGCACAAAGGCATGCAGCACCTTGAGATTGTCTGCTTCGTCTAAACCGGCTCGCGAGTTTGAAATCCTTCTAAGAAGACGGATGACGGAGTAAGTGGACTGTTTTAGCGATTTCAGGGCAAGATTGTTTTTTTTCCCGTGTCCTGTAAGCACAGGCCAAGAAGGCGGAGTGTGGGTGTTTGTGGTATGGGAGTGTCATGCAGATAAATCACGATGGGGGCGATAGGGTCACGCCACGGCCGGGGTATGAGGAGTGCTGACTTTGTGGGGGGAGCATTCAAGGCCAGTGTTTGCCGCGTGGGTAGCTATAGCTGTGGCTGCTTCTCGAAGTGTCGAACCTATGTCGCCATCCGAGCCGTATGTGGTCCAAACCGGGATATCACCCGCGTAAAGTGTGTGTCCCAAGTGTGGGATGCGGCTGAGAGCCTTTGCCAGCGGAACGAGGGTAATATTGAAGGGGAATGGGGATAACACCGCCTCTTGCGGGGGTCGCGGGATCAATTCCCGGCCACGGCGGCCGCATTTCGACGGGGCTATAGAGTGAACATGGCGACAAAAGCTGCGCGCATCGCGTACAATGATCGACTGATCACAGCTGTCCAGGCGCGACCAATATGATTCAGTTGCAGATACAAAACTATGGTTTTCACTGAATTTTACTGGAATCGCGCTGTTTCTAGCAACACTGAAATTGTGGCGATGGTACGTGGCCGCCTGTTTTTTCCCCGCATGGGGGTACAGCACGGCGGCGGCACGCTGGCGTTATATATATATATATATATATATATATATATATATATATATATATATATATATATATATTACGGAAGTCATGAAAGATTGCAGCACCTCTCGATCGACGCTATACGGCGCTTTATTCTCAAAAAAGCGCGTTCCTTTTTTCGTTTCTTTTTTTTTTTCAAATGTGCGGTCGGTGCGGTATATACTGGTAAGGCCGTGACCACTATAGGACTTGTTTCCGCCGTCGTACATACGTTGGCCCTCAATGTTTCTAGTCTCTCGCGCGATGATCATTTCGCCTGTATAGGATGTTGAGCGGACGGTTCGAATCGTGCCAGGTCCCACGAGGACCGTGCAAAACACGAACGCACGCTTCATGATTTTAGGCGGATAGCTGTCTGTGAGAGGATATATGCCGTTCTTTCTTTTTTGGGGGCGGAAGGGGGATGGGGGGACGAGTGAGCGTGGCTACGGCGTATACGGTACCAGCAGCAACGCTAGAAAAAGAAAAGGAGGAAGACCTCATCCGGACTGGAAATCGAAATTGGATCCGCCGCGTGAGAGCCGCCGAGCATCCCTCCGTGCAGCTAATAACAACCGCTTGTTGCGTGGTAGTAATCTCCGATCTAAGGAAAAGCAGAACATTATCATAAATGAGCACAGCTTCTATGGCGTATATGATACATGTACTTTAAACCTATAGTGGGTGAGCGAATACGAGGGTCCAGTAAGGGTATGTACACTAACCGTCGGTTTATTATTCGAGCTTCACGCATGCGCGATGAGACGCACAAGTTAACCGTCGGTTTATTATTCGAGCTTCACGCATGCGCGATGAGACGCACAAGTGGCAGGTTTTTGAAAGAGCGACTTAGTCCTTCGGGGCGCGTAGTTGTTACGGGAGCTTATAAAGAAATGTGACATCGCTTCCGAAACGCCTGGCGCGGCGCGCGCGTTTCTGCGTGGGGACGCTGGCTCGATCCCCGCTATCGTACACGTAATCTTATTTTATAGCGAAGCTGTCTTTGGCTAGGATCCCGGGTTCTGTTTCGCATCTGTCGACAGGAAACTATCATCATCAATAGAGAGTTTTAGAATAGGGGCTCCAAAAGTTTGGGGCACCAAAGAGCTTTGCGGGTGTTAGCGTTGGGGCATGCAGGAGTGAAGAGCCTTGGAATATGGCTTTGCGTTTGCGAATATCGTCTTGCGCTTGCAGTGCCACTACGGCGTCAAAGAAAGACTATTATGAATATTAAAATAAACTCTACCATTTTACGAGGAAAAAAAGTAATTTTCACTTTGGTGGTTTTGCGCTTAATTATAATTGAGAGGTTATTTAATAGCAGCAAGCGATTTGTTGCGCTTAATTTTGAGTAACCAGCCTTACGTGCCTTCACCAGCCAAGCTAATGCGCGTTAGGCCTACGAGCCATGAAATCGACAATCGAATTCGAAATCAGCGGTGTCTAATGAATCAATCTTCATTACACGCGTTAGTTGAGAAAAAGTGATAACCGCAGTCACTTCTCCTAGCTCACGAACTTCGCGCATTACTACGAATCCAGCCCAGTTTGGTGCTCGGTTAGAGCCGTCGCTTCGATGGGTGCCGCCACTGTTTGTTGACGCAAAGCTTTTGGGGCAACTTTTGGGGCTCCTGCTAAATCAGTGGTATAGCGTGCCCGACGCAAAACCCAAACGCAGTACGCGTCTCGCGCATGCGCAGTGGCATCGACGCTATTTCTTTGGGGCCCCAGAACGTTTGGGGCCCCTATTCTAAAACACTCTAATGGCTTATACCCCCATGAGCACTCATACCCCAGTAAGCAAGCAAGAAATGCAATGGCTCATAGCCCCGTAAGTGAGCGGCTACAAGCACTCAGCAAAGTGCAGCGAACAGTGCATACATTCTTTGGAATCATGTATACAACATACAAAACAGCATACGTGTCTATAAATAACAAGCACAGAACAATAATTCGAACCACAGAATTGATAATTAGGCGCCTGGGATAGCAAATGCGAAGCACGTAGCGCTCCCCGCATACGTTTCCCGGTAAAGATAACTGTTGCGCAAGCTACCGCGGCGACGGCAGCTTGCGACGTGGGGAGTGATGTCCCTAGCCTTTCGCATGTAATATAACCAGCCTAGCAACTGATTTCAATGTTGTTGCAACACCGCTATGGGCGGCGGCGTGCTGTCAAAATTACAATTACTCCCATTACTATACCATTGCTCAAAGTTACCAATACTACCATTACTCTAAATTCATAAGGCATTGCATAGCCCCCGCAACAGTTAGTGGTGGTTTTCAACAGCTTCGCTGAACATCTACTTCCGCAGGACCGGGATTGCGAGTTTTTTTTTTTTTGTTTTTGTTTACTGAGAACCCCGAAACAGGGTGTGAGACGGGAATGTACCAATACCTATCGCAAAGTGTCAGGTGTGAGGCATTCCTTGTGACCCATTTTGTGAAACATTTTGTGTTGACATCTTTCTTTTTTTTTTGCCACACAATGAAGAGCGGCTGCTGTCACTCAAAAGGGCCATCTTCTTCTTACATCACGTTAATGTTTTTTTTTTCTTTTTTTTAGGAGAAGAGAGACGGCAAACTTCAATGTGAGCTTTGCGGATAAAATAAAAATTCGCTCATATGCGCGTTGGAAGCTCGGAATTCGGAGAACGCCGTGCAAACAAGATCTCGAAACCATTGGCTTGAGGCCACCGCGGGTTTCGAAAAAGCAACTTGCGCGGGGGCCTGCCGATTGCTTCTGAGGTTGTAAACGCGAGAAACGGTGAGCGCAGCCGGCGATCCTGCAGAGACGAACACGTGTTTCCGTGCCGTGTTTATTAACCCAAATTCTACAGGTCACGCGCGGCTCCTCGTCATGTGTATATTTGTTGAACTTTATATACGCGGGAGCTCTTGTTCAAACAATACCGTGACCGTTCGGTTAGCCTCAACAGACTGCCGCTGTTTATCAGCGCGCTGGGCTCAGGCAGGGCCGGTGCATGGCTTTACTTTCGTCTCAAACCTGCGTTGCCACATTAACCTCGTTACCCTTGTCGCTGCATTTAGGAAAGGCGCATCGCTGCTGAGCAACGATGGCAGTGGCCTTGTTGCTTTGACGTCTGAAGAAGGCTGCTTCTAGGCGTAGCATCCGCAGAGGATGAAGTGGGTCTCTTCGATTTGCCGTCCCGGACTGGTTCCAGGACTGACCCGAGAGGCTGCACACGCCGTAGAAGAAGAAGAAGAAAAAAAAAATGAAACGTCTGCCATAATATAAATACAACTGAAAATGAATTAGCGAATATTTTTTTCCGTTTTTTGGTTTAAATTAGATGCTTGGACATTGATGATTTACTTGCAAGTAATATCCGCCTCTTCACCTAATTAATCCACCTGAACAGGTCGAACTACGCTATGTTCTGCCTCTTGCGATTAAAAAAAATATCTAAAAAGAGTTCGGTAGGGAGACTTCAGACTGCTTACGTGTGGGAATTCGATAGCATTATAGTCCCGTTGGTGAAACTTTTAGTCGTCCTCCAGAATGCTGTGACGTCACGTGCGCAATGACGCACGCACTAGGTACACCTTTTGTCAGCCAGAACCGCGGAGCCGCCCTGGGGTCGGGGAATCGTGCTCGTCTCGCACCCCCGGAGGCCCGTGTTCGATTCCCACCCAGACTGAAATTTATCAAATTTCCTTTTTGAATTACTTTGTTTATGGGAACCTGCCTGAGAAATGTGATGTCAATCCGAGCGTTTCTTGACGTGTTCTTACTCTTTGCGCCGTCGGCCATTATTGGTACCATCGCTCGGTCACGCCACAGCCGACGACCGACGCCGGATTTCCGTGTAATGGGGCATATTATGCTTTCGCATTAAAAATGATATTAAGGCACGTGCTGGGGGAGATCGAGTAATATCTCTCGCTGCACTTCTTTCGGGGTTCCCCCATCTCCTTCTTTTATCGGACACATCCGCCTGCGACCTCGTGCCGTCGTCGTGGTTTGCACGGGCCTCCACCTATCAGCAGCCACGCGACGAGATCAGGAACAAAGCGAGCGCAGACACGCGGATAATCGCTGCACCGTTTACGACAAAGGAAGGTCGCTATGGCAGGCTCGAATGCGGCTGGGTTTTAGGGCAATTTCTCGCCGTCGACATGCGTGCAGCTCGAAAACAGAAAACACGTCGCCGTTTTAATCGCTCGCTGAGGGGAAACTGCGCGGACATGCGCCCGGCGCTATCTTTATTCTCCCGTACATAGCTCGCAGCCGAATATATGTCCAGTTTGTTTGGTGTTTGCTATGAGTTGCGGACGGACGATGGAAGTAGAAAGAGAGAGAGAGGGTAGGAGGAGCATATATACAGTAACTCTAGAGAGAAGCTGGAAGCAGTGCCGTCTCCTGGGAATGACACGGGGCATCTCCCGTCGGGGGCACGCCGTAAGTGTCTTGTTGGATTCGTGGCAGCTTATATTAAAGAAACACCACTGAAGGATATTAAAGTGGAGCACATAAGTTAAGCCGTATCATGTAAATTACGTTAATAAGGAGGGTGTACTGAGCAAGTTGGTATTGATTCACGTCGAACACTTAGCCCTACTACCAGACAAAGACGAACGGAGATGACACAGCGGGAGCGCTTCTCAATACCGACTCAATCCAACCAACCACAACCGACTCAATCAATACCAACTTGCTTAGTTCACCTTCCTTATCAACTAAATCTATGTTTTCCCGCCCAGTGGGTGGAAAACAGTCTTTGGGAAGGATAAACTTTAACGGTATAAGCTGACTTAACTTTGCTATTCAGTGCCTCTAACCTTTTCCACGGCCTAATAGGGAGTGAACCACGGGCCACTCACTATAGGAGTACCCTGCCGTACTTGTTTCAAAAGAACGTCAGCGAGCCCTGTGCTGCTTAGCTTCAGTGATCAGACGAGAACCGGCGCATTCAGCTCGACGTGTGGTCGACGGCCCTGTTTCTGCGTTGGGCGTGATTGAGATTGAGGAGCCGCTGAATACTGCTCTGTGGTTCGTCTGCGTCACTGCCCACTAATGGGCCCACAGTTTGGTGGCCCTCGCATGGCTTATAGCTGTCTGCCGCATTGCTTGCCTGATTAATTGATTGATTGATTGATTGATTGATTGATTGATTCATTCATTCATTAAAGCGAAAGAGAAGTGCATTATGTGTTATGCACTACAGTATGCATTATCATATAGCTGTAGTCCAAGGAAAGCAGGTTAATCAGTCAGTCAGTTAATTAATTAATTCACTCGCTTATTCATTTCTTTATTTATGAATTACTCTTTTAATCAATCACTTACCTTGTTTGATTTTGAAGTTCTGAAAGGACGTAATGGTTATTTAAATAGGATGGTGCTTCATTGGAAGGAATTCACCGCAGCGGCCTGGCATTACGCTTTGGAATCCTTTGGAATGCCGTGGAATTATCTTTTTATAGACGTAAACTATAAACTCTAGTCACAAGCAGACGCTCGGCACTAACTCCCTTAAACAACCGCGTCAGGCATTCTGAGGAAGCGAATGCTCTCTGTGGGCGCGGAGCCAGATAATGTCAGAGTGGACGGCGTTGTCGAGACAGGCTATACGTATAGGTGGAGGGGGCAGAGTGGACAGAGGGACCGGAAGGCTCTGTCGACGCGCTTTGACTTGTTGACACACCGTGAGCGGCAGGCGAGACCGAGCCTCGGGCTGGAACCTCGATATTGACCCTTTTCGCGGAGCAGTTTGTTTTAGAGAAACGAGATCGCGCTCACGGCGGCGCGCCATATCTCTCCTCAGCGACCGCGCACGTATGCGAAACCATTACCGCTTCTACCTTGCTTCTGTGCAATCAGCTGTCTGAAATGCAACTGAGTTTTCGCTAACACACTGTGCTCCTATAATGTTGGATTGAATCATGTGGATTGAAGACATGTGCAGTAGTTGGCTGCAAAAATAGTGACTGGCATGTTAAGGAATGGAATGAATGTGTGGCCAAGTTCGCGGACCGCTGCTGCAGCTGTCCGAACCTGTTACCGGCTCTTCGAGATGTACGGCTTTCCTCGAGGATACAGAAATTTACTCATCCGCCAGCTTTGTATCGCTAACCTTCAAAGAAAGGGCTTCATACCCAGAACGTCGGCAAGAACGAGTGAGTCCCACTCGTTAAACAATGACAAAGGGAGTAGCGCCGCTTTCTGTCATAGTAAGTCTCGCACACGTTATCTATACACATCTGTCCCAAATGGCAGGAAAACTTACGCCCACTCTATCGCCGACGTATCAAGAATAAGTGAATTGGCGCACACTTGAATATATGCGCACTGTATACGCACAATAAATGACGGACTCCACCGATGGCGCACGAATGGTCGAAGCTGAATGTTTCGTGACGGTCCACAAGAGTAAGCGAGTTACTAGCTGTAATATATATTTGCTATACAAGGTATTACAATGTACAAAGCAGCTACGTTTCAAGCCTTGTGCGCAGCAAGAACAAATCTATCGGAATTGAGCACACCCATGAGCGATTAGGCAGAAAATAATCAGATAGTGGCCGCACTGAGGAACTTTACTGAGTCAGAAACTGACAAGCCACTGCTTCAAAATGTTTGCCGAATAAAGAACTAAGAGCAAAACACACTAATCCTGACTGAATTCATAATCGGAAAGCTTGGATAGCTTGGAATAGATATTTAGCCCCGCTTTTAGAATAAGCACCATATACGCTACTTGCGCAGTTTGGACATAGCTTAATCAGCTCCGAAAGCGCTTTTGCATGTTCGGAGCTGCATGTGCAGGATTCGGTTGAATATCTGCAAACCGAAGGTTGCTGAGATATTCGCCGTTGATCCTCACTCCTAAGCCTTAATTCCCAGTCTAAGAGCTTGAATACTTCTTCTAAACATGCAGTTGCAGTGAAGAGCATTGGAGAGAATGTGTCTCCTTGCCTGACCTCTTTCTATAGGTAACTTTCTACTTTTCTTGTGGTAGGTAACTTTCTACGTTTCAAGATATTAATCCCCGAACATTGCGGAGAAATGCATTGGCCTTCCAGTTAATTTTGTGCGTCAATGCATAAAGCGACGTTTTGTTAAGCAACTTAAGAGAATATCCCGTCGGCGCATAGCCGCTCATCTGCCATTGTTGTGTGCTATCTATCTATCTATCTATCTATCTATCTATCTATCTATCTATCTATCTATCTATCTATCTATCTATCTATCTATCTATCTATCTATCTATCTATCTATCTATCTATCTATCTATCTATCTATCTATCTATCTATCTATCTATCTATCTATCTATCTATCTATCTATCTATCTATCTATCTATCTATCTATCTATCTATCTATCTATCTATCTATCTATCTATCTATCTATCTATCTATCTATCTATCTATCTATCTATCTATCTATCTATCTATCTCTTCTTTCAGTTCTATTCTTTGTTATCCTATATCATCCCTTTAAACCACATCTGCCTGTAAAGAGTAACAAACCGTGAATCGTTTTTAAATGTGTAAGCATTTCTATGCCTACCCAACGAGGAAACCTGTCCGTCCGTCACGTAAGACGAATGCAATGGCTCACACCCCCGTAAGCAATGGCTCATACCCCCGTGAGCTCAAGCAAAAAATGCAATGGCTCATACCCACGTAAGGCAGAGGCTACAAGTGCTCAGCAAAGCGAAGCATACATTCATTGAAATCATACATGCAACACACAGAACAGCATACGTTTCAGTAAAGAACAAGCCCAACACAAACATCCGAACCATCAATAAAGCATTGCACACCCCCATCAGCAGTTGTATAGTGGTGGTTTGGCAACAGCTTCGCTGGACATTCGGGTTGATAAGGCGGACCGATAAGAGTTAAGGGTCGGATCATGTTCGATAATGTTGATAACGACCAATGAGGGTTGATGAGGGTTCATACTGGTCGGATCAAGTTTCATAACATTGATAATGACACCGGGCTTCGCGGTGATGAGCGAGTGGCACAATGCTTACGCATACTTATAGACTACTCCCGGAGGAGTTACTGCGTGATTTTTTTAGCAAGGCACGGTCGGTGCACCGACATCCTTTTGTCACATGAGATGGTCGCGACGGTCGTCGTGACGTCAGCTGGGATACAGACATACGGTGACATTAATTCCACACACGTGTCGCGCTTGTCACGCATCAGCTGACAGCCAGTCGTGACACATGCACTTTGTCAGGTCAACGTCAGCTCTTCCAACAAAGGAAGAGGGGGGGGGGGGGGGGGAGGGCGTAGAAGATGGAATTCAAGCAGCTGTTTATTAGCACGCGTGGCCATAGCGTCATCAGAGAAAATATGGTATTTTGGACGCTGTGACCGACAGGTAGGATCAAAGGTGAATGTAGTGGACAGTTTACATCCGTTAGTTGACGGACAATAAGTTTTCAGAGACATGGCGAGCGATTCCTGCATGATTCAGTGCCGTACGCTTTTCTTTCATCTTTTGTTTTCCCCCATTAATGCCTTCCGGCGAATCCTTTGTATGCGTATGCGTTAGATTGTGATTATGCACCGTGCTGGAGGTGGCGCTTAGTATACAGTCCTTGATATTTGTTTGAGAGTACTGGCGGAATCAAAAGCAGGGGCGACAGGATAGTCACAAGCCTAAGTAACTTTACACGATAAAGCATCGATAGGTGGAAGGTTGCAGATTATGATATGGTAAGATGTAAGTAGCTCACACATGCTCCGCGATACATCTCCTATAGAAAGGGGAGGCCATTACCGATAATCGTGTTTATAATGATGATGACGATAACCATAATAACAATTATAATCATCATATCTGGTCAGCGTAATATAATTTACGACCCGAATTTTCGTGAAAGGTCCGGCGTCCGTTTTAGGCGTGTTCCGGTCACACTAACCTTCTTCCACGAGATTTTATAAAGTTCGACTATATTCGGTTCACGTACTATGCATGGTGATCGAACGCTGTAGACGACGCCACGTTGAAATCAAACCCGCGTGACCCGACCTGTTGCTCTGACGTGTCCTAATTTACAGCTACACGGACAGTGGTACTACTTTCGGGACGTCTGCTGCCTTGCGCATTATCGTGTTGATCGTCGTAGTCTTTCCCGGGCAGAAGTTGTTGGAAAACCCAAATTGTCTCCGTCAGTGGTTTGATGCCAGACCGAGGTTTTTATGTCAGTTCCTTTAGGACGTATAGTCGCGTTCAATATGAGCTGCAACTCAATGCCCGTGGTCGAAAAGGTTCCAAAGACTGCACGGCGGCACCAACATACAAAAACATTGGAGAACTAAACATCGTCCCAATCACCTGCATTTCTTAAACCAATTTTGCTTGTACGTTGGCTCCTCCGTGCAGTCTTTGGAGCCGCTTCGATCACGGGTACCGTGTTGCAGCTCCTACTGAACGCGACTGTAGGTGATCTGCGCTGGGTACAGTGTATAGGCCATAGAGTTTCCTGCATAAATTAGTAGATGGAAATCTGTCGTTATAGCGCCTGCGGAAGTTGACGAGGACGGTGGTTCAACCAGTATCGGAATGGTGGCCAATAATGCTGGATTTTCCTGAAGTTATCCTTCTGGCTTCAAGCTGCATTGATTCTTTGAAGATATTGATCACTTTTAACGAAGAATACTGAGTTATAAGTGCGACAACTCGTAGTGATTACTCATGCGCACAGATACTTATTGACTTCGTTTGTTCGGAAATCTATGGTTGCCTATATATAAGATTAGAAAGATAAACCGCAATAAGCAAGGCCGCGAGAACGTTTGAAGGCACAAACACAAAGATAAGTCAAATATACATAGTAACCATGTATACTAAGCCTTTATACCATGGAGTATTGGTAATATTTTGTTTAAGACAAAAGTCGTCAGGTCACGGCCAGAAATGCACAATCTTTAGCGAGATGTCGCTAGTGGTGGTCATAATGATGACAGTGATAATGATGAAGACTTGCTCGGAATTCTGTCATTTTCACGTTTTGAATTGTTCCTTGCCGTATTCTTTTTGATATTTCAAATTAAGTTGCAAGTTATCTCCCGCGGTCGCAAGTCAACGGTTGAAACGTGAAAAGGAAAAACAATTAAGTACTGATCTTGAAGAACATGTTACCAGATCTCAAGATTGCGCTTTACATATATGAAAGCAGCTTTTAATACACCCACATGGCTCACTAATAGCTGTTGCGTATGTCTATACAAATAGAGACTAAATGGAGGTGCATGTCTCTCGGGATTAAATATGGGCGAGGCATTAAACTTAGCCAAAATATATTGAGGCGTTTCACCAGGGCAACTTACTGGCTATTTACGTCACTAAAAAAATAAGTAGCAAGAACATCACTAAGACTTTCCAATCAGGCAAAGTTTCTAGGAGAAAAAAAAAATAAAAATAAAAAAACTCGTTAAGTTCAACGACTTTCTTGCACACTAACGAATACTTAGCTACACTCGTAGCATGCACAGTAGCGGTCAGCAGCCACAGCAATACGAATCCTTCTCATCGAATGTTGCTGACACGTCTGGAGTGGTACCTTGAATACTATAACATCTACCCTGATGCTATGGCTGGTTTTCGACGTGGACGGTCTTCAATAGACAACGTCATTGATCTTGTGACCTCCGTGCAGCACCAAAAAGCTATGAAGCGTCTCTCTGTGGCACTCTTCTTAGACATAAAAGGTGCCTACGACAACGTAACCCATGAAGTCATTCTCCAAGCTCTTGAGGCTGCAGAACTTGGAGGCCACGTTTTTAGATGGATTAGGAGCTATCTCTCAAGGAGATCAGTGTTTGTTCTTACAGAAGATGGCCCGACAAATAGATATATTTCCAGTCGTGGTGTCCCACAAGGCGGAGTGTTGAGTCCGACTCTTTTCAACCTCGTTCTAGTGGGGCTTACCGAAACGCTACCACAGACCGCCAATGTCTCGCTCTACGCAGATGATATTTGCATCTGGGCGTCCGGCGTGACACGGCCACAAGTGCGCGCTAGAATACAGAAAGCAGCATCCCTGACAGTGACATACCTTCGCCGACAAGGTCTGACAATATCTACGGAAAAATGTGCACTAGTGGCATTTACACGAAAACCGATGTATTTCTACCCAGTGCGCATCGAGGGCCACTCAATTGCATATAAGAAAACTCACAGGTTTTTAGGCGTTATTGTGGATCGAGACCTCACCTGGAGTCCCCATGTCTCCAACATGAAGAAAAAACTCATTTGTATTGAGAATATGTTTAAGTTCATAGCTGGAAAATCGTGGGGACCATCCGTGCGCTCTATGTTACAGCTCTACACGGCACTATTTCTCGGATTTCTTCGCTACAGTCTTCCAGTCTTGTCGAACACATGCAAGACTAATCTCCTTGCACTACAGAGCGTACAAGCCCAAGCACTTCGGACATGTCTTGGCCTCCCGAGATGTTCTTCGACAGCTGCGACGATTGTCATTGCACAGGAGCATCCGATCACCACCCATATCGTCGCAGAGACGCTAAGAGCGCACATTCGACACCTTTCACGACTACCATCCCACCATTTAGCCAGTTTGCCAGCGCGACGACCACAGGCTACATACTGTAGTATTGTGACGAGACAACACGAGTCGATACCTTCTGGCTTCAAGCCTGCAAAACGCCCAACATCGGCATTGTGGTGTCTCCGGCAAATTCGCGTGTGCCTCTCAGTTCCTGGGATTGCTAAGAAATCAGACCTGTCACCCTTAGCCCTGAAGCAGTTGTCCCTGCTTTGCCTACACGAGTCTTATCTTGACCGAATACATATTTACACGGACGGTTCCACTAATTCCAACAGTTCAACCGGAGCAGTGGTGGTTCCATCGGACGCCGTCTCTTTGCAATTTAAGTACTCTCACAACACCACGTCGACAGCAGCAGAACTTGCGGCTCTTCAAGGTGCAATCCATTACGTGCTCCAGCAACCACCAAATCGCTGGGCCATTTTCTGCGATTCGAAAGCAGCCCTACAAACTCTGCAGTTTGCCCTACGTCACGGGTTACACGAACAGCTAGTGTACGAAATAAGACAAGCTCATCACCATGCGATTGAGAAAGGACACGACATCGTATTTCAGTGGTTGCCGAGCCACTGCGGAATTGTTGGCAACGACAGCGCCGATGAAGCTGCTCGCTCGGCTCATCAAAAACATCAGCGAGTGCCTATACCACTCTCAAGAACGGACGCTGCGCGGCAACTTCAATCACTTGCTCGCCACATCACACTTCAAAGATGGAATTCACCAGGTTTCAGCAACTCACGCTTGCATTCTCTCGACCCTAAATTGCGACTTCGCCTGCCACCTGGACTCTCCCGTGGTGAAGCAACTTTACTGTGTCGCGTGTGGTTGGGCGTCGCATTTACAAATTCCTATTCATTCCTAATAGGAATGACTAACAGTGCGGCATGCAATTTGTGCGGCTGCGATGAGACGCTAGAGCACCTTCTGTGTCATTGCCCAGCTTTTGACGCTCAACGACGGATTCTTCAAACTCAACTCAACATGTTAGATAGCAGAGTGCTGTCAGAGGAAAAGATTCTGGGACCATGGCTTACGCATTCCTGCATGCGAAAGGCCACAAAAGCTCTTCTTCAGTTCTTGAAGGAGACTGGACTATATGAGCGCTTGTGACAGTGGACCTTCCTCTGCGACTGACTGTGTGAATAACTGACTCTTTATGTGTTTTTTTTTCGTATTCTCGCTTCTTATCTATTCTTCCCCTTTCCCTCTCCCCAAGCGTAGGGTAGCCAACCGGGCACGTCCTTGGTTAACCTCCCTACCTTTCCCTTCTCGTTTCTCTCTCTCTCTCTTCTCATCGAAAAAGAAGCAACCAGACCTGGAACGTTTATTGGTCTCGGGATAGCTCCTAAGCACATCGTAGGCGCCTTTGTACAACCTAGGCGCACTGCGCATTCGATGGGCTAGACGCAGCCAGTTTCGTCCGCTTCTGTCTCCGAGTGCCTGTGCGCATGCGTGTGGCGACGAGTGTCGCAAACGCGGTCATTATCTATAACAAAAACAACGCCGGAGACTGTTGGCATTGTGCTGTGTGAATGACATCCCTCTGCGTGTGACCGATGTACAAACCTTGAGTAGCCAGTACGGCGCGTGTCTCCGTTCTACATCGGCCTCGAGTGGCCGCTTCATTTACTGTCTGTCAATGTCGCAAGTGCGCGGGGAGTGACGTTTGACGCCGACTCGTTTCCTTCTTCCTCGTTTGTTTCGCTTCTTTATTAGTGCGGTAGAATAATAATCACCCGTCTTTGAAACAGGAAGCTTTCGCTTGAGTACAGTATGTGGATTGATAGAGAGAGGGAAAGACTGGGAGGTTAGTCAATGTAAGTACCAGCTGGCTACCCTGTGCTGCCCAGAAAGAGATAAAGGGAGTGAAAGGTTACGGAAGGAATCAAATGGGTTTCAAATGGGTTTCAATTGGGTTGCCGTAGAGATGTTCGGGATCGAAAGACCTCGACTGCTCGATTTTACCATGTTCTACAGCGACAAAAAGAAAAACCTACGCCGCTGCGAAATTTCTCGAACCGAACACCTTACTTTGTGGGCCCGCACTTGGGCTGAAAGCCATTTTCGCTATCTGATATTTCGTATTGCACGTGAAGCGGCCTTGCTTTCTGGCTGACGGTCCCGTGTGACAGTTTGGGTGCGGAATCTTCAACAATCATAAACATCGAGGCTCTGTGCAGAAATCTCTCACAGCTTCGCTGCACTGATGTTTCTTCATCATCTGTTATCGTAAAATGCTAAGGCCGGCCAAATATTCCGAGCTTCAAATCACCGCAAGTGAACGTCTGCTCAAATCTCCATATAGTGCATGATTTCCATAAAATCAACAGGCCTGAGAAGACGCTTATACACAGACACTCTGTGTCTGCAACTGCGCATCTGATCTCTCTCTCTCTCTCTCTCTCTCTCTTTGCTTCTGCCTTTTTCTTCTTTCATTCAACCCCTCACTCCCTTTCCCCGCGCAGGGTAGCCAACCGAACGTCCGTCTTATTATAAGCTTACTATTATTCCTTGTTTCTCTCTCTCATCAAACTCAAATGGCGTACATTTTCTCTGAAGCCGAATATATTACTAGTATGCTTAGTTTTCAGTAATTAATTGGCAAACATTATAGTTCGGAGCTGCGAACAGCGAAGAAGGCCACTGCCAACCTTCACGTCGGCACGTCTGTGTCGAACTAAACTCTATACGTTGAACTTTTGGCCAACTCTAGGTTCTAACAACGTTGTCGTCTGCTAATTCTTCCAGCACTATATACACGTCTGCTTGTTTACAAACACATGTCCGTATATCATTCTGCTACAACTGGGTTGATGGCAATTTTTTACCGTCAGTGAGAGTGTATATATGCTATATACAGTTCGTGTCCAGACCCGCCGTTCGCTCGCAGCAGCCTTGACCGCAAAGTTGTCGAGACTGTAACACAGCGGCTTGAAAAAAGCGAGCTGTATACTTGTCTCCGACGTGCAAGGTCTCGCGGCCTCACGCGTCGTGTACACATATCGCGACGCGCACACCTTGCTCCACTTGTGGTCCTCAGATAACATTGTTCGTCGCGTAGGCGATCTCCGTGACGGGATAGAAACAGCCAGCAGCAGTGGTCTCGTGTTATACCGGGTGTTTCAGCGAACATTCTAAAAAATTTTTTTAAAGGTTGCCTGTGGGGTAGCAAAATTCCAGTCCATGAGCTGAGGCGGCTTGCACGAACTTTTAATAACGAAAATAATAACGAATTTAAGAACGCGTTCTTGAATGCTCCCTCAACAACTCCTACTCCGCACTAGAATGAGTTCTTAAATTCGTTATTGTTCTCGTCATTAAGTGTTCGTGCGAGCTGCCACTGATCTACTCGACGAGGCGGACATTACTTACACAAGAAATTGAAATGCATAATCGACTAATTAACAAAAAAGCCGGCAGATCCTATGCCCTGTGGGAATCGATGTTATGCGAAGCAGTGTGTGGGGAGCCTACCAAGTTAAGGAAACGACCATGAGAGCACCAAGACGTAGGCGGCTCTTTCATGACCTACATGACACGCATCTCATGACTTTCATGTCATGGGTCCCCAGGAGTCCCTTTAGCTACACCTAAAAGACCTTAAGGCGAAAGCTTTAGTCATGCTCATGACTATGACTTCGACCATAAACCTTTAGCCTTTTTCTTCACTTAGTACCACATCCGAACCCATTCCATTGGTTTTTGATTATTAATCTTTTTCGGTGAGTCATTCTCATGTTTGCTGAGTCATGGTCATGACTTTGACTTCTACCACAATCGTTTAGTGTTTCCCTCACTTAGTGCCCGCGTCCGAACCAATTTCAGTGGTTTTTGAGTATTAATCTTTTTTTCGCAGAGTCATTGTCATTTTTGCTCAGTCATGCTCATGGCTATGACTTTACCACAATCCCTTAATGTTTCCTTCCATCAGTAACCACGTCCGAACCCATTTCAGTGATTTTTTAGTGTTATTCGTTTTTCGCTGACTCATTGTCATTTATGCTGAGTCATGCTCATGACTATGACTTCTACCAGCACCCTGTAGTGTTTCTTTCACTTAGTACCCACCTCAGAAACAATTTCAGTGGTTTTTTGAGTGGCAATCTTTTTTCGCTGAGTCATTGTCATGACCCATCACTTATGTTCGTAATACCCTCCTGTCACACTATGCCAATTTTGGTACATACCAAGCTAACGAAACGACCATGAGAGCACAAAGACGTAGGCGGCTAGATAGATAGATAGATAGATAGATAGATAGATAGATAGATAGATAGATAGATAGATAGATAGATAGATAGATAGATAGATAGATAGATAGATAGATACTGCCAAAGTAGCAAATGTTCGCTTCGCATTTAATAATTTGGAGGATGCTTAAGCTTCGCCTTTAAGAGTGGAGCGCGATAGCACTCAAAGATCCTTGACTGCTTCTCACGCTTCGCGGCAACTGCAGCTTATGTCACCGTAGTGCCTACCGAGAAACACTGGCGATGATTGCTATGCACGAAGGCGCGCTTTCTAGTAGAAACGCGGCCTTGTGCGTGGGTCGATCTTCTGTTATTGTTTCGCACTGTTAATATTCGATTCTGAAAAAAATTAACATTTTGCTGTTTTACGTGCCAAAACCACGATCTGATTATGAGGCACGCCGTAGTGGGGGACTCCGGAAATTTGGACCACCTGGGGCTCTTTAACGTGCACCTAAATCTAAGTACACGGGTGATTTCGCATTTCGCGACCATCGAAATGCGGCCGCCGTGGCCGGGATTCGATCCCGCGACCTCGTGCTCAACATCCCAACACCATAGGCACAATAGTTCATTGCGAGAAGATTTAGCATAAGAGGCTTGCGCTAACGGTGTTTCGTTTCACGACATACGTCATCTGTCATTCTCAAAATTCCGAGGAATAACTTTGTAAAGAATGTAAGACAAAGTACGAGTCGTATGATCAACTTTAGGGGTAAAAGAAGTAGTGTATACGGAGGGCCTACGAGGTTGTGGTTCGGAATAATTTTTCGTCAAATAACGGTCGGTGCCGACACCGGATTTTTTGCGGCACGGGGCCCTTACCGCTTTCGTGTTAAAATTCTCTAATTAAGCTTTAAACTAATTATCTTACGGTCTATATTGCAATTTACAAGTTGTAGTACAAGTCCTGAGAACGAAGTCTCAGGATGACGTACACCAGTTTTCACATATTAATTCCCGAACTTTGCGGAGAAATGCATTGGCGTTCCAGTTACTTTTGTGCTTCAATGCATTAAAAGACGTTTTGTTGAGAAAGTAACTGGAACGCCAATGCATTTCTCCGCAAAGTTATGGAATGAACATCTCGAAACTGGTGTCATCCTGAGAATTCGTTCCGAGTGGATCCATCGCCTTGCGAGCTCCACAGGCTAAATTTGCAAATTGCGATACGGGCCGTGAGGCAATTAGTTCAAAACTTAACTAGTGAATGTTTTGTTCATTGGTCGATTATGCATTTAAGTTTTTTCATGCAAGTAATGTCCGCCTCTTCGAGTAGACCAGCTCACGAACTAGAATTGTGCTATCTGCCACAGGCAACCTTTGAAAAAAATTTTGAAAGTGTTCGCCGAAACACCCGGTATATAGAATCGACGATCGGATATTCTCCAGCATGTGCAGAACGCGAAGGAACGTGCTGACGCAGGCAAACACGCATGCGGCGCGATTGTTATGCAAATGAGAGATGACAGAATCGTGTGCGCAGCTATGACGTCAGCCTTGGTGTCAGACTGACATTGTTCATTGTGCCTATAGGTTATTTTGTAAGGGTTGTGCAAAATGGTAATTTTCGGCACCGTGAATCGAATGTGAATTGAATGTAGTGCCAGAAGCAAGAGGAACTGAATCGAATATCGAATACTTTTCGAATAATGCTTTTTTTTTTTAATGTCAGCCTCGGTGTCCAGAGCGACATTGTTCAGTGTGCGTAATTTCTGTGTGGAGGCGCAAAACGGTAATTTTCGCGACCGAATCGAATGCGAATTGAATATAATACCAGAAGCGAGTCAAACCGAAAGAACACTTTTAAATACCATTTTTTTTTTAACATCGCCCTTGGTGTCAGACTTACATTGTCCATTGTGTGCGGGATATTTCTTAGGGGTGTCTCAATAGTAATTTTCGAGACCGAATCGAATACTAATCGAATAGTACCGGAAGCGATATCGAGTCGAACCGAATTGAAAATCGAATACTTTTCGCACTGTTTTCGAATAATGAACAACGGTTTTAACAATTATTACAAGACGACCTTTACGTCTTAGTAATATGCACAACGTTAGCAAGTTTCTGTCATTACATTGCACGTTACGAAGCGTTGTTCATTAAAGGCACAAACGGAGCTTTAGCAGCAAATAAGCAGTTTATTTGCATACTCGGAACACTCATTGGTGACTGCGCGCATAATGACAATTTCAGTCGTAGCTAAAACTCTGACTCTCTGAGCGACGTGGCGAGTGTTCGACCAATTAAATTCTCGTGTTTTATGTCTACTAGGGGCCGACGGGATAATATCCGTCGCATGTTTGCTCCAATCGTATGCGTGATCCCGCACAGTTGGCGATCTGAAATATTCGAAAAACTGCGAGAAAAACGTTCGTATTTACGAACACACCGTAAAATAATTTACGCCATTAAAAAATTAAAGGGCGGAATAAGGGCGTAAATGTGCCAGTAACTGGCACCATTTACTCCATTTTGTGTGTGAGGGTGTGCATTATAGACAGATTTAAATCCTTATCCACTTTTAAAGGGCCCCTCGCCAGACCATTTTGAGCTGACAAGCGCAGTGCATACAATGTGCGCTAACGATCGTGTCTGTTATAAGTATTGTTCTGCTAGGATCGTGTATGCTAACGCGCCGCGGAAAGAACTGAGATTTCAAACCAAACACCGTTTTCCCTTCCCCTCGCGGGCGAGGAATTGTGCAATCGTGGGTTCGGGGCACTTAAATCTTTCTATCTTCTTTCGGTAGAAGGCTCCCTAGAGGGCACGTTACAACTTCCAGCGTGTAACCGAAATTTTCTATACGGCCATGGTGAGCGGCCCTTTAAAAAGGGCGTATATTATTTTGCAGTGCATTCAGCGTGTTCGATTCCAAGGAGGCCAATATTGAACAGGCCTTTTTATTCGAAAGTTTAAAAATATTGGCGCTCTCCTATTATTTCTTCTAGCGGAGATCGTGTGGCAGACTCCTCTCCCCCTCCCCTTCCCGACCCTGGATGTGCGCGCATGCGTCGAGCTCGGGACGAGATGGTGCTGCATACAGTCTGGGTTTCCGCTTCGCTACATGCACTATGTGTACGTAGCCGAACACATAGCGTTCTACCGTTTTATTGGCTGCAATCTAAAACCGGGCTGCAATCCTTCCTTTTCGTGGAATCTGCATCCTGCAATCTTTTGACACCGATTGTGCGTTCGTGCACGCGCGTGCATATCGTGCCTGCACGTGCCTGACACGTGCGCACCCACGCGATAAGAACGTCTCCTTTACGGCGCATTCGTGGATGGAAACGGGTTCCCTTTATTTTTTTTCCACAAACGAGAGAAAAACAAACGGAGTGTGTGGCAATGACACTTGAGCGTGTTTGCGTTGCTGAGCAAGCCTGCGAAGCTTGTTTGACCGACATAATGTTGCCAGCGCGCTCAGGTACGATGCGCCAGCGCTTTAGCCCGTACTTCGCCGAGCCATAACAGAGGCGGAGGAAAGAAACACTAATAAAGGTTGTGGATCCTTCTCCTGATTGCTTTTCTTTAAATTTTTTCTTTATTTCTTTCTCTTGCGGGAGAGAGTGCAACGATAACATGTACGCGCAAAGTGGAGGCCAAGCTTTACGAAATGCATATTTATAATTTTATGAGAAAGCATGCCTTGTCCGGATATCCTGCACATAACTGAGCATGTGTAATGTGCGCCAGTACAAAGACCAACTGGTTTGTTCATGGGCCACCTCTAAAGATAAGCGTTATATACTACTACTACTACTACTACTACTACTACTACTACTACTACTACTACTACTACTACTACTACTACTACTACTACTACTACTACTACTACTACAAATAATAATAATAATGCTAATAATCCTCATTGTCGTCGTTAGCAATAGCGAGGAAATGTGTTCAGTTGGACTCGTGAAGGTTGGAAAATGCGCGGGGGTGGGGCTTAGTATATTATAACTTCGTATACGATTTGAAATAAAACGTATGAGCGAGGAAATAGCTGCATAAATCACGTGTTGCTTCGCTCAGTGAGGATAAAGCAAAAAAAAAAAAAAGAAAAAAAAAACGCGTCTTCTCGCTTTCCTGAACTTTTCATCTTGACAAAGTGAAGGCAGAACAATGGGAATGTATATGTGCTACTTAGCTGCAGGTGTAAAGGCGTCGGCAACGGCACAGCGAAAAAAAAAAAAAACCATTACCGTTCGGCCGAGGCACTTAAGGCTGCTTACGTATGTGGGAATGCGAAAGTATTGTAGTCGCATTGGTGAAACGTTCTCGCTTAGGTATTCGTCTGCATGTCGTCGTGCATGTTGTAAAATTGCACGGCTTTCCTATTGAGACGGATGGTGGCACGCGGTGCACCTTGTTTTATACACTCATGATTTGCCGTCGAGAGTGTTGTTGTTGTTGTTGCAGTTGTTGTTTCTTGTCACGTATGTGGCTCCTACCCACTGTGGGGGGTTGGCCGAGAAATGGATACGCGGAGCGCAGCGGTGGCATTTCGTATTGAAGGATCATTGGCGCGTGATAGAGGACGACGATGACGACGGTGACCCGCACACCATCAAAAGTGTTTCTCAGCACGTCGCCACTATCACCTTTGGTTTTTATTTTCCTTATTTCTCTCTCTCTCTCTCATTTTAAACAACGTCTCCCGGTTTACATCTGCGCTACATTCTATATAGTACCTGTTCGAAATTAGGCTGCATTATAGTGTTTGTGGTATCAGTTTTTATACCGGATGTCTCAGCGAACACCTGGAATTTTTTAAAAGGTTTCCTGGGGTAGATATCACAATTATAGTTCATGAGCTGGTCTACTCGAAGAGGCGGACATTGCTTGCAAATCCCAATGCATTTCTCCGCAAAAGTTTGGTTATTGTTATCTAGAAACTGGTGTCGTCCTGAGAATTCGTTCCAAGTGAATCCGCCTTGCGAACTCCACGGCTAGAATTTGTAAATCGCAATATGGGGGCATAAGGCAATTAGTTAAAGTATTATGAGTGATTTTTTTTTAATTAGTCGATTGTGCATTTCATTTTTTTTTTGTGCAAGTAATATTCGCCTCTTCGAGTAGACCAGCTCGTGAACTAGAATTGCGCTATCTGCCACAGGCAACCTTTAAACATTTTTGAAAGCGTTCTCTGAAACACCCGGTATATTAGCATATGTTAGTGTGTTGTAGCATAATAGCGTTTTGGCATAGTGCCCAAATTGTTCCAATGGAAGCTCCCTAGTCGCCGCCAATATCCGCGTTGGTCTCTTTGCGAGCGTGCGCGGGCGAGCTCCTGCCTCAAAAAACCTCTCTCACTACACAAGCCTGCTGTCTGCACTTGCTTGGCAAAATTTCTCGAATCACGAGTTCTGGCGTCAGAACGCAAACAACGGAAAGGTCTCCCAGACTTATAGCCTGTGTATCGACTCAGACGCGAGGATCGCAGCGCTTGCGACAATACCTTGCGTTCAATCAACTTTTGATTGCACGATCCGGCCGCATTCCACACTTACACGGCGCCGTATAAACATGCCGCCGGCTGACACAGTTATCACGCAGGCATTTCTGTATCTCTCTCTTTACTAAATACGTGTCGCCGTTGTAGATGGCAGCCTCGCCACCAGCGCTGCAGTTCGCGCCCTTGCCACATTGAGGCGAAGCTATTATACTTTTTTGTGTTTGATCAAACTCTTGGGTTGTTGTTATTGCTTCGGGGCATTCTACAGCAACAGCTATTCGATGTCGCATGCGTTGAAGAACAGCGCAAGTGCCACTGATGCATAATGATGACGATGATTGAACTTTATTGAGAGCAGGCGAAGTTGTTCGGTCGCCTTCCTTGCGGGTGGCCTGTTCAGTCCAGGAAGCCACGTGACCAGGCCACCTAGCTGCCTTGTCCTGTTTACCAGCTGACGCTGGTCGTCAGGGTTGAGGCTGGTTAGCTGGGTCTCCCGCTACTCCCGTGTAGGGTGGGGGATCAGGAAGAGGGGGGGGGGGGGATATGTCGGTGCTTCGGTCGCATTCCCATACCATGTGGTGCAGGGTGTTTGGCGTGTGGCGGAATTTGCAGCCCTACATTCGTAAAGTGTGGTGGTAAAGGAGATGGTATTTCGAGCTGTGTGGGCAAAGTGTTGGTTAGTAGTTGTCTGTACAATCGGCGCGGTACAAGTTCGTCTGGAGGGACCGTTGCACTGTCTCCTAGAGAGGCTGCCCGGAGAGAAATAAAAAAAGAAAAAGAAAACACGTGTTACTTTTTAAACGTCGAATTCGACGCGCGGTTTCTTTGTGGCTATACGGGGCGATATTTTCGCTTGTTGCCCCGTTTTTTTTTTTTTTTTTTTTTTTTTTCAGAGTTAACGCATTTTAAGAAATTTAATTTGTAGCATGTAGCCACAATTGTACACCTTGACCTGCATTGCTCTAAGATGCAGACATTATATTCGCGAGAACTTGAAGTGCATAATTGACTACTTGCCAAAGTTTCGTTAATTACCTTTTACACTAATCGCTTTACGGCACATATAGCAATTCACGAATTGGAGTCGGTGAGTAGGCAAGGCGTATCCACTTGGGACGCATTCTGAGGATGAAATCAGTTTCGGGACATTCCTTCCCGAAGTGAGCGACAACATACATTGACGCTCCAGGTTTTTTTTTGTGCCCCCCCCCCCCCTAAAAAAAACAAACAAAAAAAAACAACAGGCGTTTTGTTAACAAGAAAGAAAGTAATAAGTGGACAGACCGTGCATTTAAGGATTACAGTTGTGCTCTCTGTCACAGGCAATTAAAAAAAAACGACGTATAGCCCTTAAAAAAAAGAAAATAAGAAAAAATCCTGGTATATGTTCATAATGATAGGAGGATAGGAAAGAGAGGAAGGGGTTGCTGTGGGGCTCGTAAAATATCTCTCATTTGACCTTCTCCTTCGCTTTTCAATCCCTCATCTCCTTTCCTCCTTGAAGGGTAGCCACCCGGACATCCGTCACCTTCCTGCCTTTCGTTGTTTTATCTCTTTGTCTTTACTACTTCGCAGCTAATCAAGGCATCGAGATCCTGCTCTTTCGGACGAATGACCCAGAACAACGGCAACGCGTCCATCGTCGTTTCCAAACTCGCCTTAGCTGTTCAGTTGGGAAACTGTATACAAAGCCCTATCGATCACACGCCTTTCGCAACGTCGCACAGGTCGAGATAAGAATCGCCCATGGAACAAGGGACGCAGTGCGAGTACTCTATCGGTTTACTGCTATGGCGTGTCGTATATATTTCGTAGTAACTTGCAGCAGCTGCGCGAGTCATGCGAGGCCTTTCTAGCTCCATTCTCGATAAGATCGGCAGCTTCCTCCGCGGTGATGGTGGCCGTGTGGCCTATTGTGAGACACGTGGTTTCAACGAGAATGTTTAATTGGGTGCCCCGCGAACCGTTGCTGCTTTTCTTGCACGAAGTGCCTCGGCATCCTTTATGATCTCATTTGCGTTCTCTCGTCGTTCCTTTTAATGCGATCAAAATTCTTCCACCTAGTTCTTGCTCATTCCTATAGTTCTTTCATTACTCTGTTGTTTGCACAGACATGTTCGTGGACTTGTCCCTCTCTTTTTGTTTATTCCGTTTTTCGAATAGTGACTCGGAATTTTACCCGGCCTGCCTACCTACACATGACGTCACAACCACAGCACGCCGGTGTTTCTTTATTTTTTGCGTGAAACATATCGGGCTGGCCTATGCAGCATCACAAGCGTTGCAAGTGCGAAGCTGAGGGCCTGAAAGAGCACGTTTGCAAGGACCAACACGGTGGGATATCCATGATAGCGGGCAGACGACAAAGGAAACAACTATACGGCTGCCAAAGGTGCTGCAACGACCCCTTGCATGGTCCGGCGAACGATAACCTCTCCACTCAGTCGATGTCTCCGGGCAAGAGTGGATGACTAGAAAAATAAACGTATGTTTCTCATCCGGGTCCCTATATACCCTGGCTTTCGACAAGGAGATACGTGTTTGCAGCGTTGCGAATTCACAAAGTGGGCTTCAACGTGCAGGCTCAACCTACAGGCTTGATGAGTTGTACGTTTGTACGATGTCGTAAAGCGTCTTATTGAACGTTGCGAAACGAATTGCGACAGTCTTATATAGGCTGCCTAATAACTTCTCGTAGACGGCTCCGCCTTCTTATTGACTCGTCCTTTTCTGTTATCAGACCCGTCATCTGTTCGTCATCAGACCCGAAGGCAGCTGAGGGGAATAATCGTTTTTCAAGTCAGTTCCTATTACGGCAACGTTACGAACGCTAAAAAACAACAATTTTGTTTAAGAAACCTTTAAATAACGGAAAGTATACCCACGTCTCCGCATTCCTCGTCGTAAAATTAAGACCGCTTTCCTCGGCCTAAATGCAGAGATGCAGGTGTAACCAATACGGTACGTTGTGTTATGTGTGTTTTAAGTGCCTTGTATTCCTGCGCGTATCATTTCATCCAGTCATCGCATTCACCTAAAGTAGTGCGCTAGGAGTTGCCAACCGTCGCGGTGGCTTAGCGGCTATATGGTGTTGCGCTGCTAAGCACGAGGTCGCGGGATCGAATCCCGGCCGGGGCAGCCGCATTTCGATGGGGGCGAAATGCAAAAACATCCGTGTCCCCTGCATTGGGGGCACGTTAAGGATCCCCTTGGTGGACAAACTTAATCCGGAGCCCCTCACTACGGCGTGCCTCATAATCGAATCGTGCTTTTGGCACGTAAAACCCCAGAATTCATTCATTAGGCGTTGCCACCAGGCAAATCCCTTCAGTTTTCATTAAAGAGCCGTTCTCTCTCTCTCTCTCTCTCTCTCTCTCATGTGGTAAGTTGGCGTGTTGACCAGGCGCCCTGGATTCTCACGTCAACTGGCGGTATTATAAACGCGATTCACGGGTGCCTTTCGTAGTCTGTGACGACACAAGAACCTATAGATCAACAGATTGGTGCTCATTTTCCACGAAAGCTGACGCCAAGAATGTGCTTAAATTACTTCCATGTAGTCAAGCATTCATTCGACTTTATATCAGGGATGATTGTTTCCCGTAATCGGCCTCCGAGTTAACTTCGGAAAGGATTGAAGCTAACGGGCATTGTAGGGTACGAGGGGTCGCACGAGGTTGTAAAGTCTATAATAATGTCTAAAAAGTAAAGTCCTTAACAAGTCTATTTTCTTTGGTCTATTATAGTGCGCAGATTTCCCAGCGTTTTAGTTGCGCAAGGTCGATTTAGTTGAGGGAAAGCTTAAGAACAAAGTCAACTTATGTACAACCTGTAGACTTCACAGAAAGACGTCTATAGAACGTCTTTAGACGATGTAAACAAACTTTTTCGAAAATATCCATTACTAAAGTACATACATTTGTTGAACATTCTTTTTGTTGTGCATATTTCAGGCGTCCGTGTCTCCTCTCTTCTTGTGTCTGTGAGCTCCTAAAAAAAAAAAAAAAAGACAGCGCTAGTGTGAAGCTTGAAGAACTCAACATGGCTATCCACTAGTGCGCTCTTTTCCAGTTCGAGCTTACATATTTTGCGAGCGCAGAAAGTTTACAGCGTATGCTTTATGCAGTATTGTACACCTGCTTATTGACGAGGGCAGGCTTCTTTCTCATTTTTTTTTTGCAATGAAAACTATATCGGCCTGGCAGTCGTTCAGTGAAATGCGTCATTGTATAGACTGGAAACGATAGCACAGAATGTGCGGATTGCAATATACTAAAGCACACACACACAGGAAAGAACACCGAAGTCGTGTACCGTTACACACGACACGATGCCGCCGCACAGGGCGACCAGACGTTCAAGGCTGAACAACAGCGCACAAGCATTTGTCGAATGCTGCGCACCTGTCGTCACACACTCTTCAATGAGACTAGAAAATGCCTCGGCCAGTGACTCAGGTCCAAAACACCTGAACCGACGCTCAATGTACCTCTATCGACGCTCCGAGCGGAGTTCGTATGTTCCACCAGTATCTCCATAGCAGCGAGTCATGTTAGGCCGCATGTATGTGACAGTCTCCTGCACGAACCGGAAGGCTGGGCAAAATGGTGAGCGTGTCTAATGGCAATCTGAGCTGTGGTGCAGTCCTTTCGGTCGCGGTGTCTCCGTATTTAATTGCTGTCTCTCCATATTTTATTGCTCTGTCTCCGACAGGCGATATCATCATCATCATCACCATCATCATCATCAGCCTATACTTATGGCCACTGCAGGACGAAGGCCTCGATCTGCGATCTCCAATTACCCCCGTCTTGCGCTAGCTGATTCCAACTTGGGCATGCAAATTTCCTAACTTCATCACCCCACTTAGTTTTCTGCCATCCTCGACTGCGCTTGCCTTCTCTTGGTATAAAATATTCACCAAGATAATTTCCAATAGAATCAGGGAAACACTTGACTTCAGTCAACCAAGAGAACAGGCTGGCTTCAGGAAGGAATATTCTACGACGGATCACATCCAATGTCATCGATCAGATAATCAAGAAATCTGCGGAGTACAATCAACCTCCCTATATGGCTTTCAACGACAGGCGATATATACACGTGCAAACGCAAGTATGCATATGTGTCAACATTTCAATTCACAAACTGCTGCTGCTGTTGCACACCGATCCTATAGCTAGCCGCATCGCTTCTGAACACGACGAGCTCGCGGTTTCGACCACGGCCTGGTCACGGTTGGTAGGCCACGCTCTTATTGGAGCAGAATTGGAATGGAATACACGTCGTGTGGGCTTTGATACACTTGCGCGTGTTAAAGAATCCCACGTTGAGAAAATTCTTCCGTAAACGTAGTGCCCCCACTGCGGCGTCTTTCACGTAGCCGAAGTCGTCACCAAGAGCCGAGAAAGCTACGCGATCTCTAATGACCTTAATTAAAAACGGGAACTCTTTCTCCTTTTGCCTTATGATTCTTTCTGTCAATTCCCTTTCCCACGCGTGCAGAGTGGCCAACATATTCCTGCCTTTCGCTCTATCTCGCTCTTTATCATCATTATCAACAGCCTATTTTATCTCCACTTGCAGGACGAAGGCGTCTCTCAGTGATCTCCGTTTATCAGCCATCCAACTGCTCTGCATGCGAATTTCCTAACGACAGCCCACCATCTATCTCTCTGCCGTCCTCGTCTGCGTTTCCCCATCTGTGGCACCTATTAATTCTGGTACTCTAATATAGGACACCGGTTATCTGCTCTGTACAGTCATTACATATTGGCCCATATACATTTCCCCTTCGTAATTTCAACGATGGCATCAGCTACGCTCGTGTGCTTGCCATTTTTATTTTATTTGTTATTTTTGTCCCTCAACGTACATTACGCGTGCATTAGGTTACGATAGCGCAGGACCTCAAATTGCTCGGCTAATCCGGAGCACGCGCAGGTGGACATCCGTATGGATATGCGTCGCATAATGGATAAATTACCTTATACTGTCAGGCGCATTCTAATGCTGGAACAAACCTAGAGGCATCCTTGCTGCCAAGTCAGCTGACACCGATTTGGATGGCCGTCGAGCAAATTGTAAGACTGGAGGGACTCGATTATCTCTCAATGACAACCATACGAATTCCGGCAAACAACGAAGCCTTTGGCACTGCGGGTTTCATTGTGCGAAACTCTACAACTGCATGCGTGCATGTGTGTGTGTGTGTGTGTGTTTCTGCAAGCGTCAAAGTGGGCTTTGAGGAGGCACTGTGTGAAAGTCACGTGGAGGGATATCTAAGTACTCTAGTGTTTGTCCAGCCGCTGGGGCCGGGATGATCGCGGCGCCGTACTCAGCTAGAAGTTCAATGCCACGCCAGTGATCCACCGCCGCCGCAGGTAGCTCGGTTGCGATATAGAAAGCGCAGTTATAGCGCACTTTTTTGAAAATTCGAAGGAAGGGCAACACACTTGCTTCCTTTTCTCTTTTTCCTTTCTTTCTCTCTCTCTTTAATGTTCTCTCTACGGCCCTCGCGCCACAACCCGATCGCGTAAAATTCCACCCGTTCCTCCGGAGGTCAAGAAATCTGAGTACCGGTCGCGCCTCTGACGCAGACTCGGGAGTTTCTCAGCTTATTTACATTAGACGGCTGGCGAGCCAATACGTCTTTCCGCTAGCCCGCGCGCGCTCTGCGTCCTGTTTCTCAACCCGAGGTCTCGGCTCTTTATTTCTTTTCCCTCGCGCTCTCTCTTTCTATCTAACTATATATTTTCCCCTCCCGCGCTAGACACCAGATGCAGCTCGCATATGCCACCGCCGTTTTCATCGCCCGTTTGTCGTCACGGCCTGGCGATTATTTTTAAAAGGGGGAGAGAGGGTTTGAAGCTATAATGCGGGATCCCAAAGACCTCGTGTGTACGTGTACGCGAAAGGCCCCGGAGCGGCGAGGTTTTGAGCACCTGCGCTTCGTTTGAGCGCCTGTGTGTGGGTGCCTTTCGACGGCGCCGGTTACTTACGACCCGTCGGCGGAGAGGGGAAACCTTGAAGGAGTGTAAAATAAGCGAGGTTTAGTATAGCCAAGTAGTAGAAGGAGAAGAAGTTGAAGAAGGAAGATCCAGATTAAGTTAATGAGAAGGGTGAACTGAGAAAGTTGGTATTGATTCATGTCGAAAATTTGTCGCCAAAGCTATAGACGAAGACGAAGGGATCGAACACGCCGTGCACTACTGTTCAGGAAAATTAATCTGTCTGTTTTGATTACTAAATTGCACAGTCATTGTAGTTTCTAGAAACAGTATCTGAACGTTTAGGTGCCCAATTCTTGGCCAATCCCCCAGAGTGGATGCGTGCCGTGTTATAAGGCCACAATCATCATCATCATCATCATCATCATCATCATCATCATCATCATCATCATCATCATCATCATCACCACCACCACCACCACCACCACCACCACCACCACCACCACCACCACCACGAGCGCGTTGGTGTGTTCTCCGCCTTCGTCTTTGTCTAGTTTTAGCGCTAAATTTTCGGCAAGGCGCTGAGACGTGCATGCGCCCTAAAGGGCTACGGAAAAGAGCGTGATTGTTATTTTTTTTCTCCCTCCGTCTATGCTCGATCGAGGTATGACACCGAAGCCCTCGCTATAAGCGAGCGTGAGACCGGAGGCCTGCGTTCGGGCGTCATCCAGGTAAACGTGCTCGAATCGCGGTTTCTAAAAATTGCCTCGCCGTTTCAGCAGGGAGGGTTCTTCGTACTGCGGGTTTGATACGCGCCACGGCGTTTCCCGACGAAGTGGCGCCGTCAAGGTTTCTGATAAATTCGCCTGCGTCTCTGGAAGGGCGCGCTTATAGACGACCAGGGTTTAGGACCTTCCGTTTCTTTATAAACACAACCAAGGAGAAATGTTCAATTCGTCTAGACCAATGAAGTATATTCGTTCGACACTCGACTTTTTTTTTTTTTTTAGTTACGCGTTGTTGATTACTAGAAGGGAAAAATGAAGGCCGAACTTCCTCTTTTTATTTTTTTGAATTTCGCGTCGGAAACTCAGCGTCGGCAGGGAGTGTGACGTCACAGATTTTGAAATATTTTTTGTGTGTGTTTTTGGATCATTACGGCTCAATAAATGTTATTGAAGAGCGTGTAGGAGAACGTAGACGAGAGTCCTCCTAAGACCCCTTGTACAATACATTGCACATCGCCTTAAATTTTTTTTTCTGAATTAACTCGGAAGTGATTAGCAAAATATCCATTCTCGGTATGAAGTACGGCGCATGTGTAACTGTATAGAAGTGGTTTACTCATATTATTGTCACCCACTTTCGAGAAATTTGACACTTTTTTTTTAAAATCACTGAGAATGCAAGAAAATACCGGACGCGGCAGCAACATGGAAATCCACTACACGTAGTTCCGTCTTCATCTCTTCGTTTAAGCAATGAAATTCAGTTTTTACCATAGCAAACATGAGGAGATGATGGAGATATTCTTTTCACGTACATGGAGACGCAGCTTTTGGCAACTAACCGTGGCATATAGACCTTTTCGTCGAGGGCGCCGCCATTTTTGCGATCACAGCGCCGTCTATCGTCTCCCGTATTACGCCGCCATGCTGGCATGTGGGATCACGCTGGAAGTTGCACCGCGGACGTGCGTTGACGACGATGTTGCAAGTTTTCGCGTTTGCCTCAGAGGTCTCGACAAGTTCTTGTGATTGGGAGAGTTCTACGCGTGTCGTTACTAAGCGTTGGGGCTTCAATATAGCCGCAATATCAAACGGCGCCTTGCTCTAAGGCGCTACCACAGCTCCACCCGCGATCGAAATAGGAGGCGAGTCAAGTCTGAACATTGTCGACTCGTAACGCACGAGCAACGTGCTATCGTTGTATGTCTAGCATCGGCCTTTTATTAAGGTCGACGCTAGACATACAGGTGATAGATTTATC
Source organism: Dermacentor silvarum (assembly GCF_013339745.2). Classification (NCBI taxonomy): domain Eukaryota; kingdom Metazoa; phylum Arthropoda; class Arachnida; order Ixodida; family Ixodidae; genus Dermacentor; species Dermacentor silvarum. The sequence continues at coordinate 192,625,830 of NC_051156.1, read as the reverse complement.
AGGTTTATCAGGTGACAACAATCAGAGGTGTCTCCGTGTGTCATTCCGTGTGCCGCACCAGCGTGAATACCAATGCACGTAACTAGCGAAGCACCGAGGAAACAAGTGTTGGTAGCTTTCCCGCTCCTAAACGTTTCGCGGTACAATGTATTAAATTTTGTTTACCTGGCACCCCGGCACACGAAGTAAAAAGCTGTAAAAAAATTCAGAGCCCTTCCACTACTGTGAAGATGGAAGCCAGCGAAGCTGGAACTATGGTGGGTCTCCTGCAGTGAATATTGCCCCCACGATGAGAATGGGCGTATCGTCGTTGGGCATCACCGAATCGAACATGTCTGTCATGAATGTTTCGATGTCTTTCGTAGGCGTTGCAGGGGTAACGTACACAGTCGCGATCACCGTACCGTCAAAGTGTTTTATTAAAGACGGCTACGCCAATCGCGGCGCGCACACAAGCGCTAACGCGCTCACGTGGGCGACAGGGTGACCTACGTCACGTCTTGAAGAAGCAAATGTAAGATTCGGCGAAAACCGCGGTATATAATGCACACTTTTTTTTTTACAATCCTAAGTTTGAAAACGCCACCAACCCGGTGTTTTCATATGACTCCACGAGGTGGCGCGACGTGTCTGAAATTGTTGTACACTACACTTCCGGTTTTCTACGGATGCAATTTCCTGGAACCTAGCCTACAACAGCTTTGCTGTAATAACTCGACCGGGAGGGCCGTTAACATGGAGTACTCGATAAAACGACGTGATAATGACAGTGGCCGCGAATCTGCCCCTATCAACCAGACGCACGCAACGCGTTGAAAGCATGTGTGCACTCTTAGGTCTCGAGTGGTGCCTGTGCAGGTCGCCGACTCATGAGAGCTGAAAAACGAACAAACTACTCTCTGCAACAGCAATTTTATTCTCTGACATAATACAGCGCGCGTTGCGCGACGTCGGCCAGACAGCTTGTCGGCGAGGCTCGGCAGCACGGGAAAGCGATGTCAACTAGGGGGAGGGGGGGCACGGTAGGAATGGCTTTGGTTACACAACGAAAACGAATACAGCCTCAGTTCCTTCGTCCGCACGTACTGTTTTCATAATACGTCCCCGGCCAACTTCCACTAGAACTTTGGTGGCCAAGCATAATAATGGTAGAACCCAAATGAACGCATAAATTTTAACGTGCGTGCACAAAGAAATAGTTGACTTCGTCTATTCGACTAGTTGTCCGACTCGAACACGCACCTTCCGTTCATATCCGAGTTTGATCACGGGTGTCGTGTTTGTCGCCGTGCGCTCATGGAAACAAAATCTCCAGAACATACACGCGACGAAGCTGATGGCGTGAATTCCTTTCTGTTTATGCTGGTAATCGTAAGCGGACGCTTGTCTGCAACCGCAGCGGCGGAGTCGCGAAGTCGTCCCTTCACGTTCGCTTCCGGAAGTTACGTTTGCAGCCGAATACAGCGCAGCAGTAGCCCGTTAACACCCACGTCATCTGACGTCGCAGCAGTCGCCAGACGGAACACGGTGATAATCGCAATAATTCGCAATGCCACCGCTACCGTTGCAAGCTACCGCTCGGAGAACCGGTGATCCGCATATATATATATATAATCGACGTGTGTCGATTAAGCTCCTGAATAAACACTTTAAATCATGCGTCTGGGACCTAAGACAGGCGCGACGTAATACTAGCGCCTTTCTCTCGCATCTATCGCTGCTGATCTTTAGCCTCACTTTAATGCAGGAGCGTTACACAGGGCACTCTTCTTTATTTTTATATTATTAGTATTCGATGTACTTGCCGTAGGGGATTAGCGACAGCGATATATGAGCATCAAATAAACGCACGCAACCCTGGGCGATACAGCAACGAATTATAGCACTTGACCGTTATCAAACGGACCGAACGTGCATTAATTGTAATCAAATGTGTGAGTGGGCTGATCCCGCGATAATGCTATCTCAACGCAGTCGCTCGGGTGTAGCGCGATAAGCGGTGAAATCTATTTTGTCTTCTTGTGTTTATCTCGAAATAACTATAAGTCTGACTTATCGCGTTTCAGTGTGTGGATAGTATAATAAAATAATTAAAGAAAAGCGGAGATGCAATCAAACCTCGAAACAAAGATCGCGAACAATGGACAAATCAGTTCGCTTGCAATGTAAAGCGATATAGTTTTGATAACTTATAGTCGCATGCCACTCGAGCTGCGCTAACTCCTGTGAGAAGTGTGCTTGAAGGACGTCAGAAACAGTTAATAACATCGCGCTCAATATACACCGTGATTAATAGTTTAACAATCATGTAATTATAATCGTGATAATGATTCGGTGCAGTGGATGTCGGGAGAAAATGATTAAATTAAAATTGAAAAAAATTATGGGGTTTTACGTGCCAAAACCACCATCTGGTTATGAGGCACGCCGTAGTGGGGGACTCCGGAAGAATTTCGACCACCTGGGGTTCTTTAACGTGTACCTAAATCTAAGTACACGGGTGTTTTCGCATTTCGCCCCCATTGGAATGCTGCCGATTTCTCTGTCTCCACGTGTTTCGACAGGAACTTGATCCCGAGCTGAGTCTTCCTCTCGAGAGGAAGCTTTGGCTAGAGAGCTCATATCTAAATATGCGGGAAGGGAGAAATTGATTTTCTGGGCATTCGTTGCATAAACCGTGGCCGGTAGGTACAAATAAGAAAAAAAATTAGGGGCAGCTTCATACTAGTGGTGCGAAGACTGCAGGCAAACAGCGAAGCTGGCGACCCCACCTAGCTTTATCTCGGTTCGACCAAGCTTTTGCGAGGTTATGCTTCGAGACTCGGCCACGTTTTGCGCAAGATCACCCCGGAATCATCGGCAGCCCAAGGAGCAACGAACGCTCGGTCATTAAAGTATCTGGACGCTCAAACGCTTTTGCTCGGTTTCGCGGGCTCTTAACTCCGGATCATCTGCGAATCGCCGCCGTTTCGCGGCGCGATACTCGGTATTGGACCGAAGTCGGCTCACTCGCTCTCGAGTAGTGGTGCGGTGGCATTCACGTCGCGCTTCCTCTTCTTCGGGAGTGACGCTCTTCTTCGGCCGCCCCATCTTCGCGGCGATGTGCTCGGCGCGGAGACGGCGGGGCTTTTGTGTCGCCGCGGCGGCGACGCGGAGCTATATATCCCGTGGGTCGGCGCAGTGACGTCACGGTTTAGCTACGCCTCTGCGCAGCCGCGGCAACCACTCCGCACGGCGCGGTGACGTCGTGACTCGGCAAAGCTAAGGCGAAGCGATGCGGCGCGCGCGATGACGTCACGACTCGCGCAGCTGTGGCGAGGCTCGGCGCGGTCGGCGCAGCTGGGGCGAAGCGTTGCTAGGCGACGCATGGTGACGTCATCACCAGGCGGAGGTTTTGCGCCGTACACTCGACGGACCATCCTCGAGCTTACACAGCTTCGCTAGTTCACAGGGGTATGTGCCATTGCGCTTGAACCCTTTCTGCATTACCACCAGGATCGGCCAACATTTCGGGCGAACACCACCGGACTACCTCCAGCTTAAACAGCTTCGCTGTTAAAACGTAATAAAGAGTGTAATACAAAACATTGGCAAGTCGAGAGCGAGTAATAGCGTATTCTTTACAAGAATGACAAGACCACCCCCGAATGAAAAAGAAGGGGAAAAAAAGTTGTATCAGAACATAGAGAGAGAGAAAGAGAGAGAGAAACGAAGGGGAAAACAACGCTACTATAAAAGAGGACATAATTGCATTGCCGCGTACTGTTTTGAGGCAAGTAGTTCAAGTAGGTGTAAAATGCATAGTCGTGCCAGGGACGTTATACATTGCGAAGCTATAACAACAGGAAATGTTGAAGGGGTGGGTGGGGGAGGCCCAGAGGCAGGAACCCTGAAAAAAAAGAAAGATGACCCGTTTTGGGAATAAAAAAAGAAAGAAAAAGTCTGTTGACGCGCAGAGTTTGCACAAACACACACACCCGCCGCATTATGTTTAGTGGCTGTGGCGTTGAGGTGCTAAGCTCGAGGTAGCTCCAAAATTTGGATTAAGTTGGATTAAAGTGGATTGAGGTTGATTAAGTTGGATTAAGGTTTGTACAAATTAGAACAATGTGGATTAAGGTGGAGTATTAATTTAAGGTGATAACTTAGAGAAGTCCTCATGCTTTCGCATCGAAATCAGCTAAGGATACTTAAGTGACTGCCAATTTTTAATAATCGCTGCACCGACTGCACTGAATTGTCGCCGTTTCATGTAGCGCTGGCCGTACACGCGTGCTTTCCTTTCTGTGTCACTCTACCCGAAATTCACGCAAGAGCCGAGTTCATTCGCTTTATATGCCTAGCACTTCAGCCTATCCATCGCAGATAATATCGCCAGGGAACGATAGTGCAGCACCTCACGTTTCGAGGACGTGCCCACAACGTCTGCACGTGATCTGTGCACACGTGTCCGTCAAGTGAGCACATGACCCACCGTGGTGGCGTATAGTGGCTCTGGCGTTTCGTTGCTAAGCCCAAGGGTGCGGGATCGAATCCCGCGGCCGCGTTTCGATGGGGGCCGCTGGCGACGCTCGGCGCCCCTTTGCAACCGCTGTGGGAGTACGGCGCGCCACCTAACGCCTTCTATACTAAACTAGCCTAACCTAACCCAACCTAACCTGACCTAACCCTATAGCCTAACCTAGCCTAACCTTACGTAACCTAACCTATCGTGGGCGACACGCAAAGGCAATAATCCTTACGGTGTGACATCAGAGCATCGCCTGCGGCGTTTCAGCCAATGGCGTTCAACGGCGGTTGCGTGTCCTCGACGTACACGTGTTCTATCCGAAGTTGTTTCCGTATCTTTGTTGTACGCATGGCGTGTCAAGGTGATACATACGTAAAGCCCTTCCCGCTGTTGAACAGTGAATAGCGCTCGTCTTCGTCTTCCCCTCCTGTGTGCGTTGTCTATTTGTTGCGCCAATTTTACTAATGAACAATATAAGACCAACCCACCAAACAAGCGACTCTTCTATTGCAGAACAAAGCATGTTGGCTCAGGCCGACCTCTCTCTCTTTGACGCTTAAACCTAAATATCGATTTTTGGTTTTGTATACCCCCACCCTCCTTCTTCTACCTTAAGGATTAGTTGCGGAAGCCCCTTATGGGGTCTTGGTGCTTATAGTGTCTTCGTGGGCAATACCCGCTGAGGCGATGGCCTGGTCTGTCTTCATCGCATAGACGAATTCGGCGAGCTTCGCCCATTGAAAGGAAACTTCCTCGCGATTACTGTGTTCAAATGCAATCGTCCACCGTGACTGGCTGGATTTCTCGCTGGTATATTCCGTCCACCCTCCGTTTGCAGACTGACTCGTGTCTCCGCCAAAATCGCGCATCACGTTTTTTTTTTAAGTTTGTTTTTACGTGGCTTGTTGCAGAGGTCTGTCGCTCCGTCCTGTACTGTCTCTTTTTTTTGTTAACTATTTAATCGCGCAGGAAACTATGTCGACGCACAAGCCAACAGCACTAACAAAACAAGCTCAACTCTCTTCTTCGGTTATGTGCACATCCCTTCGTTTGGCTCGTCACAAATGAAAAGATACGGCTCTTGTGTGACGACACGACGGACTTGAATGCTTGCTGATAGAGGTCTTCTGCGAGTCCGTTGCCAACAGCGTCTGCATGCGGTCTGTCTGGCCCGATCGATCGGTGCAGGGTCGAGTGGACGCGAGTTTGCAACCGCAGTGGCGGATAATCAGTTGGGAAGGAAAATAAAACAATGGTCATATTACACCCGTTTCACTTTGCTGGGTTAATATCCGGTAATGATAAGATACTGCATAGAAGATGGTACGGTAATGATAAGATACTGCTTCGCATACTGCATAGAAGAATAAGCTCAGATTCCAGAACAAGGATGTGTTTTTGATTACGAGCCGGACTATCGATCGTTCTTCGCAAAAAGCTTTGCGTTTATTTCTTCTATAGTGCATCGTCGATTTTTGTTTTGGTTGGTCTACACGCTCAATACGGTAGACATGGACGAATTAGAAGCGTGTTAGTCAATTGATTTAATGTACGGTGCAAAGGCAGTCAGGGTCAAAAGCTCACGAACCTCAGCGCCTGAGAAAACGTCGAATTTCTTAGCAATCTGTGACCATAGCCAGTAAAACCGTACGGCCTAACGTGTTTCGCAGTCGAATGCCTTTACAATGAAGTGCTTGGAACCTCCGAAATATTTCGTTATACTGCTCACTTCGCTGTAAAGATCGCACACCGCGCCGTTCACAATAGAGCATTCTATAAGCATGTTCAATAAAACATTCATTTAACGTGAATTCAAGACAGACCCAATGAAATAATTCGCTTTTAGGTGCGAAGCACCTTATATGCGCCCGGGCTGTCGGCGTCTCCTGTCGTAATCGTCGTCGTCGTAGTCACGGTAAGCAAGCGGCTCGTGCCCGCTCGTGCCACTGCTCCCGCGTTCGTCGTCGTCGTCGTCTTCCACAGCTGTCTGCGTTGCCGCTCATCATTCCAGCGTAGAATTTCACCTCACTTCTTTCGTTGTAATGGGGAGGCCGCGTTTACGCGGTTATGAGCCATTGCTTAAGGCAGTATGAGCCCAATAGCGGTTCATCACTGCATGCTTCGCACCTCCCCAGGTTTCACGTTAGTGGAGCTGCACTTTTTTGTACGTGTATGCACGCTTCGTCTGACGAAATGTGAAACTGCAACCGACCTTATGGCGCCGAGGTTAAGGCATTGTTTTGCGGTGAAAAGTAAGAGCTACGCAAGATAAAGCTGCAGGTCTTTGAATCCCGCTATTGACTCGATCCCTTGCTGTCATAATTCATTAGTTTGTTTACATGCTCTTAATCACTGTCGCCTTCGTTGGCATTCGCGTCCTTGCCGCCCTATTGATAGCTTTAAAAATGTTGCCGGTCGTCAGCTACAATTACATCATCATGTCGTCATCAAATGCGACGTCAGCCGTCGCACCGCTGCTCCGTTTCTACAATAAGCGTACGATCGAGTTGAGCGATTCGTGCAGAGCAGGACAGCAGGACCTAACACTCGCGTACATCGGCACACTCTTTAAGTGCGTCGCTGGCGCTGCCGTTAGTGCTAGCGCAGAGCGCAACTAACCCCCGTATTCAGAAACGCATCTTACGTTGAAGGCCATGCTTGACTTGATTTAAATGACGCCTGTCGTGAACGCGCCGGAGGAATCGCAATGAGTGTCGTGGGCACGTTCACACCAGGCGTCACTTAGCAAGCGTGGGCTTCAACTTAAGATGTATTTCTGAATACGGGAATAAGTGGCGCCTGCGGAGGCCAGTGGCTGCACCGCTGCATGGCGTTCGTTGTAAAGGCACAGTTCATGTGGTCGGGGACGCCTAAATTCGTTCGTTGTACAGGCGTATTCGTTGTAGTGGTCTTCGTTGTAGAGTCGTTCACAATACATACTAAAAATGGCCAATTCGGTCGCGACATAATTAATCCTTCTTTATATAGGTTATTTTGTAGAGGCGTCCGTTGTCGAGGTGTTCGATTGTATTTGTAAAGTCTGGACATCCGAACACTGCCATAATCTATCTATCTATCTATCTATCTATCTATCTATCTATCTATCTATCTATCTATCTATCTATCTATCTATCTATCTATCTATCTATCTATCTATCTATCTATCTATCTATCTATCTATCTATCTATCTATCTATCTATCTATCTATCTATCTATCTATCTATCTATCTATCTATCTATCTATCTATCTATCTATCTATCTATCTATCTATCTATCTATCTATCTATCTACCTATCTATCTATCTATCTATCTATCTATCTATCTATCTATCTATCTATCTATCTATCTATCTATCTATCTATCTATCTATCTATCTATCTATCTATCTATCTATCTATCTATCTATCTATCTATCTATCTATCTATCTATCTATCTATCTATCTATCTATCTATTGGTCGGTCTGTCTGTTGTTTATCTCAGCCCCCAGACTCGTCACAGCGCCTCGTCCACTTGCTCAGTCCGAGCAAATATCCGAGTCATTTAAGTTGCTGCCGCCCACGTACACGGTATGGCGTTTTTTTTTTAACCAAATGTCAGCTCCCTCTCCACCCTGACACTGAATAACGCTTCCGAGACTTGTGTTTGCCTCGACTCGGCGCATTGCAGGTCACGCAGTGCAAACCTAATAGATGTTTCAGTACGGCCGCAATGACTCGCGGCCGCGATCTCGCCGGTGCAACAGACGACCGTGTTTACCTTTTGATTCTGAAACGTTCCGACAGCTCTCCTGACGCGAGAACATAAATTGGGACAAGGTTGATTGCCTCTCTGCCCTTATCTTTATTTCGCTGTTTTCTTGTTGTCGATTTTATATTGTTGCCTCCTTTTATTTTGTCATTTTCCTCCGCACACGGTGTACTTTCACTGTTAGTCGATACTTAAAATGTGGAGTGCCTTTTAAGCCACGGCCGCGCTATTCGAGAGGGAAGAAAACACCTGCCACTGTTGTCACGGCGTGCTGCAGCTAAAAAGGGGAAACGAAAGTTTTTTTGGGGCGAATGACCTTTTGAGCTGCAAAAGGGTGGCTGCTTGGGTGGTTGGTTGGTGAAACATTGTTTAGGCAACGAAATTTATTTTCTGAGTGCGCGAATCTTGGGAAGGAAGGAAGAAAGCGACAAGACCTCTGTCTCCGACTACATTTCCACCAGTCGTGCTTCACTCGCTGCTGCCATAAACCCCCTCGCTTATGTCGGTGACGATTCGTTCTGGACCGCGTTTTCACCCGAAGCTTCGCGACCCATTTAGATCGACCTTGGTATCACATTCTAATGTTACTAGACGCAGTCGCCTCTGACGCAATAATTTTGTTACACCGGTTGCATTTCTTCGGTTGCATTTCTCTCGTCCTCCGTTTTCGTGGTCGGTGCTGTCGGACTTTCACCGCCGATAGAAAAGCTTCGACGCAAAAGGGGCGTCCGCTTGCGCGCAAAAGAGTTTTAAAAGCGCGCCGCCGCGTTCGTCGTCGAAAGCCAACTGTCGTATAACTCTTTGAGACGCACGTGGTTTCCGCCTCCACTACCGCTACACGTGTGCTACAACTCTCGCAGCAACGCGAATAAACGTCGTGAAAGCGCGTCATTCCTTGGATAAGCCGAACAGCTTTCTTGAAACGTTCGGCTAAGTTCGTTTACATTGACAGCCATCGCCGATGATTTCTGCACAATTTTTTTCTTTTATTGCGATAGAATTATATGGACACTCCAGAGCAGATTTCTGCCGTCGGCATCGCCTTCGTCGTCGCCGTCGCCGTGAGGTTCCGTATGACGTCAACGGCGATGAAATCGTCGCCGCGCTCCGGACGCTGTATGTGCGAGTGAAAGGGCGCGAGGGACGCGCGCTTTCACGGGGAGCGAACGCACGTCGGAGAGCAAACGCGCGAGCTGCGCCGTGCTCCCTGAAGGGCTGCAGAAATAAGCGTCTCTTTCCTCCTTTCCATATATAGAGAGCAAACGCGACTTCTTTAGTCGCGCGAAAGGTTGTGGGGGGACGGGAGGGAAGGAGGGGAGGCGACGTTTAGCTGCGGCACCAAATGCGTATTTATATAAAAACGCCGCGCGCGTTCGGTGCGAACGCGGGCAAAACGCCGACAGCGTCGACAACAGTTCTGCGCGTTGGTGGTGCTGCTGCATGTCCAAGATTATACAGCTGATAAAACTACTATCCTTACTCCGTATAGCTCTCTACTAATTTGCTATCGCAATTGATGCTTCGCCTTTCGGGTGAAACTGCGACAAATTTTTCTTGTCTTAGTATGACGGAGCGTCTATGAAAAGTTGCAGAGGCAAGAACGGAAGAAAGTAGGCTTTATGTAAGTACGCTTAAGCTTCAGCGCATGACGCATACAGGGCTGCACGTATCTTAAGCAAGAAATAAACGTACTGTAAACGAGTACCCCGGCGCTTTCCTGACGAGAACGGGCGTGTGCAGTCTAGGCGTCGTGTAACCTCTCCGTTTTAGCGTGTGTAATTCTAGGCAAACATCTGGTTTTCTGTAAGTTATTCAGCTGATGAGCAACCTTTGGATAAAAGGAATGAGCGGGAACAGAAGTTCTATAAGAGCGTTTATCGGACTAGTTGTTTTGACAAAATTTGAATACGAGTATTTTTCAAATTCATGTAAATTACCTTGAGAAGCCTTGAAGGTTCAGTAAGGTGGTAAACACGATGTGCGGTGTGGAGTTACCTTACAACGCGAGAAGCCTTGAAGGTCAGCGCGTCAGCGCGTCGTAAGGTGGATCAACTTCAGAAACATTTTCAACTAATTGCGGAGGATGAACGCCACCTAGGTGGCGTTGGTGCGGGTGGAGTACGTACTTCTCTTTTCTGCTCTAGGCGGCGGCACCGCCCCGAGCGGCTCCAGTTGAGCTCTCTGCTCGTTTTCAATGGTTAACGCGCGGCCATCGCGGACCGAGAGGCTGGCAGCATGTTTGTGGAACTCCGTCCCCGTTACACACTTCACTCCTAAAAACTTCCCCATTTACCAGCCGATGTACTACATGGTCTATTTGAATGCAGTTTATTGCATATATATGCTGCGAAAACCGAATCGTAGTGACAGCAGGAAGCGGAGTTGTAAGCGAAGCTTTATAGACAGACAGACAAAGAACTTTTATTCAGGTCCTGAGGAACTGCGTTTGGACGCCCCCTTTCAGAGGGAGTCGGTAGCAGTCGCGGGCCGCTCCCATGCAGGGACCGGAAGATCGTGGCCCTCCGCCCTCTCGCAGGCCCTCTGGACAGCCCGAAGTTGAACCGAGAGGTCGCCGCTTTTAAGGGCTTTCTCCCAGACCTCTTCGTTGTTGAACTCTGTGTCGCGTAACGCAGGACATTGCCAGAGCATATGAGCTAATGAGCAGTACGCCTCTCCGCAGTCCGGACATTGCGGTTCGATGTTGGGCGAGAAGTGACTAAATCTGCCCCTCGAAGGGAAAGACCCCGTTTGGAGCATCCTAAAGGCCGTCGATTGCGATCGAGTCAGTCTAGGGTGAGGAAGTGGAAAAGCCCTCCGCGAAAGATTATAATGAGTCAAGATCTCGTGGAAAGTGAGGAGCGAGTCCCTGTACCTCCCGGCGTCCCCGCCTTCGAATCCGCCGGCACCGCCGCGGTGAGCGAAACCTCGCGCACGGTCATGGGCAAATTCATTGGCGTTGGGAACATCGGGATGTACGTTGGCCCCCATGTGGGCCGGGAACCATTTTATAGTGTGAAACCCGGCACACTTGTGTCGGGGTCGGTGTACGCGCACGCGGTATCATCATCGACCTTGGCTCGAGCGTCGTCTTCTTCCGCTGGCTCATTTGCACCTCCTTGGGTTGCACTCGTGCTCGTGCTCGGCACGCGTTCGTGCCACTGCTCCCACGTTCGTCGTCGTCGTCTTCTGCCACAGCTGGCGGCGTTGCCGCTCAGTGTACTAGAAGAGTTGTATAGTGCGCTCACAACGCGGCAGAGCTTGCCGCACTTCGTGTCGCCGCCGACAGGTGGCGCGGTTCGCAGCGTCACCTGTCGTTGTGACTAGGTGACTATTTGTCGCCACCCCGTTTCAAAGGGGATGCCAATAAATCATCATCATCATCACCTGAAACTTTCCTACGCGTCGCGGTAGAACAGCTATCGGGTGTTGCTGGTTTCACCGTATAAAAGTAAAATGCACGACGTGCAGCGCACGAAAGTTGTTTTGGTGCACCTTCGCAGTTTGCAGTGAAATAAATTACTATTGTTGCGGCTGATCTACAGAGGGTTGGCGTTGTTTTGAGCCGGAGGCACGGATGAACTAGCCTTGCTATTCATGCTGTTCTGTTAAAGGCTTGATACGGCCGCTGCAGTCACGGTAGCAAGGGGCATTCGAGGTTTTTCTGCAGCTGATCTATAAAATGGTCAGTGTAGTTTCGCCACAACGACCGCACATCGGCGTTTCCAGCACCACCGCGCCGAATTTAACCACAACTTCGGTTTTTTTTTTGTTTTTGTTTTTTTCGCAGGTAAAGCGTGCAGCGCCTTAGACATTTTCACGTTGCCCCATCTATTCACGAAATATTTAGGTATCACTGCTGCACAAGTTAAGCTGGTTAGCTGGTTATTTATGTATTACATCTTTCGTAACGTTAATGCGAGATAAAATCGAAAGGATGAAAATACCAGGTACAGCCGTGAGCAAAAGTATACGGACACACAAGGTCGCTGAAACAACTCAATTTCTTCGTAATTAACATCCATAAATTGAAATTGACGAGTACACTGGAAAGCTCGCAATGCCAAGATTGGACTGCAGTTATAAATTTCAAGTTGCATTCGCAGGTAGTTGAAACAAACGGCTTTATCGCGTAATCCCTGGTCCGTATACTTTTGCTCACGGGTGTACATTTATGCAATACCAATGTTTATTTACAACGAAATAAAGAATGATCCCGGAAGCGCCGGGAGCAGCCGGTGAAAACTCCGAATAGCTACTGTCTAGTGCGCTTCGGCTTTTCTTCGCGGGTGCTTCGTCCCTTTCACACCTTTTCCTTTTGTTCCAGGGCTTAGGTGTCGTCTTCATCAGGTACTGTGGTAAATTCGGAAGAATCGTGGGAACAGCGTTTTCTGATAGCAGTGGCAATTGTCACGAGGAATGCACACCTCTTTGCATTCTATAAAGTGCACAAGTCCCTAATTATGAATCGCAGTTCGAAGTGTAACTCACAGACCGCGCAAGATTCCTCCAGTGTCTTATCTGCACGGTTGAGGTCCCTCTCCCATTCCTTTCGCCATTCTTCATCACGTGGAACGCTGAGCAAAGACGCCTTTGGTGCATCTTTCACGCGACTGTAGCCAGTTCTGCACTCGGGTGCAAAACAGTAATTTCGACGGCGGCTAGCCATTCTCACTCACTCAGAGTGCACATTGAGTAAAGCGTCAAGCACAGAGGATACTGCTGAAAACGCCGGCGGGACTTGCAGTCGAGAGCCGACAACGTCGATATTAAGTAGTTCGTTTTCAGTAAGGAAAGGTTGGCGCTATCTTTTGCAGCCCTTGAGGGAGAATGGTCAACGTCGCGATCCAACAGAACGCACTCCATACCAAGCAAGGGAAGTTTTCAGGAGAAACTGGCGGCAGCGCCTCTGGCGGACGCCGGAGCAGTCGACGCTGAGTGCGCCGCGGCGTCGCGGCGCAGGGATACGGCAGTGAGCACACTGCCCTATTCTAGTACACTGTTCTAGTACACTGTACGCTCATCATTCAAGCGTTCACATCTCTTCTGTCGTCGTAATGGGGAGGCCGCGTTTATGGGGGTATGAGCCATTGCTTAAGGAGGTATGAACCATTCGTTGTCTTATGTGACGGAGAGATTTAATTTTGAAGCAATTTAATTTCGAAGGATCGCAAGCTCCAATAGCGGGCGAATGCTGCTAACCACACCGCCGAGCAAACTCGAGACATTGAACGCAAGCGACAACAGCGACGAGCAGAGAATCGTACAACGCAACGGAAGGTAAAGTTTTCACGAAATGGAAGGAAAAATCCTGGCTTTTGGGTAGCTAGTCCTGACTTGGGTAAGCCTAAGCACTACCAAGTCATCCCCAGCATTTCCCAGAATTTATTTATTATTGTTCGATTGGCTATCGATTGTCTACCGCAAGGTATTGGCCACGTATTTGGGCTAGTCTAAGCACTACCAAGTCATCCCCAGCATTATCCGGAATTTATTGATTATTGATCAATAAGTGATTAGCTATTTATTGGCTGTCGATTGGCTATCGCAAGGTATTGGCCACGTATTTGGGCTAGCCTAAGCCATAGTCCCGTATTGAGGGACTATGGCTTAGCCTAAGTCATCCCCAGCGTTTCCCGGAATTCATTTATTATTGATTGATTGGTTATCGAATGCCTATCGATGACTGACTAAGCTTAAGTAGTCCCAACCATGCTTAGCTAGACTTAGCCAGGCTCAGCTTCGCTAGTTCACAGGGGTATGTGCCATTGCGCTTGGACTCTTTCTGCACTGTCGCCAGGATCGGCCCACATTTTCTGTTTACGACAGACAGATAACGCTCGGCATAAACAGCTCCGCTGTTAAAACAGATATCACACTTCTGTAAACAACATCTGTAACAGCATCTAAAGTGGTCAATGATACATGATTGCAGAACACGTGGAATTTCCTACTCACAAATTAGTGGCATATTTCAGAGCGTTCGATAACGTCAATTTCTTCCGCTTAGATGTCTCGATAGGTACAGTTTGCAGAGCGGGGATATCGTGTTTCTTTTATGGCTGAGTTACGGAGTTGCAAACATATATATATATATATATATATATATATATATATATATATATATATATATATGTGTGTGTGTGTGTGTGTGTGTGTGTGTGTGTGTGTGTGTGTGTGTGTGTGTGTGTGTACGCGAAGCTCGCGTACACACACACGCGAAGCTCGCGCCACCAACCTCAGGTAGAGAACGCTTCCGGCGTTTTGCTGCCGCTTCCCGCGCTCTCGCCGCCATCTGGGTCCGCTTGCCGGCGTCGGGAGATTTACGGTAACCCGAATGATCCCCCGGTGCTTCGCCCACTCATGATCATTTACTTCGTGGATGTGCGGTGTTTTTTTTAATTGCTACGTTCAACAACTTTTTTAAAATAACCAGGGGCGTTCAAGCTGTGAAATTTCCAAATCGAATCGAATACGAGTACGCATGTTTCTAAAGGCCGTGAAATATGAAGTTTAAGTAAAGTGGTCATGGCAAAATAAAAAAAAAAAGACTTTTTGAGAATATTTACGTGGTTTATTCGCTGGCGTATTTAAATGCATCTAATATGCCATCCCTAAATGCACATTGGTCAACTAAGGAGCTTGTTAATGAAAAACAACTCCTTTCAGTTATCACGTGCTCCATGATGACAGTAATGAAATAATGTGAAGCAGCATCAGCTTCCCGGCAACAAAATAATTCGTAATAGCCGTCATTTCCAACGTGCTAGGTCTCTCTCACTCTTTTTTGAGACGCCCAGTATAACATTCCATAGATATTCGAAAGAAATGACTATTTCACAATTTCGGACTAGTGAATTCTCGAATTCCGCAGAGTGCTTTCAACCATATATCTGATACTCACCCTGTCATGTCATGTCGTCGACATCAAACATCCCTGTCTTATCGTTTACTCTCGCGTGCTCGGTTCCCACTGTCATTGATCTCTTAGAAGAACGCTGCCCTTTGTCTAAAAGTCAATAACCTTCTTTTTTACTTTTGTTTTTTTGCTTTTTCGCCCTATTTCATGCTCATCGGCGGTCGGACTTTCTTGCCGATGATTTGAGGACGTTCTGCAATTTTCTCGTTGAAACTGCTTGTCTGAATAAAGTATTTGAACAGTTGGTTAATTAATACCTAATTTTGTAATTAGTCGACGTAAAAAAGAAAGTAGCGTCACTTGTTCCAAGCGACGGCGCAAGCGACATTACCTTGCTTCTTTCTAGTTACGTGGCATTTGCATATGTTTTTTTTAAATTTTGGCCCATGCAAGTTACGTGGAGACACGTGTTCTAATCGATCGCCAATGCAAAGGCCACGTGCTATCGCGCGTTCTTTGATGACCACCAACCACCTCTTTTAGACTTGAGACATTACTAACAAGCTCACATAATAATAATAATAATAATAATAATAATAATAATAATAATAATAATAATAATAATAATAATAATAATAATAATAATAATAATAATAATAATAATAATAATAAGCCGTGGGACGACGACGAGAAGCACACAGGGCACAAGGTTAGTTGTGTATGTGTGACTGGTTGTCTTCCCACGTCTTTTTTTTTTTTTTCTTTTTTTTCGGTAGTTGGCAATGTCTCAAGTCTGTTATACGCGCCAGCTAGCCCAACTTCTTTCTCTCATTACGGTCTTCGAAACACACGTTCTGTCACTCGCCCGAGAGAGAGAGAGAGAGAGAGAGAGAGAAAACATTATTTTCAGGTTAGGTGTTGGCAAGGCCCCTCAGTTCAGCACCTCGCTTGCGACACATTCATCAGTGTGGATACACAACGGGCCCGGAGTATACAGCAAAGGCCCACAGGAGCCCTGCACTGGAATGCGGTCGAAGGCTTTCACAATGTTAACGAATGTAGCATCAGTTTGTGCAAGGTCATGCTAGTTAGAGTGAATATCGGAAGTCAGTTCCAAAGAATTCAGATTCACACGATCACCTTCTCTGAAATGCCTGCTTATTTGAAAATAGCATGTTTGTTATGTAGTGAATGATTTGAGAGGAAAAGACAGTGTTCGAATATCTTGCATACGCAGATGATATTACCGATTTTAGGCATGCACTTTGTCACTTTGTCAGTTTTCTCACCTGTTTTATAAATAGGTGACGCATGCTCGACTTTCCATTCTTCCAGGACTTCACTAGTGGCGAAGGACTCCCGAAAATAAGCGCAATTATTTATGAATAATATTGCTTAATAATTTTTGGTAATTTAGTTCATATGCCTACTTTTCCTTGGCTTGGAAACGATCGTAGACGTTCGAAGGCCTTCGCAATACTTTCCGAAGTTAGGAGAACAGAAGGCACAGACGCGAAGGGCACATGCCATATCAGGAGATATCGTTCAGCGCCGCTTTTCTCCTTCAAGTACACTACAGTAGTAATTATTCAACAGATCGGTGACGTAAGTAGCATCGAAAGCAGAGCCGCTACCGGAACTAAGGTCCGGCAGTTCTCTTAAAAGTACAGAAGAGATTACTTTCCAAAATGCAGAAGAGATTACTTTCCAAACTTTCTCGGCTCGTTCCTAAGAACGTTTAGCATGGCTAGGTTAAATAAACTTATATTTAGCCTTTATTTCTTGCCCTTGCACAGCTTCGCGAATTTCATATACTCAATCCGTGTTTCTTGCGCTTTACTGCGAGAATATATCTTTTGCGTACAATTTTTGCTTCTTGTTTAGGGGTCGCTTCACATTCATCGTAAACCACTGACTGTGGTCAGTTTCAGTTGTTATCTTCACAATTATTGGCAGTTTGCCTTTGCAAAATCGTATGCACCTACTTTGTACGGTGCATTCCCTTTGAGTTCTTTGTTTTGTTAGAGACAGTGAATTGCACGGTGGTCGTCCGTGCATCCTGTATACTGTTTCGTCATTGTTGTGTAAATATACAGTGCACCGGGGCGCGCATTTTACCGGCCGTGTACATAGTGCAGGGAGCATATCATAATGTTACTGAACGCAGTCGCCTGTGACACTGTTAAAGCGAATATATTTCTTCGGCTCTCTCGTCCTCCGTTTTCGTGGTCGGCGGTGCTCGGACGTCGGACTTTCACCGCCGATTAGAAATTCGTCGACGCAAAAGGCGCGTCCGCTCGCGCGCAACGGAGACTTAAAAGCGCGCCGCGTTCGTTTGTCGAAAGCGAACTGTCGTAGCTCTTTGAGACGCGTGTGCTGCCCGCCTATACACTAGCGCTAAACATGTGCTACAACACTCGCTGCGACGAATAAATGCCGTCAAAGCGCATCGTTCCTTTCATGGAGCGAATAGCGTTCTTGAAACGTTCGGCTAAGTTTGCCTGCGTTGACAATCATGGTCGATGATTTCTGCACACTTTTGCGGCGAAGCTGTATGTGGCTAGGGTTCCGTGTAGGTTTCGTGTTTGTGCGTGAAGAATAAAAAAAAAAAAAAAAAAAAACTTGAGTGTGGGCCGACCCCGGAGACTGTGAAACACCGGGCCGAATCGCGGCAGAGGTGAAGCAGGCTTCGAGCACTCCGCCCCTAATAATAATAATCAATAATAACTATAGCAAATGAAATAAATCAATCAAGAGGCATTGCTCCAAGTCGATGGGTATACTGGAATCGTTTGTGAACAGCAGATGGACTCACGAGCAGGAGGCGTTGCCGTATACGCAAAGGCCAAAATGTGTGTGCAGCCGTACACCCTTTGCTCGAAAGAAGACAATGCCACTGATTGTGGGGATGTCAGTGCCGTACAAACGAAAGGCGGAATTGCGATATTCGCTGCTGATATTTGCGCTCCAGGCACACCCAAGTGTGATATCGAGAAGTTCGTGATCACGCATTTTGCATGGATTAGCCGTGATGACACTACCCCTGTGATCATCGTTGTAAACTTCAACGCCGACATTTCGAAACCAAACATGAAATGTTTCTCTGAGTTTGTGTTAGAAGGGTTTGTTTTGCACCTCCACACCACTCCAAATCTCTGAACTACTCAACAACGGCCGTTCAGAGATTTAACTTTGGTCAAGAATCTGTCTAAGGTTGTAACCGAACCAGTCAGTGTACATCACAGTAATCACATGTAAAGCTATCGTCACTACCATTACCAAATGATTAACATGAATACATGTACCCTTGCCTAACCCTGTGTGATGTGCTACAGCTTCGCCGGTTATCCACCTTAACAGAGTAGAATGGCTTCTCAATTATTTTGTTTTTCATATCTAGAATGACGGAGCGTCGATGAAAAGTTCAGAGGGAAGAACGAACAAAAAAAAAGTACGCTTTACGGAAGTACACTTACACGTCAACGCATGGCGCCTACAGGGCCGCGCGTGTCCATAGCAAGAAAAATTTGGCACCTAAGTATCCTTACGTGATTTGAATGCGAAAGCATTATCACTTCTCTAAGTTGTCACCTTAGATTAAAACTTCCTCAATCCCCCTTAATCCACCTTGCACTTATACCTTAGATTAAAACTTCCTCAATCCCCCTTAATCCACCTTGCACTTATTTATAGCAGCCTTAATCTACCTTGATTCACTTTAATCCACCTTAATCCACCTGAAACCATGTTAATACACCTTAATCCACTTTAATCCACACTGATGATCATTCTTCCTGCCACTCGTTGCATTGTAATAAACGTACTGTAAGCGAGTACCGGCGTGTTGCTGACGAGAAGGGGCGTGTTCAGACTAGGCTTCGTATAACCTTGCCGTTTTCGTGTGTTTAATTCTAGGTAAATATCTTATTGTTCCATAGGTTATTCAGTTAACGAGCACGGTTTGGATAAAAGTATTGAGCCGGTAATGAAGTTCATAAAGACAATATATATAGGAATAGTTAATTTTACAAAATTTCAATACAAGTGTTTTTCAAATTCATGTGAATTATGTTGAGAAGCTTTGAAGGTTCAGTAAGGTAGCAAACACGATGTGTTGCCGTATCTCGCTTAGCTCTAACTTCGCGGTGGTATATGATCCGTTTTTTCCTTAATTTCTGGCAGTTCCGATCACCTGCCAGACTTGCACGTCACCGTGGTGTATTCTGGATTTTTTTTAATGCACCCTGATGATCATATATACCATTTGCATTAGAATTTGAATGTTTTCTTGTACTTGGCGCACGTGAATTCCGCCATGTTATTAATTTCACGCTATGTCTCAATGGGTGATTTAATCGTCCTACCAAGTGCACATGTATTTTCAAGAATGTCTTTTTTATTGCGATAGCAATTATATGGACACTCCAAAGCGGTTTCTACCGTCGGCGTCGCCGTCGCCGTTGCTGTCGCCGTTGCCGTGAGGTTCCGTATGACGTCAACGGCGATGAAATCGTCGCCGCGCTCCAGACGCTGTATGTGCGAGTAAAAGGGCGCGAGGGACGCGCGCTTTCACGGGTAGCGAACGCATGTCGGAGAGCAAACGCGCGTTCTGCGCCGTGCTCCCTGAAGGGCTGCGTCTCTTTCCTCCGTTACAATCACCATATATAGAGAGCAAACGCGACTTCTTCCGTGGCGCGAAATGCCATGGGGTGATGGAAGGGAGGGAGGGAGGGAGGGAGGGGAGGCGACATTTAGCTGCGGCACCAAATGCGTATTTTATTGCGATAGCAATTATATGGACACTCAAAAGCAGATTTCTGCCGTCGGCGTCGCCGTCGCCGTCGCCGTCGCCGTGAGGTTCCGTATGACGTCAATGGAGATGAAATCGTCGCCGCGCGCCGAACGCTGTATGTGCGAGTGAAAGGGTGCGAGGGACGCGCGCTTTCGCGGGGAGTGAACGCACGGCGGAGAACACACGCGCGTTCTGCTCTGTGCTCCCTTAAGGGCTGCAGAAGTAGGCGTCTCTTTCCTCCTCTACAATCACCATATATGTAGAGCAAACGTGCCTTCTTCCGACGCACGAAAGGCCGTGGGGGGGAGGGGGAGGGAAGGGAGGCGACGTTTAGCTGCGGCACCAAGTGCCTATTTATATCAGAGGCTCCGGCAACAGTCACCAACGCCGCACACATTTTGAGCGAACGCGGGCAAAACGCCGTCGGCGTCGACAACAGTTCTGCGTGTTGCTGGTGCTGCTGCATGTCCAAGTTTATACAGCTGATAAAACTACTATCCTTACTCCGTATAGCTTTCTACTAATTTGCTATCGCAATTGATGCTTCGCCTTTCAGGTGAAACTGCGACAATTTTTTGTGTGGAAATAAACTTCTCTTAAACATCCGGTTTAGTACCTCGTATATCTGAATGAAATTTGTTGTATTTGTAGGCTGAGAAAACTGAATTCCAGCAACAGCAGAGAGCGGAGTTTTATTGTGATAGCAATTATATGTACACTCCAAACGGATTTTTGCCGTCGGCGTCGCCGTCGCCGTGAGGTTCCGTATGACGCCCAACGGCGATGAAAGTGTCGTCTTATGCTGTATGTGCGAGTGAAAGCGCGGGAGGAACGCGCGCTTTCGCGGGGAGCGAATGCACGGCGGAGAGCAAACGCGACTTCCGCCGTCGCTCAAAAGGCCGTGGGGGACGGGAGGGAGGAAGGGGAGGCGACGTTTAGCTGCGGCACCAAATGCGTATTTATATAAAAAGGTTGCGAGGCGAGAAGGTGGTAAAGACTTCCGATGCAGCTCGACGAGTGTCCGGTTCTGATCTCGTCGAAAACCTCTGAGCCGCCCCCAGAGGCACCGGCAACAGTCACCAAGGCCGCGCGCGTTCGGTGCGAACGCGGTCAAAACCCCGACGGCGTCGATACAGTTCTGCGCGCTGCTGGTTCTGCAACATGTCCAAGTTTATAGATCTGATAAAACTACTATCCTTACTCTGTATAGCTCTCTACTAATTTGCTATCGCAATTGATGTTTCGCCTTTCAGGTGAAACTGCGACATTTTATTGCGCACTCCAAGCACACTCCAAGCGCTTCCCTGCCGTCGCTGTCGTCGTCGCCGTGGAGTTCCGTATACAGTCCAACGGCGATAAACTCGTCGGCGCGCGCCGTATGCTGCATGTGCGAGAGAAAGCGCGCGACGGACGCGCGCTTTCACGGGGAGCGAACTCACGGCGGAGAGCAAACACGACATCAACGGTCGTGCAAAAGGCCGTGGGGAGATAGGAGGGAGGGAGGGAGGGAGGGAGGCGACGTTTAGCTGCGGCACTATATGCGTATCTTGCGACCGGGCGCAAGGGCGAAATCTCCCACGCGAAATGAGGAAAGCGGGAAGGCAGCGCGGGAGGGAGCGTGCGCAGCTTCTACTCTGCCAGGAACTGCGCACTTTGCGCGGCTGAGGGCTGTCGCGCGCACCGTATCTTGAAAGCGATCTCTACACGGCTCTGACCTTTGTATGCGCTGTGCATTCGCCGCTCAGTTTCCCTTGAAGCGATAGACCACACGAACCTTCGGTCAGTGCTCCGGCCGTGCTTGCTGACACCACGCTTGTTAATTCAGTTAATAAGTGAATGTGTCCAAGTTTATGCAGCCCATAAAGCTACTATCCTTACTCCGTATACTCTACTAGTAAATTTGCCATCACAATTGATGCTTCGCCTTTCGGGCGAAACTGCGACTTTTTTTTTAATTTAAAACTGCATGGATGACTTTTTTTCTTTACAAAAAGTGCCACAATGTGATAACTTTCAAATAAAGAATAACAATAACAAAATAAGATGAAGAAAAAAGTATGCGAATACGTACACCTGCACCGAAAACAGGTATCACAGTTATGTCAACATATGCAACAGCTTCTAAAGTGGTCAATGGTACATGTTTGCAGAACACGTGGGACTGCTACAGGGTCGACGAGAGTTTCCTACTCACAATTTTCTCGTTGACACTTGTTCTCTGAATAGAGTATTTGAGCAGTTGATTAATTAATAAGTAATTGTGTAATTAGGCGACATATAAAAGCTAGATTGACTTGCTCCAAGCAACGACGCAAACGACATTAACTTGGATCTGTCCCTGCAAAGTAGCATGTAAGCGAAAATACGCTGGCTAAGCACTCTGCATTTCCAATAAAGAGCTTTCTCTCTGTCTCTTTAAATTCTGGCACAAGTTACGTGGAGACACATCGTATGAAAATTTGGAGAACGCTTAAGCTTCACCTTTAAAAGTGGAACGCGATAGCATTCAAAGATCCCCGACTGCTTCTGCCGCCTCCCGGCAACCGAAATGACCGAAAGTGCCACGTGCGACGTCTGCGGCAGCGAAGAGAACATAGAACATTTATTGTGTCACTGCGATCGATTTCAGTCGGAAAGACAAACTTTATCGAACGCATTGCGACGACTTGACGATCGACCACTGTCCGTGCAGGTGCTCCTTGAAGACCGTCCCTATCGCTCGTCGGCCCACAAAGCTGTGAAGGCACTGTTGTCTTACTTGAGGACGACTGCCCTATGTGAACGCCTTTGAATTGCTCAGGCCCTCCGCGTGCGTGCGCGAGCTCACCGTCTCTCTCCCCCCCCCCCCCCATCCTCTCTCTATCTCATCTTTCTATTCCCTCTTTCCCGTTCCCCAGAGTAGGGTAGCCAACCAGACGCATTCCTGGTTAACATCACTGCCTTCTATTTCTCTCCTCCTCCTCCTCCCGGCAACTAGAGCTTTCTTCTTTTTTCCTCCACCTTTGCCTCCGCGCACTGTGGCTACGCGGAGGCAAGCGCCGTGTGGATGATGTTTTTGCAAGGAACCAACAGCGGCTCGCCGCTGTATGAATTGTAGAAATGTTGGGCAAGGGGTTTGTGTTTCAGTTTCTGCGTAAAAGAATTATGTTTTCTCGTATATTGACATTACAATCCGACGCTATCACGTCTGTAGGTTGTGGTTAAGTCCAACTTTGCGATTTTTTCTGACGCATTTTACTTTGACAAATTCAATTGGTTCACCAAGGCCTTTGCGCCATGAGGATCGTTGTCCTTGCTACAGTGCACATCCCCAGTCGGGCACGAGAGTACGTTGGCCTGTCTCGCTTTGTGGCCGCTTTTTCGGAGCAGGCAACACTGGAGTGCCGGCCAGACCAGGTCGTCAAACCACAAGTCGATCAAGGCGCCAATGAACTTTTTTACGTTCGAGTTGCCAGCTACAGAAACTCCCGGGCGTCCCCTCCTTCTCCCCCCCCCCCCCCTCTTTTGTTGTTTCACCTGTTTGCTTTCTTCTCTCCCCTAGTGTAAGGTATACGCTATCTTCCGGTTAACCTGTTCACTTTTCTCATCTCTCTTTCGCTCCCTGAGTGAGGTCTGTCTGTGGCCTACCTTATAGGGCTGAAAGCTTATGAGGGACACTAACAAAATGAGGACGACGTAACAGCTTTCTGTGGGAAAGCAAATTTTGGCCCGAACCGAAACAGTCGTTGCGATTGTTCGATCGCGAACGCCGGCGGCCTCATCGAGGTCGGCCCATGCATCGCGCGCTGACGACGTCTAGCTGACAACTCCCGATGACTGATCGGTCGCGCGATACCCATGACACACACACGCGTCTCACTGAGTCGCGTGCGTCGCTACATGTGCCGGCGATTTCTGCGTGCTTCGAAAGGAAGATAGAGCGAGAAAGAGAGAAACACTTGTGACGCGGTTCGTTCACACTTGGCGCTATACTGGCAGTTCCTTGCACCGCTCTCGACTTCTCCGCGGTCGAAGCACTTGGCCCGAAGCCCCGCGTTGCGCCGTCGTACCGCGCCTTGTGTATTGTCTTTAGTGCTGCGCTGTTTGTATACGGCCGTTCGTTCTTCCAACTCTGGCCTCCGCGGGTGTACTTGGAGGAGTCTGGCTCATTTCTTTGTTGTCGATGTGCGTTGTCGGTCGCGTATCGGTGGGTGCGACCGAAACTGTGTTTAACGCTCGTGGATATAGCGACAATGGATGCCGTGTCTTTTTCTCGCGAGAGCAGTAACGTGTCCTCCGATGGACTCGACGTTGCGGTACTCGCCGTCGTCACTGCCGCAGCTGAATGCGTGGGACGCGTTCCGCCCTGTACGTCATTTTCTGCTTACGCACCTGTGAGTACACGCATATCGTTGCTGCATGCGGTGCACGTGTGGATCCGCGATGGACGGTTTGGCGATGACTTATTACACAGAGCATGTGCAGATAGTGCTTTTGTATTTTCCCCCATCTTTTTCTTGAAAGTGCGACTTTTCTGATGATTGCCGATGTTTGCGCTTTCCCTATTCGTCCATCACGTGTCGTGCTTTTTACGGCAAACGTTTTTTTTTACAACGAAGCTGTTAAGGGCTCACTCTTCGATGGTCGCGTCCGGCAATAGAAAATTAAAAAAAAAAAAAAAAAAAAAACTCTCATTGGCCGTATGCTGCATGTGCGAGTGAAAGCGCGTGAGGGCGTGGGACGCGCGATTTCACGGGGAGCGAACGCACGGCGGAGAGCAAACGCGACTTCCCAGTGAAAGTAGAGCGGTGGGCGAGGAGGGCATCGAGGTACCCTATGACTGTGCGTGTGCGTGCCCGTTGGCGCTGAGCCGTGCTCCCTCAAGGGCTGCAGAAGATAGCGTCAACCTTTCCCTTTCCACACGAACCACTTACTACGCTCTCCCACTGCGGCGCATGCGCGCAGCCCTGCCGGCCTCTGCTGGCTGTGCCGCCGACTTTCTCTGGGCCAACACCACCTAGAATACTCTTCTAGGTGGTGTTGTCTGGGCTCTCGCCCGCCTCTCCCCTAACAGTGTCGACAACGGCGTTTACCCGTTCCGTCACGTAGCCAGCGTTTTGACAGCGGTTGTGTGCGGTCACACAAACAACGCGCACAACTGTTGTCGACGGCGGCGGCGTTTTGCCCACGTTCGCACCGAACGCGTGCGGCGTTGGTGACGTGTTTATGAAGAACGTGCCAACCTTTGCCGTACACCCTATGGCGGTGTACCGTAGCGACCATGGTCCCTGTGGTCACTAAATAAATGAAAACCACCGGATCATATATATTTCTCATTCTTTAATTCAAATAACCAATTACACCATCACATCTTAATAGTCATAATTGGAAATACACAATTCCCAACATAGTACAGCTTCGCTGGTCTTCCATCTCCACCCCAGTGGAAGGGCTGGCAGATTTCTTTTTTTAATTCTGGGGTTTTACGTATCAAAACCACGATCTGATCATGAGGCACGCCGTAGTGCATGGAGACTCCGGTATAATTTTGACCACCCGTGGGGTTCTTCGCCGCGCACCTAAATCTAAGTACGGAGCCTTTTTTTTTTCTTTTTGCAACGAAAGCTGTATATGGCTAGGCGAAACGAAAAACCGTTCGTCCCATGTTTCTCTAAACGTCTCCATTGGCTGCGCCTTCAGTTACGTCGTTCTCTACATCGCACCCGAGCGCGCGCGTCATTGGCAGCGCCGTTGGTGACGTCGTTAGCGAACGCATTCCCGCCATTTCCACGTTGACGCTTCTGTGCCCGCAACGCCGCCTCCTCGGCTCGCCGTTGTCGCATGCGTTCGATATCTCGAGTTAGCTCGGCGTCGTGGTTAACAGCATCCGCCCGCCATTGGCGCTGGCGTTCCACTAGAAATACAAACATGTAACCAATAATTGAGAAACGCTTTAATACAGCGTCGGGATTAACCCACTGCTAAACACCGGGGCCGCACGTTTCAGATTCGCTGGTTAACCATCTGCACGGAGTACTTGGGCGGCCTTTTTAAATTGCATTTTGTCTCCATCAAAATGGAACCGCCGCAGCCGGGATAGAACCGGTGACCTCGAGCTGAGCAGCGCAACGCCATAGCCGCTAAGATATATCTATATCGCAGCGGGGACGCCCAACTTTTCAAACCATGAATCTCCTACAACGACTCGCTCAGATTGCGGTCGTTCTACGCCACATCTGCTTCTGATGCGAAAGTGCCAGATGGCCCATTAGGCGAAAACGCCGGCGTCTGTAGCAGCAAAATGGCACCTAAATTCTCATTGGCTGCGACGCCACGTCACGAGCGCGCCTCGATGGAGCAGAGTGGGTGAAAGGGCACGCCTGCTGCAGCCTTAGCGCGCCAGGTGTTACGTGAGGGGAGAGGGCATTGCCGTGTCACCCTCGCTCTCGGAAGCCGGCGCGCAATCCGTATGTCTCTCTCTCTCTCTCTCTCACCCCCACTGGGCTTAGCTGTTGCACGCGCCTGCCGGCCTTGGTGGTCGCTGATGCTTTCTCGGTCTGTCGTCGCGCAGGACGTCGGTGGCCTGCGACGTTAGCACCGCAGGCTGCTGCTGTTGATTGCTTGCTCGGGCAGCACGTACCGCTATGGAACATTACTTACAGCACAAAACTCGAAGGACCGCACAGCGGCGTTCAATTGGACATTAATATTTTCGCAATCACGACTCATAAGAAGTGCTCAGGTTTCCTCGGATTTTTTTACACAGCAATAACTGTCATGGGCTCACTCCCCTGGTCGTTTTGATGCCCGCCGGAGACCGTCGCGGGAACGCCAGAGCGATTTGGCAGACCTTTACGAAGAAAAAGAGTTACACGTTCTACCTTGCAAGGACTCCAAACTCGAGAACCACTAGATTGGCAGTCGAAGATCCTACCTCGCAGCCAATCCGGCGATGGTGCAGCAAACAGTACTGCTCCTTGACAATAATGTTCATACGCACCAGTATGAGTCATTAATAACCAGTCAGCAATAAGCAGTCAGTAACACACCAGTCGGTAATAAGAACCGACTTGAAAGCTATTGTGTTCCCTCACGAGATGTATTTGCCTCTCAGGAGGGTACATAACAACGTCCGCGTGACAATGGTACTTCGTATATGTATAATACATTCTGTCACAAGTCCCGAAGGCCCTACTCCATGATTAATCATATCAGGTCGCGCCGCGCCTCATTATGCCGTGTTCTCGCTCAATCGACCGCTTTCTGAGGTACTTTCACATTGGCGTTACCCGACTTCGAGTTCGATGAGTCATTGGAATGAGGCCTGCTGGCGCGCATCCCGTTCATTAAACTCCGCAGCAATGCGATTTTCAAAACAACTCGGGCGACAGGCATGCCGTATACCTTTTGTCCGCGGCCAGACTTGTGCGACTTTGCGAAATCAGGAACAAATTTTCCAGAGAAACTTGTATTTGCACTATGGAAGCTTCTTCGATTCCGCCCGTGGCGGCATATGGGGGGCGTAATGCGGAAACGTTCGTGTGCCGTGCTTTGGGCGCACGTTGAATAACCCCAGGTGGTCAAAATTAGTCGGGAGCACCCCACCGTGCAGTTGATAACTGACTGTGTAGCGTCTTTATGGTCGCCAAATCACCAGTCCTCTTTAACAAACGGACTGAGCAGACCAGGAGAGGTACCAGGGGCATGTCCATTTAGTCTGCTGTTGAAGTTCTGATTGGCTGGGCTGAGGTGCGCTTTAGCAGGAGCGAGGCTCCACAGCCAGTCAGCACTTCAGCAGCAGATGAAATGGACATGTCCACTAGGTGGACTCTTACAGAATACCTCCCCAGAGCCATGGCCTCTGCATAGGGTCACCGCGGTCTTAGCTTAGGATCAGCGCGTGCTCTGCACGCCTGTACAAGATCGGGCTCGCCGCATCGTCGTTGCCTGTGACATATGTAAGAATATACCGGTGATGCTGAACTCTTCTTTGTTGCACTGTCGTGGACCCGCTATACAGAGTGCAAATCTTCGGGGAAAACTTCTCTAGCGTCAAGACGCTCCGTGCGCTGCAGTGTGAACGGCATCGGGTGTTACTGCGAGGACGCTGGACATTCATTAATTCAGTGACGTCGACTTAACTGCACGTATTCAGAAATGCATCCCGTGCTTGACTTGATCTAAATAACGCCTGTGGTGAAGGCGCCGAAGGAAACGCAATGAGCGCCCTGGGCACGTCCACGCCAGGCATCATTTAGATGAAGTCGAGTATGGGTTTCAAGTTATGAATGCATTTCTGAATACAGAGGTTAGCCTGTGATTGGTAATGATTTACGGGCTTATGTCGGGATGTTGTATCGAAGGGGTGAGAGGGTCGGCGCGGCCTCAATCGTGCACCATGGGCTTCAGTCCGATTTCGCTAAGATGTGTACGCCGGTCTTGTTGACCTGTCTCGCGCGCTACATATACCTCCAGCTTTTCCCGCCTTAAGCATTTGCTGAAAGGAGGCGCTAATCCGCGGGATTAGCGGACGCAATTAGCGGACGCGTCCTATAAAGGACGCCCCCTAATCCGCAGTATCAGTCAATGTAGACTTCACGGGTATCGATGGCCTGAAACCGTTTGTTGTAATGTCGTCATCACGACGTCGTCGTCGTAGCCGTGCCGTTGTTATCCCTGCTGGCTCTTGGCAACGGTCTTGTACGATTAGCCAATGCCGGACATAGTGCAAACAAACACAGGATATATGGTGTGAATCGAGGCGGCTCTTTCCGAATGTGTGGGGCATACTGAAAGTAATGTCCTCATCATGCCGTCGTCTACCTCGTGTGTGTGTTCGGACCTTATTAAGCTACTTGACTAATTACTCTCGAAGACAAAGTGAATAGTCTATCATTCTTTCGCCGACCAATCTAGGGAGGGTTGTTAACCCTCTCGGCGCTGGAGGTTGCTTTGCGGAAACAAAAGGTGCGGGATCTACAAGCTGCAACGATCGCAGTATTTTGACACCGGGGTATACGATTACACTTCCGTAAGCATCGGGTGAACAAACCCGCGCGGGCAGCGTTTCGAGCGCCTCGACAAAAACAGTCGTAAATAGTCGCTTTATTAGTGGCACGAGCATCGAGTGACCCTCTTGTTTCTTGCGCAGCACTTCCGGTTCACCTCCTCAGGCGACCGGGGACGAAATTTAACATAAATAAAAAATAGTACAGCACGAAATTCACGGGTTCCGTTATAGATATGATATCAGAGCATAAGTTTAGTTACAAGTTGAGTTACCAAAGTGTCTGGAATAATTAGAATTAATTAGAAATCACTGATTACCGCGCACCAAAGCACAGAATCGAAGACTTTAGAGACCCGCCACGTGAGCACGACTTTGGCAAAATTCCTAGAGACCCGGAAGTAGAAAGCGGAATTAATGACGTCACTAAGGTTGTTACACACAAGAAGGCGGCATGATATTTAACAGACTGAACATCTGCCTAGCAGAGCGGATGTGACGTCACTCCCTCCTCTTTCGCTTCTCCTCTCCCGGCGCGCACCTGCTCGCTCGCTCGTTACATGCTCTGACGTCAGTACTGGAGAGGGCGCGTAAGGTGAGCTTCGTGCGCCGCTCGCTAGGGGGCTACGCCCCGCCAGGTGGCGCGCGCTGCGCTTCCTCCTCGCCCTCCCTCGCTCCTCACCCGCATATCGTGCCAGGGGAAGGACGTTCGCTCGCTTGCTCCTCCGAGTTCGGTTCGTGCATTGCGTTCACCGTGGAAGTGGTCGACGAGGAAGCCGCCGGGCCAAGCACGGCCTACTCACAAGAAGAACAAGACCTACAGGCGATGGTTCTCTGTGTCTGTGTCGTTCTTTCAAAACATACACACACAAAGTTAACCTAAAGAACACCAACGCCGAGGTGCCAGTGCCACTAAGAGACACCTAAGTCCAATAATAGGGTGGCCTACCGCGTTTTTTTTTTGCTATATTGATAGCATTCCTTGGTTCTTCTCCCACTTTGCGGTTTATTACGTTTCTGGCCGTTTATGTGACCTTGAGGGTGACCTCGCACAAAAGACCGGCGCGCTAACCATAGGGCAGCGGGCGATTTTTTGTTGTTGTTGCTGTTTATGCCGCAAGTAGGATTTACAGAACGTGCTACATTAAATGCTAGAATGTGAAGCATTGACCGCGTGTGGTTATAGATAATCGTTAAGCCGTTTCCATCTCGCATTTTGTTAACGTGTATTGTCTCTTTTTTCCTTGTCATGTCTTTCCGGGGTGGCACAGCGATCATGGCATTCTGTCGCTCAGCACAAGGTCGCGCGTTCGATTCCCAACCTCGGCGGTCTCTGTTTGATGGAAAGAAAAAAAAAACACCAAAGAACTTTCATGTCCTAAATATTTATGTGCATTAATATATGCTTATATTCATGCGGAATCTAAGTGCATTTTAAGGGCACTCAGATTAATTAATCTGTATAGTAAAAATTACTTTGGAGCACACCACTGTGGCGTCTCTCGAATCTTGACAGTGTTGCTTTGAGATGGCAAAAGAAAAAAAAATCCATGAGTAGACCAAGAGTGAGATGCGCATTGGGCTGATTTTCGCGTTTCCCCGATAAGGAGGAGGAGGAAAAGAGGGAAGAAAGGCAGGGAGTTCAACCAGACGCACGTCCGGTTTGCTACCCTACACAGGGGGTAAAACGCTACACAACATTAACCCTACACGGGTTTATGCTGGTTGCTTTTGGAGGCGTAGTGGTAGTTGTTACGGGTGTTTTTCTCTCCACGCGATTTGTGCCATAATATATGCCGTTAATGCGGGACTTCGTTGTCGCCAGTCCCCTAGTGCGCTCGCGTTGCACAGCTGCCCGGACTTTCTGCGAGATTCTCGTGTCAGGATGGCTCGGCGGCATTACGAGCCATCGACACCACGACAACGGCGAGGAAGGCGACGGCGAGGAAGCTCGACGACGGCAGGACTTTATGCTACGACGGTGTGAGGACGGTGGCGAGACGATTGCGATGACGTGAAGAAGACGAAGCGACGACAGCGGCGATGAACCTTGCCGACGTCGTCGTTGAAATGGCGAATGCCACGCGACGAAGACATTGGCATAACGACCAAGATGCCATGCTGAAAACGGCGGCGTGATGACTATGCGATGGCGTTTCGGCGACGACGACTGTGGTGGGATAAGGGGTGCCCATGGGACCTTTAATATCTCTATAGGGCCCCTCTCAAGATGAGAACCGCTTGCCAGTATGCCGAGTTCTGGGCTGGGATTCTGCATAATACGTTTTTCGGTATAATACGTTCTTTTGTTCATTTCCTGGCCAGTGTGTGAACCGATGAACGATGAACGTACCACATCCGACCAATGTATTTCGGATGATACGTTTTATCTTCCGGTTCCCGTGAAGATCGTATCGACGAGATTCTACTGTATATGTCCCGCATACGAGGCGGGCGCTCGCCCATTACGCCACTGTTGCGGTTAATTATGCGGCAGTTATGCAGCATGCGGCGGTCGCGTTCTGATATGGGCGGAATGCAAAAAAAAAATGCCAGGGGCTTAGATTTAGGTGCACGTTAAAGAACCATGGGTGGGGAAAATAATCAGAAGCCCCCTCCTCTACGGCGCCGCTCGCAACTT
The DNA here is from genome assembly GCF_013339745.2 of Dermacentor silvarum. NCBI lineage: Eukaryota > Metazoa > Arthropoda > Arachnida > Ixodida > Ixodidae > Dermacentor > Dermacentor silvarum. Next base: position 192,594,293 of record NC_051156.1, on the reverse strand, counting down.
TTCATTTTTCATTTCACTTGTAATTCAGACATTTCACGAAATTCCCACGAAGAGATGCAAAAGGATATTCCAAAAGAACTTTTACTTGGGCAAGATAGTGCGTAGATTAGAAACAGGTCGTCAGGTGCGAGTGTTGCCAACGTGTGGTGTCTTTTTCTCATTGACAATGAACTCGTTCTAATGCAGTCCGACAAGGAAGGCGGGTTTTCTGGCTCCGCCTAGGAACGCCTTTAACGAAAAACACACCGCCCAAGCACTCCGTACAGATGGTTAACCAGCGAAGCTGAAACGTGCGGCCCCTTTGTTTAGCAGTGGGTTAATCCCGACGCTGTAATGAGGCGTTTCTCAATTATTGGTTACATGTTTGTGTTTCTGGTGGAACGCAAGCGCCAATGGCGGGCGGATGCTACTAACCACGACGCCGAGCTAACTCGAGATATCGAACGCATGCGACAACGGCGAGTCGAGGAGGCGGCGTTGCGGGCAGAGCAGCGTCAACGTGGCAATGGCGGGAACGCGTTCGCTAACGACGTCACTAACGGCGCTGCCAATGGCGCGCGCGCTTTGGTGCGACGTAGAGAATGACGTAACTGACGGCGCAGCCAATGGAGACGTTTAGCGAAACATAGGACGAACGGTTTTTCGTTTCGTCTAGCCATATACAGCTATCGCTGTAAAAGCACTAGAGGCAATAAACAAGAACTTGAAGCCCGTAAAAGCCAGCTTATCAAAAATTAAGAAAGCCGTGACTTCTTTCTGTGAAGGAATTGGCTGGGAAAGATTAGCTAGACAGATTAGAAAGAGCAAAAAAGGTTCTTTTACAGCTTTCTTCAGTGCCAAGACCCATAAGGTTGACGTCCCGTTTCGATCGATTATTAGCGAACGTGATACGTGGCAATATCAAGTTAGTAGTTTGGCGCGCTTCACTGTCTTCTCTGTTCTGTAACCCTTTTCACGAAATGTATCTCGTGCCACAATCAAGTACTATACCGAGGCAAAAGGAGTTTAACCTCCCTATACGGCGCACTTTCGGGACGTTAAGCTCCATGATCTTTTTTTCTTTTCTTTAGGTCGGTAAGCGCCATTGTTTAATTCAGAATCAGAGCAAGCAAGCAAGCATAGTGCGTGGGATGTGCAATACGTGTCTCAAGAAATCCCCAGCTTCTGGGAAATGACAGAAAGAATAATTTAATGCCGACAAAATGGGTCAACGGGATAAGCGCTTCTCTGGCCTGACATCACTCCACAATCGTGACATGGCGTCAAGCCCGTTACACACCTGCAGCGTCCCAGCCGAAGGAGTCGCAACCTGTTTCTGCCTCATGTTGCGCGTTTCGTCGCAACATGCTCAGGATCCCGGAAAGCGACATCGCGCGAGCACTGTCGAGCGAACAGCTGTTGCCGCAGCTGAGGCGCGCGCACTGTGCGGTGTGTGTCTATATATTTATACGTATAAATATCCTTTGGAGAAACAGAAGGCATGGGGAAGGGGTGGGGGGGAGGGCATTCGCGAGTCAGCGGCAACCTGTGTGTGCCTCGAAAAAAACCTGCAGGCCACAGTTCGCATTCGCGCAGACAATCAGCTCAGGTATGTCGCGCTGCAATCGGACACCACCGCGCCGCCGCTGCCGCGACATCCGACCACCACTACGTCAAAAAATGCGCGCAGACTCTCCCGTTCGCGACAGTTGTGCACGCTCGTTTAACTCAGCCGGTGGCTTTGTGGAACGGTTTTGCAACGACGGTTCCGTAGGTAGACGCGGTAGAGCTTGCGCATCGCAGTGCTCTAACGGGTATTAGACAGAAGTGTGTGTGTGTGTGTGGACGCGGCTGCTCGGATACACGCATATGCCCACTCTGAAGTGTATGCGATGGATACGCACGGCGGCAGAGTGGTACGTGGGGACAAATTTCAGTGTTTTGTTTCTGTGAATTAACTCGCATTCAGCGTTTTTTTAATTACCTTCATTTATTTTTAATTCATTCCTATATATACATCGTGGCTGTTTGTTCCTTTTCTCTGTTTATGTTTTTTACCTTGATGCTTTATTTCGTGAAAATGCGTGCTGGTGAAATCTTGTCTTTTTGTCTCTCTATTTTTGTCACTGACATAGCTATGTCAAAAAAAAAAAAAAGCCGGCAGATCCCACGCCCTGTGGGAATCGGTGTTATGAGAAGCAGTGCGCGGGGAGCCTACCAAGTTAACGAAACCGCCATGAGAGCACCGAGACGTAGGCGGCTATTTCATGACCAACATGACACGCATGTCATGACATTCATATCATGAGTCCTCAGGAGTCCCTTTAGGTACACCTAAGAGACCTTAAGGCGAAAGCCTTAGTCATGCTCATGACTATGACTTGAACCATCAAACTTTAGCCTTTTCCTTCACTTAGTACCACATCCGAACCCAAGCCATTTGTTTTTGTGTTTATCTTTTTTCGCTGAGTCATTGTCATTTTTGCCTAGACATGAGTAATGCTCATGACTATGACTTCTTCTAGAATCCTTTAGTCTTTCCTTCAATAGTACCCAAGTCCAAAACCATTTCAGTGTTTTTTGAGTGTTAATGTTTTTCGCTAGGTCATTCCCATGACCTACATGACACGCATGTCATGACATTTATGTCATGACCTATCATTTATGTTTGTCATGCACTCCTGTCATACTATGCCAATTCTGGTACCTACCAAGTTAACGAAACGACCTTGAGAGCACCAAGACGTAGGCGGCTAGATAGATAGATAGATAGATAGATAGATAGATAGATAGATAGATAGATAGATAGATAGATAGATAGATAGATAGATAGATAGATACTGTCAAAGTAACAAATGTTCGCCAAGAAATGCTTCGCATTTAATAGAGAGAGAGGTCATGAGTCTCATAACTTTCATACCCGAAAACACAACGTCACATTATATACTACGTAACCATGCTCACCGTGTGACGTTATCGGATGGGTCGTGTCTTCATCACCCCTCCCTCGCAAAAAATAATAATAAATAAATAAATAAATAAATAAATAAATAAATAAATAAATAAATAAATAAATAAATAAATAAATAAATACCATATTATTTCGTGCTGTATTCGCTGATATCGGCCACTTTCAGCCGCTACAGTATTCGTTGTCTCAAGCTTCCATCCGTTCTCCGTGTCTAAAATTTCTCTGTATTCAGACGTATTCAGCCGTCAGTGACCGCGACGTTGGGTACTCAAGCTAAAGATTAGGATGATCAGAACTACCATGCTGTGGCGAGTTGATTACGTTAAGTAATTTGTTACTGCGACAGCAGTGCATTCCATTACATCGTCGCCATATAGTTTCCGACGAAAATACATGGTTTTTATTAACAACACACACACGCGCGCACGCACACGCACCGCTATATATATATATATATATATATATATATATATATATATATATAACGGAGCGTAATCACGAGAAGTCGGCAACGGGTATCGCACAGTGTGGATGATCGATGAATGAGACCTTGTCCGCGAATACGCGGTTTCCAAAGAAGAGGAATTTTCGTTTCTCCAATTAACTGGCCGTCTATGAGGTTCATACTTGAGATGACTTATAGCATTGTTTTATTAGCCTACAAAGACGGTCATCCTGTCTTGGGGACATGCTTCAGCGAACTCCGAAGAAGGACTTTCAGCATCAATCGCAAAGCTATCGCGCAGCTCCGCTGCTTATTCGCTACTTGTATACGGAGCCGTCGAAAAAAAAAAAAAAAGCCGTCGTGATCGATCCTCCGCGCTATAACAGGCCGAATTTTGTGGGAAACACGTTCTCGCGAAGTTTATTGTTATATACAGGGTGTTTCAGCGAATACTTTCAAAAAATTTGAAAGATTGCCTGTGGCAGACAGCACAATTCTAGTTCATGAGCTGGTCTACTCGAAGAGGCGTACAGTACTTGTCAAACTGAAACGCATAATCGACTAAATAACGAAAATTCATTAATTAAGTTTTACAGCGAAGCTGTGAAAGGCTAGGTTCCCCAGGATCGTGTCCGCGTGTAGAAAAAAAACTATCATCAGCAGCATTAGCTTTGGCTTCATGTGCGTGGCGGTTTCCGGCAAGTTGTGCCTTAGCACAGGTGTCAAAACGGATGATGGATGGCCTATTATTATACCCCTCGCCACCACAGATGCCTCTTTCACAAGTGTCGCGATACTCGGCGATGGCACCTCCCACCAATCGTTGTGCCCCTTTGTCTCGTGACGTAGAGATCGCGCTAGCGCTGTTATCAGCAGTTGCCCTTCGGACTCGCTATGGGACGGACGCTCGTTTAACCACAGCTTTCAGGATCCTGACGTCAGGATCCTGATGATGCCGTGCAGTGTGCCGCGGCGATGAACGCTAGGGCTCGTACGCTACTCTATGACGATGGGGCGGACTTGGCGCAGCAAACGCACTACTTGGCCATCGCGCCGGGCGAAAACAAGACGTCGGTGTCCTTGCTCTGTGACGAACATGCCGAAGACGCTCAATATAGCCAATAGTGATAATATATGAACTCATTATATCAATATTCTCTATAGCAGACCCACCACAGTCACTGCTTTGCTGGCTTCCATCTTCACAGTAGTGGAAGGGCTCTGAATTTTGAACTAATTACTTTACGGCCCATATTGCCATTTACAAATTCTAGCCGTGGAGTTCGCAAGGCGGATCGATCGACTTGGAATGAATTCTCAGGATGACACCAGTTTCGAGATATTGTTACGAAGAGGAATGAACTGGAACGCCAATGCATTTCTCCGCAAAGTTCGGGAATTAATTAGTAATTAGTTAAAACTTAATTAGTGATTTTTGTTAATTATTTGAATATGCATTTCAGTTGTTTATGTAAGTAATGTCAGCCTCTTCGAGTCGACCAGCTCATCAACTAGAATTGTGCTATCTGCCACAGGCAACCTATAAAAATTTTGCAAGTGTTCGCTGAAATAACCCGTATACGTCGGCTCATGCTCCTCTCTCTGTAAGCTTTATGCCATATTTCTTTTTTTTTCTTTTTCATTTCTTCTTCTCGCACGTGGCGTTCCGGTGCTGCCCCAAGTGTGACCGGGTGCACTACATGAATGCGAGCCTGCAGTGCGGTTTCGTGTCCAGCACCGAAGAATGCCATTCGGACGAACAGTACCTGGCCTACACCACGTTCGTGTACTGCGCCTTCGGGTCGGGGCAGACCGTGCCGGGGCTCGTCGTACTCGTGAGTAAAATTTGTCGCAATTTGCCCAATCATCGTCATTATCATCATCATCTTCTTCTTCATCATAATCAGCCTATTTTTCATGTCCACTGCAGGAGAAAGGCCTCTTCCCAGCGGTCTCCAATTACCCCTATCTTGAGCTTGCTGATTTTCCAAGTGGCGTTTGTGAATTTCTCAATTTCATGCCGTCCTCGACTAAGCTTCTCTTGTCTTGGCACCCGTTCTGTAAATCTAATGGACCACCGGTTATCTGCCCTACGCATTACATGGCTAGTCCAGTTAAATTTTATTTTTCTCGTAATGTCAACTAGAATATCGGACGTCCCCGTTTGCTCTCTGATCCACAACACTCTCTTCCATTCTCTTAACTATTAAATTCTTGTAAAAGGTAGAAATAATTTTTGCGAGGGCCGACTTGAATTAAATTTGATGCATTTGAGAGAATAAATTGATTTTTAGTGACTGTAACTGGCAGAATTTTGATTTCGGACGTGGAATTAAAAAGAAACTGAAAATTCCCGAAAATTTGTACGTTTAGCACGAAACTGAAGCACGTAGTTTACAGACTTGTAACTCTGCACAAAAAAAAAAGAAAAAAAAAACAAACGGATGTCGCAGTTCTGTGAGCTGCATGAAGCGCGCAAATTTGATACATAAATTTTACAACTTACGCGAAATCGTTACAATGGTTACGAAGATTTTTGCAATAGTCCTGACCACAGATCAGTGGTGTGTTCCAGAGCGGTCTGTAATACATCAATTTCTTTCCTATTCAGGTGTCTCAATATAGGTGCACCAGTTTACAGAATTGTAATATCGTTTCTTAAATTATTATTATTACCGAGTTAGAGAGTTTTTAACGTGAGTCCCGCCATTTTTTATTTTTTTTTATGTTTGAATTTTCTTTTTTTTTATGTTTGTAGCAAGGGCCATCCGCTCAGCTCGTTGGATCAGTCGTATAGCTGATATTCCAGGGCCGGGATAGACAGCAGCGCCTCCCGTTCGTTCCATGTGCCGTTTGTTTCGTGTCCTTCTCCTTGTTCTGCACACTCCCACGTGATCTGAAAGAATGTTGGTGTTGCTCCACACCGCGGTCATATGTCTCTGTATGCAGTGGGGTAGATCAGGTGGAGTGTGTGCAGATTTATGTAGGTGTTTGTCTGTAATCTTCGCAACACGGTTGCCTCCGCAGCGCTGAGTTAGCCGTGCGGGGGTGGATAGATTTTTATATTTTCTCTTAAAGTATTCCAGAATTGTTGCAAAGCAAGGGTCTAGGGTTGTAGGGTGCTCTATTGCAGAAACAAAAAAAGACTGATTTTGCGGACCGTTTCGAAGCGGATGTTTGGTTATAACCGTGTATTAAAAAATAAAAATGAATCACCGAAAATCACAAGACGAAGAAGAAAAGCTTATTCATAAAGTTCACAGCTCCTCTACGTCGACAGAAAGGTCCGGCATCGAAATTTCGTGAACAACACATTTTAAAACGGTTGAAGTGGGGAGCGCTGATAAAATATTATTCACTCTATATCATGATTTTTCGTGCTCACTGTATAGCGACAGTTCCGGCTTGATGCCTCAAACATAGCTTACGGACGTTTATTGCCCAATTACTCGCGTTCATGTGTACCACGTGACACCTGCGGTTGAAAAGATGGGGCCGCCATGGCCGTGATTGGAGCTGGCTAACACTACCTGGGCTAGGTTTTGGGTTGAGAACGCGAATCTCCCAGACTGCTTTTTTTCAATTCTTTAAAAGGCCCAAGTCCTGTTCCCGATAGTCACTAGAATACGTCATATTCTGCCCAATGCAACAAAACATTCAACTAGAGTACGTTCAGATGTGTTCTATATGGAAGCATTACTGCGTTTGAGGCCATTTCTGGTGCAGTTATTACTGCCGAACGTCTACCAAAACCCTAAACATCTGCACATAAAATTTTCACTGGAGTTTGTTATATTATTTGAAATGTAAGGAAATTCGATTGAAATACTCGTACGTTAAAATTTTCTCTAGCAGTAGTAGTAGTAGTTGCAGTTGTAGTAGTAGGAGTATTAGCAGTAGTACTAGTAGTAGTAGTAGTAGTAGTAGTAGTAGTAGTAGTAGTAGTAGTAGTAGTAGTAGTAGTAGTAGTAGTAGTAGTAGTAGTAGTAGTAGCAGTAGTAGTAGTAGTAGCAGTAGTAGTAGAAGTAGTAGTAGTAGTAGTTGAAAAAAATTATTATTTCTCTATGTCAGACGACATTTCTGTGCGTTTGAAGCCATTTCTGGTAAAGTGCTTACATCTAGTGTCGCTTTTGCAAACACCGCTAAATGTACGCAGCACGCCGCACAGGCAAAACACGTGATTGGCGAGTGGCTGGCCAGGTGAACTTTCAATTGAAGAGTCGCTCTCATATTTTTTATGGCACAAGCGCATGCCGACCGCTTGACTGTGTGTACGTGGGTGTCACTCAAGTGACAGAAAACGAGACCGTGGCCGTTGGCTCCGCTAATTGGATGTCACGTGTTATATGGATCTCGATGCGGCGCACACCTGAAAACAGCCATGACGTCACTGGAATGTATCGCATCGCGCACGGCGCCCACTTCGACCCCGAGCGAGTTACAAAAAAATCATTAAAAAAAGAAGCAGTGTTATGCGAGTGTAGCCGGCGCAGGTGTCTCCAGCGGCGATCGTCGGATCGAGCTAATACGAAGAGGTGGCTAATACGAACAAACGTTAGGGCAATCAAAACCCAGCGAGCGAATACGACGCGTAAAGTGTAACGGTAATGCCCTTTGGGCTTCGTTTAGGGCGTGACAGAGCAGGATGATGGAATATATAGTTGGTCATGTACGAAGTACTTGGCGTCTTGCGCGAACGCGAGCTCTTGCAATGCGTTCTTGTTACTGCTGTATAGCTGTGGATAGCGTGCAACTAGGTACTTGCGCTGCGAAGCTGCCGACCGCGCGGAGTATCGCGCGTTACCCGGAAGGGCACGCTTAATAAACGTGCGAGGTCCCATTAGTAGTTTGGGCATAATTGGAAACAAACAGACGAGCGTGCTGCCGACGGTCGTGTGTGGAAGGTGTTACACCGACGCACAGCCGACCTCAGAAGTTTTCGTCGCATGGAAAGTGAGAATAAGTTAAATTTTTTTCTCCTCGCAACTGCACCACAGAGAGTGAAATGTGATGATTGTACGGAGAAGTGTCAGCTCTACATTTCGGTTCGGGGATGTGTGCCCAGGCTGCAACGAAATTTAGATTTTACTAATCTACTAATCTTACTAAATCCGTAAGCAAAAAAATAAAGAAAGAAAAGAAAGAAAAATGGAAGGGGGAAAGAAAAGTGCTGAAGTCGTGACGTGAACGTCACGTGGTTCCGCGGCTCAGAAATCATGGAGGAAGTTAGAAGACGAGGATGAAGCTGGACGTCAGGCAACTATGGCCTCAGCGAGGAATCGTCCCTCCGAGGCCTATGCTATACCTGCATGTTCACTCTTGGGAAATGCGCCCTCCAAGGTGGCCACTGTCACTCCTCCTTCCGCCTCTCGATGAGGCGCTCGCGGTCGAATCGCGCGGCATCCTCAAAATAACTGACGCCCGCTAATGAGCCATCATCATCATCAGCCTATTTTTATGTCCACTGCAGGATGAAGGCGTCTCCCTGCGATCTCCAATTACCGCTGTCTTGCGCTAGCTGCAAGATTCCAACTTGCGCCTGCAAATTTCCTAACTTCATCACCCTACCGATAGTTTTCTGCCGTCCACGACTGCGCTTCCCTTCTCTTGGTATCGATCATCCAAGTCTACGTAAATGGCACGGCCTTACCGCAAGTGAACCACATGCGAATCCTCGGTCTTCACGTCCAAACAGGCCAATACAACACCACCACGCTCGACCGGCTGACCGTTGCGGTCACACAGGTCTCATCGCACTCCTGTCTGCCCACCGGCAAGGCATGCGGGAAAAGGAATTTCTCCAACTCATTCACGCCTTCGTGATATCGCGCATCACCTACGCCCTACCGTACCTCCGCCTTTTACGCACCGAAAAAGACAGAGTCGAACGACTCATTCGCAAGGTCTACAAGCTAGCTCTAGGCCTTGCCCCCACCACGACACATCTCCTAAGCCTCGGTCTTCACAACACCCTCGACGAATTGATTGAGGCACATCGCACTGCCCAAATACAACGTCTTCGCGGAAGCAAGACCGGCCGGTGGATCCTCGATCGCATCGGCCTCACTGCATTGCCCCCTGGCCGAGACCCGATCTGCCTACCTCCTCCGATACGACAACGCTTTGTAGTTAAACCACCAGCGAAAAACATGCTGGTCGGCCACTACCACGGGCGTCGACAGGCGAGGGCGCAGGCCCTGCACGAGACCTACGCTTCAAGCACAGAGGCAGCATACGTAGATGCGGCCCGTTACACTTCGCAGTCAAAAGCGTACGCATGTATCCAGACATGTACACTACGAACAGATGCACATCCTGTGGCGAGGTTGCCACACTTAATCACATGTTATGGGGATGTCAGGACATAACAAACAATTAGGGCAGTGCCGACACCTCCGTCTCTTCCACCGCCAGCCTCCGCTCGCGTTGGAAGACCGCACTGCTCAGCTCGAACCTGACAGTACAGCTCTGGGCCGTCCAGCGAGCCGAGGAAGCCGCTTCGAGACAAGGTCTCGGAACCGCGTCCGCGGTGGGTGCCCAGACCCACTAAAAATACGCCGGACTCAAATCTTATCGATTTGATAATAAAGTTTACGTTCTTCTTCACCGTTATGGCTATCCGCACTCCCTCGGACACGACCACTGCCTTACACATCGCCGGCTCCGTCCGCGCCCTAAACCCCGCCGAAGCCGAAGAAGCGGCTATCGCGCTTGCGGCATCTGCCGGTTACACTACAATACTTAGCGATTCGAAAACCGCCATATTTCACTTTGCACCGTCACCCCTGGCACCCTACGCCTTCTTCAACCCCTCGCTCGTCAGTCTGACGACGAGGACACCCCACTCATCTCGCTAGTTTGGGTCCCTGCACACGCGGGCAACCCGGGAAACGAGGCCGCCCACCGGCAAGCTCGAGGATTCGTCAACCGAGCAGCGGGCAGTGCCACGGATCCCGAGGAGGGCCCCGGCGAGCCTCTCTCCTCGTATCACGAAATCGCGCAACACTACCGCCTCGCTCGCCAAACGAAACCGCCACCGCACCCCAAACTCACGAAACCCCAGCAAATCGTTTGGCGCCGCCTCCGGACGCATTCGTTCCTTTGCCCGCAAATATACAGTCACATATACCCCGACCTCTTTAGCCCACACTGTTCGCAGTGCGGCACGACCGCCACCCTTGCCCACATACTCTGGGACTGCAGCGGGGACCCACCCCCGCCTGATCTCCTGACCACTCCCTCGCCCGAAGCGTGGGATAACGTGCTCCGAAACTCTAGCCTCGACGTGCAACTCCGGGCCATTCAACGAGCCGAGGAGGTGGCGGCCAGGCACCGCCTGACCACCATCCCTCAGTGAAATTTATTTTCACTTAAATAAAGTTGTTTCTCTCTCTCTCTTGGTATCCATTCTGTAACTCTAATGGTCCACCCGTTATCCGTCCTACGCATTACATGGCCTGCCCATTTTTTCTCTCTGAATGTCGATTAGAATACGCGGCTATCCCCGTTTGTTCTCTTATCCACACCGTTCTCTTCCTGTCTCTTAACGTTAGGCCTAACATGTTTCGTTCCATAGCTCTTTGTGCGCTCCTTAACTTGTTCTCGAGCTTCTTTGTTAACCTCCAAGTTTCTGCTCCATATGTTAGCACCGGTAGAATGCAATGATTGTACACTTTTCAACGACAGTGGTAAGCTCCGAGTCAGGATTTGGCAATGCCTGCCGTACGCACTCCAACCCAATTATATTGTTCTCTAAATTTCCTGCTCATGATCGGGGTCCCCTGTGATTAATTGACCTAGATAACGAACCATAGGATGCTTCAAAACTTTCTTTGCGAGGTTTTCTTTTCTTTCTTTTGCTTTCTTTTGTTTTTGCCAGTAATCCGTAATTGTTGCTTCTCCCGTCGCACTTCACTGCTTCCACGTTGGAGGTCATCTAGGAGATTGAATATGGCTGCGGCAGTGAAAGACCGGTGGCGTTGTTCATCAACGCCGCCTGCTTTGAGGCCCCGAAGCGACCGTATGACCATGGAGTCGGTGATAACGTAAAGGCGGCATCCTGTGTTCAAGCGTCACAAGAACTGCTAACAGACCCTTAGTACTTGTGAGGAGTGGCTTATGGAGCTTTCGCTTCGATGTACCAGTTGTTCTCACTATAGGCATACGTACATCTGCGAAAGATGTCTGTCTAATCATGTCTGCGTTCGGATTCTCCGCACTGTCCTGGTTCACCAACTATACCGCAGCACAAACACGGGTGAATGCGAGCAAGTGCATATCTCGCGCTTTTATTGCGATAGCAATTATATGGACACTCCAAAGCAGATTTCTGCCGTCGGCGTCGCCGTCGTCGTCGCCGTCGCCGTCGCCGTGAGGTTCCGTATGACGTCAGTGGAGATGAAATCGTCGCCGCGCGCCGAACGCTGTATGTGCGAGTGAAAGGGCGCGAGGGACGCGCGCTTTCCCGGGGAGTGAACACACGGCGAAGAAAAAACGCGCGTTCTGCGCCGTGCTCCCTTAAGGGCTGCAAAAGTCTCTTTCCTCCTTTACAATCACCATATATGTAGAACAAACGCGCCTTTTTCCGACGCGCGAAAGGTCGTGGGGGGGAGGGGGGGGAGGGAGAGGGAAGGGAGGCGACGTTTAGCTGCGGCATCAAGTGCTTATTTATATCAGAGTCTCCGGCAACAGTCACCAACGCCGTACGCATTTTGTGCGAACGCGGGCAAAACGCCGACGGCGTCGACATTAGTTCTGCGTGTTGCCGGTGCTGCTGCATGTCCAAGTTTATACAGCTGATAAAGCTACTATCATTACTCCGTATAGCTCTCTACAAATTTGCTATCGCAATTGATGCTTCGCCTTTCAGGTGAAACTGCGACAACTTTTTTTCGAAAGAGGTTAAATAATTGCAAGGGACGCTTATTTGTAATCATTGTGTATCCACGGAATTCATTCTGTTTACGAAAAGTTCAGTTCAACAAAAACACTCTTAGAAATACATGTGCACTCGTTTTCAGGTATAAGAAAATATGAAAAAAAGTTGTCGCAGTTTCACCTGAAAGGCGAAGCATCAATTGCGATAGCAAACTTGTAGAGAGCTATACGGAGTAATGATAGTAGCTTTATCAGGTGTATAAACTTGGACATGCAGCAGCACCGGCAACACGCACAACTGTTGTCGACGCCGTCGGCGTTTTGCCCGCGTTCGCTCAAAATGCGTGCGGCGTTGGTGACTGTTGCCGGAGCCTCTGATATAAATAAGCATTTGGTGCCGCAGCTAAACGCCGCCTCCCTTCCCTCCCCCTCCCCCCTCCCCCACGGACTCTCGCGCATCGGAAGAAGGCGCGTTTGCTCTACATATATGGTGATTGTAAAGGAGGAAAGAGACGCCTACTTCTGCAGCCCTTAAGCGAGCACGGCGCAGAACGCGCGTTTGTTCTCCGCCGTGCGTTCACTCCCCGTGAAAGCGCGCGCCCCTCGCGCCCTTTCACTCGCACATACAGCGTTCGGCGCGCGGCGACGATTTCATCTTCATTGACGTCATACGGAACCTCACGGCGACGGCGACGGCATAAATCTGCTTTTGAGGGTCCATATAATTGCTATCGCAATAATACTAACGTTAATGGCACATACCCTCAATAGGGCACGTTATGCAGGCGCGGCAGCGAGACCATATATTGCCAATGGAGCCATATTTTTACAGACTGCTAACATACGGTATCTTGAAAAGCCCCCGAACTTGTTCTGGTTAGTCAGCAAATTTTATATTCATATCTAATTTGCATTATGAACAACCTTAATATAAACATTTACAGATAATAATTTTTTAAGATTCCTTCACATCCTTTAATATAACAACTACACAAAGCAAGACAAATATACCTGAAACTATATGTTTCGATGCAAAACGTCTATCAGTATGGACAGCATAGGGGGTTCGCTTGCTAAAACGTGGCGGTCCCACTCCGGCGGCACGCGCCCCCCCGTTTTCAGTACTTTTGGAGCAACCGTGGCGGCTCTTCTACTTAGGATATAAAGTTGTCGTATATATCATAAACAGCTTAATTCTTGTAAATTCCAACTATATGTAATATAAAGAAATTGATTAATGTGATTTAGAAATAAGTGTTCAAGAACAAGCATGAGATACATGGTTTTGGCGAACTGTGTCTAGTTGTGACCATATTTAGAAGAGACTACCGCATTTACTGCATTGCGGCTTGCTGTGTAGCTTTAGGACATATTTATCTGTTTCCTAGACGCACCAAAATAATTTTTACTTTTTGCATAATTTGCTTTTGAAGATTGTCAAATATCGCAAACTTCTGTTGCAAACAGCCCGGTAACTATACGCTCAAGGAAGCTAAATTTTGGATAAATTAGAGTTCAAAGAATTTCCATTTTGGAAGCAAAATTTCATTCATGTACCTTGATTAGTTTTCAACCGCAGTTTGTAGCTTTAGTACCTTCCCGCGAAAGAAAATAGGCAAAAGTAAAACCAGAATTCTAAATATCGCTTAATTTCGGCCGCATTATTAGGAAAACTTTCCCTTCAGGGCCGCAGAATGTTGTCCGCGAGTATAGTAATATATACTATTGGCACGCATACTTCCTTATTGTAGCGTGAGCTACACTGGCCGAGGTTGAGCCGTTTCGCGTGGCTCCTGGAGAGTCGTGCTGCGCATGCGCGAGGAGCTCGCCGTTTGCGCTGGGCGTTTGATTGTTTGCGCTGGGCGTTTTCCAGTGTGGTATATGGAGAAGGAGAGCGAAATTGCTGCTCAGCGGCGCAGAAGAGCGGAGACGCTTAACTCATCGGATCCCGAAGTAGTTGCCTGGCAATTAGAAGTTGAGCGTAGGAAGAACGAACATAAGAAGGCTAAACGTGCTGCGGAGACACCGGAGCAAAGGGAGGAACGTCTAGCAAAGCGGCGTAGCTAGGAGGCTGAGCGACGTGCCCGACCATCTCAGCAGCAGCAACAACAAGACGCCGTCGATGACGTCAAGGCTCGCCGATTGACTGACTATACGGTGAAACTTAGCGAAAGCGCCAGTGCGACTCGGACCTTCGAGACGGACTTCGTAAACAATCCGTTTGGATATGTGTGCGACGTGTGTGAAAGACTGTGGCACATGAAAGACTTGACGCCGGTAAGTAGTGCCATGCGTGAAACATCCAGTTTAGCGGCGCCGCCTGAGTGGGGTGAAATCGTGGCGCGGGTTTGTACAACGTGCAAGAACTTTCTCGTTAAGCAGAATATGAGTATCGTTACCCGCCCATGCCACCAAGTCTACCGGTTCTGAACGATGTGGCCGAACGTTTACTTTCGCCACGGATTCCCTTCGTTCAGATCCGTCGTGTTCTTTTTGCCAGAGTTTGATGTTGCCACGGGATCACAAGCTGTCACAATGCCCGAGTTTAGCATGGTTGCTTATGCCAGTCGTGTTGACGTTACCAGAAGCTCTGGAGTCTGTATCTATGTGAGGAATGGGATTGCTGCCAGTGAACTGCCAAACGTAGCGGTGCCCAAGGGTGAAGCCTGCGCCGTTCAGCTTGACGAAAGTGGTGTAGTCATCGAAGCCGTGTACGTGTCGCCGAACAATTCAGTTAAAGACACTATAGACGTAGTGGCTACGTCTATACCTAGTCGTGCGGCAAGTGAACTGTGTGTGGTGGCTGGTGACTTCAATCGTGCTCCAGACTCTCTTGGTGTTCCTTTGAAGGACACGTTTAACCTGGACTTAGCCAGTGTTCCAACTGTACTGACGACCCAATGGGGAACCACCATTGAGCTTGTGTATCACAGACAGACAATCAATTCAATAAATACTTCGTTGGGGCCATAGAGACGGCAGCTTGTTACTACACTGACCACCGAGCCGTCTTTGTGGCAATAGAGAAGCAACCAGACGTTGAGCAATATATATATATATATATATATATATATATATATATATATATATATATATATATATATATATGCGTCACATAATGCGTATACCGTGTGCGTGTCATTGAAGCAGCAGTAAGCGTGATAATCAAGCTAACCCTAGACAACCAGGAAAGCTAAGAATAACCAGCTGAACTTTCGCTCACGCTACGTATCTCCTGGCATAGCCCGAGCTAAGCCACTGCTTTCTTTTTTTTTTTATCCGATGACCGCATTTTACCGGCTAACAAAAGTTAAAGGTTATCGCTCAACGCAGGACGCGTAGCGGTGTGCGAATATTCGAAACTTTCGAATAACGAATCGAATAGTGTCTTATTTAAAGAGACACGGTTGTTGGTGGATGCGAAACGGTAGATTCGCCCTGCGAACACGAGCACGTTCACGGTCCCGCTCCCGCTGCCATTCCTTCAACGCCGCAACGGCGAGTGCGGAGCGGGTGAGGAGGAGAACCTGTCAAGCGGCTGTGGGCAGGAGGGTTTCCGGCCGCAAGCGGCGGGTGAGGAGGACTTGGTTTTGCCCGTACGACGACAGCCACACCGACGGCGCGAGTCAGGCATTACAAGCTTCGCTTGAATAATAATAATAATAATAATAATAATAATAATAATAATAATAATAATAATAATAATAATAATAATAATAATAATAATAATAAACGCTTGCCTGGTGAGGGCCCGTTTCCCAAGAGCCTTCACTTCATATTTTTGATTAGGTTTCAAGATTGTCACGTGCGCTCCCTCCTAGTATTTTTTCTTTCCTGCGCGTCCAAAATGCAGAAAATTCAGGAGGAAATTACTATTATAATTTTTTTTCGGTGGGGGGGGGGGGGGGCACAAAAAAAGTAATGAGGCAAGGGTATAAATAGCCCGCCTTCTCGCACCACGACGCCAGAACCTTTAGTCGTGCTTCTATCTAGTCTACTACCAATCTATATTAAACAATTCGTGCGATAGAACGTCCCCTGTCCGGCGCTGTAGAACGGTACCAGAGTAATTTCCTGCGGGGACTTCGGGTATACCAAGCAACATGGAGTTTTCAACAAGACTCACTAGAGGGGCGCTGGGATCGTTGAGCTACCGCTCGAATGATGAGTAGAACATCTATTTATCTAATCTTCATGCCTGGTAGCTTCGTACGTTCTTGTGACGTTATTTATGAAGCTTTATTTTTTAAATTTCGAAGCAATCGCTGTTTTCTAAACACAGCAAGTCGATTGATATCTGCGCACATGTAAAAATCACTGCGGATTGTGGCATTGATAACGTCAATGTGTTCCAACTGATCGATTTGCGAAGTCGCAAAGAAAAAGGAGAGACCATTTGAAGCCAGGAGGACTGAAGTTTAGCCAGATTCATGTATGCTGCTCATCATACCTCCGAGGTGACTGAAGCGCCATGCTTGTGGTTCCTGTAGAGAAAGAGTGAGAGAGAGAGAGAGAGAAAGCACTTTATTTGCACCCGTCAGAGAGTATGGGTGATCGGGGTGAGACGCAGCTCTCCCTTTCCCCGTCTACCTCCCCCCTAGACGTCGGCCGGAATCAGTTGGCTTCCGGCGGTGGCCTGGGCTTGACAGATGGCTTGTTTTTGGGCTTGTTCTTCCTGGCTATGGGGGGACGGTTCCCATGACTCTTTGTTTCCATGTAGTAATTTTCGTACGAAACTCTGTGGCCGAGCAGATAAGACTTAGCGTCAGCGAATAACCGATAAGCCAGAACATATGCACAAACGAAGCGAAGGTGGCGACACCGTCTTCACATTCCCGCACTAGGTCTCTGTGACGTCACGGGTCCGAAGAGATAATCTGCTCGAGGCTAATGAATTACTGAGCAATAAAGTATCGCGTTGTATCGAAGTGGGAGCGAACACTAAATCTATCACTTTTTTGATAGCTTGCGCGCAAAAGTATGCAAAAGTATGGCAAAGCGTATTTCCGGTTTTGTGAACGGCGCCAGACACGCGATGGTAAAAATGCCTTGAAATCACCGACGTCACACTGACGCCAAAGCAGAGGCGGTTTGGGCGCCACATTCAAACATGGAAGTTTGTCTTTCATTTTTCCTAAGAAACGATAGGCCTCTTTTTCAGCAGAAAATAGCAAAAAAAAATGTTTGAAAGAACACGCTACAGCACGAATTCGTAAAACATTGTGCTATTGCGCTTTGGTGGGCTTTTTTTACATTGTAGACCTCTAGATAAGGTTGGCGGTAAACTTGAGAAAACTATTCAGAGTTAAGAGGAAGCTAAATACAGCAGAACGGATAAATTAATCGGATTTCTCGGTAACCACGGCGCCGATTTTTATCAGATTTGTTGCGTGAAAAAGAAGCTAAAATCTAGCGACTGTAGCAAGCGGATCTTTTTTTTTTTTATTAGGCTGTCAATTTGTTCACAAAAATTCTTGATAGTTTCAAAATTCAAGAACAATACTGAACTATCAAGTTTACAACACTATAGCTCAGCACTGAAAAAATACGTTAACGCACTGCTGTCAACAGCACCTAACAATAAATCTGAAGCGGACAAAGTTGAGGCATCCTACACCTCTCGCAAGTATAGGAATAAACTGTTACACGAATTTTGCAAAACCTGCGTAAACAAAGCAACAATTTATCGTAAGCTACAAATATTCACATTAAATTTGTCCGCCTTAAATGCTGTAACAAATGAAGTTTACATAACTGCTATATCTCTTTTTGTCATGAGTTTGTAAACTTCGTGCCCCAGTTTGTTTTTTAACTTACGAATATGTTGGGGAATTTTGGCAAGACATTCCAGGTCCTAAATCAAAGTTATGCTTCCTAGAATCACTACAACCTAACTTCTTTATCTGAAATGCAACGCATTTAATTCGCATCGGTGTAGCGCAGTTGTCTCGCAACAGCATTTTCGCTGCGCTTAATTTGCATGTATTTGAATAGCGAAATAGAACTTGGCTTGCTGGGCTGAGCATATCACCTGCTGGGCTTGAGACTGAGTGTATTCAGCGTTAAAAGTGAAACAATGTTAAACGTTTCATCGAAACCTTGAAGGTGTACCACGTTTACCGCTTATCTCTAACTTTTTTTTTCTCCGTCTATCCAGGCATTGGGCCTCCTCATCATGTTCGTGGGCCTGGGGATCACGGCTGACGACTTGTGAGTTTACGAACACTATACGCTGTGCCACCAGTGCTAAATCCTTTCCTTTTTTTTTATGCTCGATGCATTGTTCGCAATCTTGCGTGTGCAAATTGTGTGACTCTCGCTGAATCTCGTCCCATTTGGACTTTTCCTAAGCGACGTTGGAGGATGTCAAGGTCGTTTCACAGTCGCCGAGTGGAGCAGTATAATAGGTCCTTCATATAAGAGGAGAATTGCGCGTTCTGAACGTGAAATAATCTAGCTAGGCCGTAAATTGTACGTAAAGAGAAGAAGAAGAAGATTGCGCCAAGTTTACGAGAACATTCGTGCATTTATATTTGGAGATATAATAAAGAACCCTGCGTGGTCAAGATTGACCAGGAGCACCCCGCTAAGACCTCTCTCAAAGCCCTGCGCTTGCTCTGAGATGTTAAACGTCATCAATAAATCATACGCTATGCGTCGTCCACTGCGTCATGCCCGGCCTTTCCACGTAGCATTGCCTCTTGCGTAATCTTCTGGATACGTGCACCGTTGCGCAGGGTCATATAGGGTACTGGCTACGAAGTTTTTAATCTCTTAGTTATGCATTTAGAGGCTACTGCAATGCATTCGTCGGCGGCTGTCGTGAAGCTGGTCATGCCAGCGTCCTTTACTGAGGTGTTCCAGCCATACGACGTTGGCATCGTCAGTTGATCCATCAGTTCATTCGCTGAAAAACGGAAAAGGACACACCAGGCAATAACGATGCAGCGTGACGGAGTTCCTTTCTTGAGCCTGTCGATCACTGCTCCGAACCGAGTCTTCGGTAAGGCAGCCCGTATGTATAACACGAAAACGTAGGGGAGGAGGAATTGCAGTGAGGGTAGTTGAGCCTTTGCCCAAGCTGGCTACCCTGCGCGCGGGGAATGGAAGGGGATACTGTCCAGTAGCTTTGGCCAAGACACTTGAGGCTTTGCTATCGACACGCTGTTCCTTGTGTAGTGCGCATGAATTACCATCTTTTCTCTACTGCAGCTGCGATTGTGAACGGTACGTAATATTTGTTCCAGAAAATTAGGGTAGTTTGCATTATTCCTTACTTGTTGTTTTAGTTTTGCGCATTATGAGATCTCACGTCGTAAAAACGCCAAAGTTTGTTGAGGACAGATAGCAAGGGCTTCTGGGGCCATGTTTAAGCTTTCTTGACCTTGTATAACTTGAATAGTAGCTTACACTTGACTGCAGGCAGTGCGTACATAAAAATAGGACATTTTCAAATTAGCATTCACTTGTCTGTGTTCAGGCTATGAGAGCTCGCAAAGTTCGACGAGCGGAAGAACCATTATGCAATAATATACGTATGCAGAATATATAGAGTATAGTTCTATGTATTTCCATGTCAGCGGGAACGCGCCTTTAAGGTTGCAAGTCGGGATATTAGGATTTGACTCTTGGCTGCAGACACGTAATAGCCAACGTAAAGACGGATGACCGAGTAAAGAAGAAAGGCTCGGCACGGTGCGTTGAACTTTCATCTTCTCCTCGTGGCATTTTCGCACGTCCCGTCTCATGATTTAATTTAACAATGACGCTTTAGAATGCCATCGATTTCTCGGGCGTTCTTTGACGTGTCTATTTTATGAAGAGGATGTTCTTTCTCTCTCTCTCTTTCTTCACAGCTTGACGCCGTCGCTCATCGTGATATCGGACTCGTTGCACCTGTCTCAGAATATTGCTGTATCCTTTTCTGTGTGTTTTTTTATTTTGTTTTATTTTTGCATCCTTCTGTTCTATTGTCGTGGACTTTTGATTTCACCTCCGTTCAGGTCGTCTTTTGGACACACTGGGTACAAATTCAGTGCAAATACGTACAGCCTCTGTCGAAAGAAACGAAGCCACGTAGCACGTGACCGCAGCCTGCGGGGTCGACAACGGGCGACCAATGTAGAACGCAACCCAAGTGCCTGGCTTCTTAGTCAACAACAGATACTCGGCCCCTATGGGGGACGAGGGGGGGGGGGGGGGGGTAATCTGGACGCTGTCAAGTTCCGCCATATTATCCCGTTAGCCATATTCTCAGTTTTGATTGGCTCACAGGGCTGCCACGCGGATTCTCTCTGATTGGCTCAAAACGCCAAGATGGCGGAATTCGACTATACACGTCGGGAATTTCAGAGCCTCCAGGATGGCACCACAGCTGCTTGCATTGCGACTGTGTCCCGGAAGACTGAAGATGCCACCAAAGAATTGAAAGTGGAGCTACGTTGAAGCCAGTTGTACCGATTTATTACAACCGCTTGGTGACAGACAAGGATTGTTATTCCGGGGCATTAGCGAATTCCGCCATCACTGTCGAATTCGCCATCTTGTCATTTCTGATTGGCTCACAAGGCGACTACGCGCTCTCCTATTGGGCCAAAACGCCAACATGGCGGTATTCGGCAACGTGGCGGAATTTGACATTGTTTTGAATAGCACCGAATGGAGAAGTTCCCAGAGGGACTGCAGTGGTTCTTTCACGATGTTGAATTGCACGCTTTTCTTTTACTTGTCTGATTATGCGATGCGGCAACTCACCTGCATAATTTAAAGAAATGACCGCTGTGCTGAGTATACTGTGAGATCTGTAATCGATCGCCAGTTATACTCGCACCACTCGAAAGCTCTAGAGAGTAAGGCGAACCTTCGAACTCACATCTAAGAGCTCTTCATAGCGCCAGACATTCCACGGGATCGGTACGATGCGTCCGCGTCAATCGGCAATGGTCATATATTCCTAGTGGCTTCATTTCTATTGACAAAGGCTGTGACAGTACGCTCGCAATGTCGCATATTATTTTTGCAGAAGAGGGATAAATGCATACAGCATTCAAATATGTTCATCTGCTGACCGTTGTTTCTTGGGTTCCAAAGCTTGACTGGCGATCGGAGATGTTCCCTTGCTTTAATGATGTATTTTCTGTCAAAGAAATTTTTGGGAAGTGAATCGAATTAGATTAAGTTGGCCTCAGAAAAGAAACAAAGCGAGAGGGATATAGCGTGCCTCGTCTGAAAGCCTGTACATTCTGGATTTCACGCTGGAAGCAGCGACAACGGGATACGAGAGAATGTATTGTAAACAATAAAAATCAGGTGCAAATTTTCACCTTTTTGCTCTATATTTTGTGTGATAGTTTCGTCCATGTATAACGGGCGCTGCTCAAGCCGTTCGGGCTTGAATTTGTTTTCTGTGGGTGATTGTTCTGGCTGCCTGTCTGTTTCTTTGTTTGTTTGTATGTGTGTTCGTTTGTTTGTTTTCCCTTCATCTGCTGTATACCTATCGTGCCTTGCCATTCGTTCGTTCTTGTTTCGCGCGTCCACTTGTTTTGTTTGATTTCTCTTGCTTTTTTATTTTAAATTATTTAAGATTTTTGTCGTCTGCACCGCTTTAACTGAACTGGACTTCTTTCAATGCGTCCTACGCTTTGTAGTTATAATTTTTTTTCTCCACACGAGCAGCTTGCCTATACAGTCGCACCCAGCGCCCCTTTTGTTTAAAAAACATTCTGTTTGTCCGTAGTGGCCTTAGTGCTGCATACGAGGTCCATTTATCCTCCAGCGACGTCATGAACGCCGTTTCGCTGTGTCCGCAATTCTCACCGCTCGGTACGCGTGTGATCCTTGACTTTGGCTGGACGGCCGTAAGGGCGTCACCTTCTTGGCGTTCGGCAATGGGGCACCGGACATCTTGTCGTCGCTGGCGGGCATCCAGCAGGCAAGACCCGAGCTCGTCATCGGGGAGCTGTTCGGTAAGCATGCTTTCCGTGTAAATGCAGTCGCCCCATGAAGGCGTTCTGCTAAGTGTTGCATGAATTGGACTATCAGGTGTGCACGGCTCTTCGTTCTAATCTACTTTTGCTCGTTCTCGCTCAAATATCGCACAGAGGTAGACTTTTTTTTCCGGAGAGTTTAGTTTATTGCTACATTTTCGGGCATTACTTGGTGGCGTCGCCACAGACGAACCCCACCTTGGATTTATTGTGGACAAAGGTCTGCAAGTAATTCTTGGAAACCTAGCTGATATTAATTAAGCGAAACTCACTGCAAAATACTACTTACTATGCAATGTCTGAGCGCGAATTAGCCGTCGGTTTAGCTGGAACAGTCATATAAGCCTGTCGTTCCTATTTATTCGACTTACGTACGGTAGGTAATAAATGCAAGGATTATAAAGAAGACATTGGCAGTTGACCTTCTGCATGCCAGGAGGGAATTTTTAGCCGGACGAAAGCTTATTAGAGTTTCCTACAAAATCACTACGAACAACTATGGCGCCAGTGTCTACAAGAGCTGCAAATGTGTGGCGATTCCGCGCCAGTATGGCACGGGTGTTATCGCACTTGACCCCCATCGAAATGCGGCCGCCGCGGTTTGAATTCGATCCCGCGGTGGCCACGCCACCGCGGCAGGTCAGCTTGAAAGTGTCCTGGGAATGCTGACCATGCGCGAAAGTTTCTGCGCGAAATGTTTGCTACCAAGTGCGAGAGAAATCCGTCAGTTGGCAGCCTCGCCTTGCGTCCCGTGCCCTGTATCATGTGTCCTATATTAATGGTCTGATAACTTTCAGCAAGCACTGTCTCTCTTTGCATTGACCGTATCTATACGAGAAATGCACTTCGGCAGGTGGTCGGGATGCTGTCACTTCGGGCGACAAACGACCTAGCATGCACTGTCCGTCTGCAGCATTGTGGCACCGAAGCAACAGAAACTTCTTAGGATACCGACACGCTCTCCTCGTGTATCGTAACAATCGACGTTGCCCCAAAGTGAGGGGGTTCGCCTATACGTTGCGTCCTTACGGCGTTTCCTCCTGTCCGTGCAATGGGCAACATTCGGTGATTCCGTTGCAGGCGCGGGCATCTTCGTGACGTGTGTGGTGGCCGGCTCGGTGTACCTGACGCAAGACTTCAACGTCATGGAGAGGCCATTCCTCCGCGACGTCATCTTCTACATCAGCGCCACCTTCTGGGCCTTCTACCTCTTCTACACGCAGAGAATAACCATCGCCCACTCTATCGGTGAGTATACTACATCCAGTCTCCTCTCTCTCTCTTCTCTCCCCTTTTACGCGCAAGCGTAAACGTCAGCCTGTTTCCAGGAATGGCATAGCGTACGCTCCTCGCCAAGACTTGCGCATGGCCTGCTGCAGATAACCGTCACTGTCGCCAGTAAATATAGCGTGGTGTGCTCCTATACTGCAGCGAGAGAGAGAGATACGATGACGGGTGACGCGCCTGCTGGACGATTTCTCTGGCAGCGTCGTGAGCGGCTTAGTTCCGGGCAATGCCCGAATGACCCGGGGCCCCCATCGATTGCACGTGGCGGCGACGGGATGGGGATGCGCTTGAGAGTGTATTGCGAGAAGCAAATGCGTTGTCTGCGTTTTAAAGCGAAGCTCTTAGCCTCTAGTTGGTCGGCATTTTTCGTGGGGTGCTTACCCCAAAAAACAGTACCGCCACCTAGTGACCGCGGCCATTTAGACAGACTTTAAACGGCAGCTATAGAAAAGAGCTTTGTGTTTCAGTTTCCCCGTAATAGAAATATGTTTTCTCGTGTAATAGAATTACCACCCGATGCTGTATCATGTCTGCAGGTTGTGTCTAAGTCTTACTTTACGAATTTTATGACGCATTTTACTCCGAGAAATTCAATTAGTTCAATAACGCACTTGCGCTTCGGCGGAGGGCCTACAAGAATGAGGATGTATGCGGCACTTCCGCAAACGTGCGTGCGTGCGTGCGTGCGTGCGTGCGTGCGTGACGAACGGTGCTTGTGTGACGTCGTCAAACGTTAGTTTGGGTCATGGTTTGGGTGGTCGGGTACTTGTCTAAGATCGGTTGTGCTTGTCTCACTCTTACTACCCTTTTCTTTTTTGTAATAAAATGTTTACTGTCTCTCTCTCACGTCGACACAAAAGCAGGTGACACTTAAAGCACAACGAGAGCGGCGAGCACAGCCGACGATCGTCGAAATCTGATGTGAGAATCAGACGCGTCGGCTATTTGTACATGGTCCAATGAACCTTCCAGCGTAATCGTTTGTGCTCGCGTACGTAAGTTCCAGAATGTACACCAGTATTCCCCATCTTGTACAGAATTTGATTACACGAGGCTCGGCGACAACGTAGACAACAGATGGGACCACAGATATGACACTTGAGAAACTTCTGGTACAGAAAGGCGCGTCTATATTGCCGGAAGCGAATCGAATCGAATAAGTTTTCGAGTGATGAACAGCCGCGTTGTCACAGTTAATATAAAACGATGTTCCCATCCCAGCATTTCCAAAATTACGAAGTTTCTGTCATTACAGAGTACGTTATGAAGCGTTGTTTATTATAAAGAGCAGAAATGGAGCATTAGGAGCTAACAGCCAGCTTCTTCGCATGTACGGCGCTCCTCAGAGTGTGCGAATAATCGCTGCACAGCCTTTAAAGTATGGCTACCTAAGTGACGTAGCCTGCTCCACTGCGCAAGTTCTCATGGTTTATGTCTGTACTGTAAGCTCGCGGGCGTGAAAACTTACCGTCTTTTCGCTCCAGTTTTATGTATATCTGGGAGCAGTTGACGTTCCGAAATATTCGAAAAGTATTCGAAAAATATTCGCATTTACGAACAGTGACTATTCGATTCGAAGACCGAATCGAATGGACACTATTCGATTCGTTATTCGAAAGTTTCGAATATTCGCGCACCGCTACGCTTCCTCTGCTGAGCGATAACCATTAACTTTTGTTAGCTGGTGAAATGCGGTCACCGGATAAAAATAACCAAGTGTGCGTGTCAATAGTATTACTATACTCGCGGACAACTATTTGTAGCTATGAAGGGAAAGCTACGGAGGCAAAGCGTGCACAAGTGAGAACGCTTCTGAAAAGAGTCCCGCGTTTTAATCCACGTTAGTCTATGGGCTGGGGAAGAGAAAGCGTAAACACCTTGTTAGCAACAGTTCAATAAGACAGAACACACCACTGAGAGTAAAAGTTGACTCATTCTACGGCTTTTCCCTTCTGCGTCTGGGCAAACGCGAAACCGTCACACGTTGAAGCTGCGTCGATTCAGCCTCTGTTACGAGCTAGCCAAAAGCACTGTCAAATGCTACCGGACTACTTGGCGCCGTAACACATGTGGAGCAGCCACGCGCCCGTAGCTTAAATTTCCCTTCGTAGCCACAGAAAGCTGTCCGCGAGTATATGGAGCCAAGACATGCATTGTGTTTTCGTTATATGGGGTTTTAGCCAGCGAACCCCCTATGCTGTCCATACTGATAGATGTTTTGCGTCGAAACACATAGTTTCAGGCATATTTGCCTTGCTTTGTGGAGTTGTTATATTAAAGTATATGAAGGAATCTTAAAAAAAGCTGTTTGTAGATGTTTCCGTTAATGTTGTTTATAATGCGAAATAGATATTAAGAGGAAATTTCCTGACTAACCAGAGCAAGTTCGGGGGCTTTTCAAGGTACCGTATGTTAGCAGTCTGTACAATATTTGATTCCATTGGCAACTGTCCGTTGTGCTCCTAAATCGCCATAATGTGCCCCTATAACGTGCGGGGTATGCGCCATTGTCGTTAGTATTTCGATGTTGTTTGTACCTTAAAACAAGTGCACATGTATTTCTAAGAATGTTTTCGGTGAAATAAACTTCTTTTAAACAGTAATATTTTAACCTCCTTGTCAATATGCGAAAAAAGCGCGAGATATGCACGTGCTCGCATTCACCCGTGTTTGTGCTGCGGTAGTTGGTGAACCAGGACAGTGCGGAGAATCCGAACGCAGACATGATTAGATAGACAACCTTCGCAGATGTATGCCTAGCGAGAACAACTGGTACATCAAAGCGCGAAGCTGCATACGCCGCTTCTCACACTCCTCACAAGTACTAAGCGTCTGTTATCAGTTCTTGTGACGAGTCAACACCCGATGCCGCCTTTACGTTATGAGCGACTCCATGGTGATACGGTCGCTTCGGGGCCCCCAAGCAGGCGGCGTTGATGAACAGCGCCCCCAGGTTTCAGTGCCGCAGCCGTATTCAATCTCCTAGATGACCTCCAACGTGGACGCAGTGAAAGGCGACGGGAGATGCAACTATTACGGATTACTAGCAAAAACAAAAGAAATAAAAAGCAAAAGAAAGAAAAGAAAAAGGAAAGAAAAGAAAACCTCGCAAAGAAACTTTTGAAGCATCCTGTGGTCCGTTATCTAGGTCAATAAATCACAGCGGACCCCGATCATGAAAAGGAAATTTACAGGACAATAAAATTGGGTTGGAGGGCATACGGCAGGCATTGTCAAATCCTGACTGCGAGCTTACCACTGTCGTCGAAAATAAAAGTGTACAATCATTGCGTTCTACCGGTGCTAACATATGGGACAGAAACTTGGAGGTGAACAAAGAAGCTCTAGAACTAGTTAAGGACCGCACGAAGAGAGATGGAACGAAAAATGTTAGGCCTAACGTTAAGGGACAGGAAGAGAGCGGCGTGGATCAGAAGGCAAACTGGGATAGCCGAGTATTCTAATCGACATTCATAAAAAGAAATGGGCAGGCCATGTAATGCGTAGGACGGATAACCGGTGGACCATTAGAGTTACAGAATGGATACCAAGAGAAGGGAAGCGCAGTAGAGGTCGGCAGAAAACCAGATGGGGTGATGAAGTTAGGAAATTTGCAGGCGCAAGTTGGAATCACGCAGCTAGCGCAAGACAGGGGTAATTGGAGATCGCAGGGAGAGGCCTTCGTCCTGTAGTGGACATGTAAAAATAGGCTGATGATGGTTCGTTAGCGGGCGTCAGTTGTTTTGAGGATGTCGCGCGATTCCATCGCGAGCACCTCATTGAGAGGCGGAAGGAGGAGAGACAGGGGTGACACTGAACCTGTTTAGCGAGCGTTTGCAATTAGAGACCGCACAACCCAGTTGAGTATGCTCATTTTCACTGGGAACCGCCTCGCCCAACATTAGAGCTTTTGGCGCTCGATATTCGCCTTCGGAATATCGGCCCAAATTCTCGAATAGAGAATTACTCTCAAGGGACACCTAAGAGAAAAGGAGAAATGGTGTTTAGCGTTTAGCCGGTGGGTATAAGACATTCGGCTTCTCAAAGGGGGGTCGTATACGATCAAATCCCACCACCGCCAACGTTTTTTTTTTCCTTTCAAATTTATTTTGTTTTATACGTTTAATTTCTTTATAGCGATTCGTCTTACCTGACGGACGGACAGGGTTTCCTCGTTGGGCAGGCATAGAAGTGCTTACGCATTAAAAAAAACAAAAAGGCAAATTGAGCGCATTGACAAACTATCCTTCTAAAGAGCAAAGTAAATAACTCTGACCGTGAAAAGCTGCCGAATAAACCAGAAAGGAAGTAAAGGCGTACGAAAGTGTGGTTGCGACGCCGCCTAGAAGTTCCCGCGCCATATTACCGTGACGTCACAGACTTCGTCGGCGTCTGCTCGCGTCTAGTTGACTTAATTCTTACCGGTAAAGATGGACTACGTTGTATTTCATAGAAAAACCAGCGACTAATTCGATATATAAAATAAGAAATTTAGGCAAACATTTTCAAGGGGATTTTACTGCTGTTCGTTATACACAATAAATCGGTATGTGTGGGTTCGATATATCCGGGTTCGACTGTATACTGTCCCAAAACGGGCCAAATGCAAGATATATAATTCCTCGAGGTTCGTGGCATCACACTTAGGTGCCGGCGCTTTGGTTCTGGCGCTAAAAAATGGCATTATGGACGCTCATGTCTCTTCTAGTAATCAGCGTTCTGTGGGGGAAGTTAAGGACACTAACCTTTTCTGAAAGAAATATACTTTACCAGTGTAAACTTTAATGTTTGTCTTTAGTGTCCTTTTAATGCACACTTGGAATGTTCGAATGTGTGCCCCTCACAATTAATGATAGCGTACGTCAAGCTCTTCCTTATTTTTTTAATGCTCTTTTTTGGGAAAGCGTGTAATCTGCATAACTGCCTCTATACTCTACAATGCGTCGTCGTATCGCCGCCATTGTACTGGGGCCGTATTCTGAAACGATCCACTTCGGCGATCCACTGTGGCGATCCACTTCGGCGCACGCTGATTGGCTGTTTTAGCAAAATTTCAGTTCATTGGCTGGTTGAGCACGACGTCATCATTTACTTTTTCTCAACCACCAATCAGCGCGCGCCTGACGGCGATATTGTCGCCGAGGTGATACTATCGCCGAAGTGGATCGTTTCAGAATGCGGCTCCTGATCAATACGCAATCGACCATTGTATAGGCGTATATGCACAAGGAGAGGGCGCTGTAACAATGGTTCGTAGATCTATTCTGTATCACAAGCCGAGCGGGGCCGTTGTGTCAGTACTGTCATCGACAAAGGCGCTGCCGCTTATGGCGATAACAAAAGCTTTTTACTTATTTCGCCGTGCCGCTATACTTAATTGGCTTGGTCACCCAAACCACGTATTGTACTTTGGTCGGGTTGCTACAAGCTGGGCGGCAAATCAGCAGCGACCCTACAGATCTCCGCGACTCTCGGGCGGCCAAGTAGGAGGAGTGTTTAGCATTCAACAGATTCATTTTTATGCCACCACCTCGGGCCGGTAACACTGTGGCAACGAAGGAAAGGCTACATGCATGGAGTAATTAAAAAACAAAAACTAGGAGGGAGCGTTGTGCAACGCTATATTGAAGCCAAACGAGTTGGCCCAACACGTGATCGTCACGTCAGAGCGCGCGGTATGTTTTAGTCCTCCCGCTCTACATGGCACAGCTATTGACCCTTTTCCCGGCGCTCCCATGGGCGCTGCCATGTTTGATCACGTGGTGACGCGTCCATTGCTTGCCTCCCTTGCCTCCGTGTTTACAATGCAAGCGCGTGACGCCAGTGCCGGCGCAGCGAATCTCCATTTTGACGCATATCGTAGACGGTGACTGTGTGGACTACACGAAGCTCTGTCCGCAGCTTTAGATGACATGTAAGTGCTTTCAGAGCTCATTACGCCTTGTCCAAACGGCGCGAGCCGCGTATACGCTGATTGTAGTAAAAACGGGGCTAGAAATGTATTCCAAGCTGTCCAAACTTTCCGCTTATGAATTAAATCAGGATCAGTGTGCTCTTGTTTCTTTTATTTGGCAAACATTTTGAAGCAGCGGCTTTTCATGTTTCTGACTCAGAAGGTTCCTCAGTGCGGCCACTATCTGATTGTTTATTTTCAGTCTAATCGCTCGCGGGTGTGCTCTGCTGCGATAGATTTGTTCTTGCTGCGCACAAAGCTTGGAATGTAAATGTTCTGTACCTATAGTAGTAGCTAGCAGCAAAGACTTATTAACGCTAGTCCCTCGCTTACTCTGTGGACCGTCACGAAACGTTCAGCTTCCAACATTCGTGTCTTGTCAGTGTAGTCGCCGTCACTCATGTTTCGGCACATTGATTCAAGAGTGCGCCCATTCACTTATTATAGATACGTTGGCAATAGGGTGGGCGTAAGTTTGCGCGCGAGTAGGGGTGGATGTGTGCAGATAACGTGCGAGAAGCTTATATGCCAGTAAGTGGCGCTACTTCCTAAATTGTAACGAGCGGCACTCACTCTAAGTACCGACGTTCCGGAGTTGAAGTCCTTTCTTTGGAGGTTAGCTATACAGCGCTGGCGGATGAATTATCTTTTTTTATCCTCAAGGAAAGCCGTGCATCACGAAGGGCCGACAACACAGACAGGTTCGTATGTAGCAGTGGCGACACAGGTTGATTCCATTCCTTAATATGCGAATCACTATTTTTGCAGCTAACTACCGCACACATCTTCCCTTTATAGTTGCACATTTTGCAGCATGAATTGGGCACAGTACATTAGCGAACACTCAGTTGCATTTCCGACAGCTGATCGCACAGTATCAGGGCGGCAGAAGCAGTAATGGTTTCGTATTCGTGCGCATTCGCTGAGGCAACGTATGGCGCGCCGCTGAAACCGCCATCTCGTTCCTCTAGAGCAAACTACTCTGCGAAAAGGGTCAATACGGCAGGCAGACGTACAAGTGCGCATTGATTAAATGCTACCGGCAACCCAAAAATTCCCGGCCAATGATATGCTGAGTCTCAGAGGTCACGTGATGGGCCGGTGCTGCCAAGAATATTACGAATATTTACGGAGAATATTGAAATATTAGAATATTTACGGATGTTTTGCCAAAGCTGACTGCGTGATGTAAGGCTCTCTCCTATACTCCATCGCGCAAGTCGTTTGCAGCACTGCCGAAAGGAACGAGGCCTACACGGGCAATATCCTTGCGCAGCGGAATACAGTTCCGGGCGTAACTGTCTGATTATTCGAGAACTTTATTTTTGCTTGTTACAATGATGCGTTACAACGATACGTGACATGTTAGAATCTTTGTGCATGCAAGTCGTATACCGCGATTTGCTGCGGCGGTGAACAGACGACGCGGCGCGGATGAACACATTTCGTGGGGCATCCGGCCTTCCTATTGGCGAAGGAGTCCTGCAGCTTGCACAGTGCTGCGAATGACTCGCGTGATGAAGCGTAGCATAGAGTTAGTATATTAACTCTATGAAGCGTAGCTGATTTCCTTTCAATGTGGCTACATGGACGCAGTTCCTGCTCGCGTGTCACTGCGCCAAGTAGTCCGGCAGGTTTTCTGTTTCGGCTTCTCGCGACGGTTTCGCATTCCCCAAAGCGCGAAACAGGCGAAACGAATGAAAAGTTATATATATATATATATCGTGTAGACATCATCGACAAGAATTGTCTATATGTACGCGAATTACCGAAGGCTTCTAGCAAGCTATATATATATATTCGCTCTATTAAAGGAATGGCGTACATTCCTGGCGGCGGGAATATTTAGGTAGCGTTTGTTGTTTCGTTGCGTGATTCTGCGGAAAACAAAGTTGTTATTGCCAGCGCATCTGATAGCGGTAGCACAGGTGGTTATATGAATATGTGCTGATTCGTCATACGTGTGTTGTCTCCAACGGCGCGAACGCCGGCGTGGAGGGCGACTGTTGTCCTTTCTGCCGCAGCCGCCACACGGGGTAAGGGAAAAAAAGGAACGCTAACCTTCAGGCGCGCCAACATTCTCTCGCAATAGCAGGTGCATCTAAAAAAAAAAGAAAAAAAAATCACCGCCCAAGCACTTCTACAGATATTTAACCAGCGA